>NC_060146.1:93972887-94279946 GCF_021461385.2 Schistocerca piceifrons | reverse complement strand
ATTTTTTTATATAGTAATAGCACTTTAGGTCGCTCTTGCTGCTAATCCTGAGTATTTTATGGTAGTTACTGTTTCCAGTGATTTGTTGCTAATTGCATAATCGAACAGTGATGAATTTCTTGATCTATTTATACGCAATACGATGTAATTAATCACATTCAGGGTCAAATGGCAATGGCTTTACAAATGCTTTTTGCTGGTCGTCTTACGTCCCGCTACAGGCTTTTCTCTGTGCGACCTTGCTGTAGGTTACAGAAGAGTCTGCAAATAACATCGCGGAGCTTCCAAGTTAAATAAGGAATCACTATTATACACTGCAAACGTTAACATCTCTATAACATTGCCTTGGGGTACTCGCGGTATTACCTTTACATCTATCGATTTTATTCTGATCTGGTTAAATAAATAAGTGAAATATTCCGTTATGAACGACGTGTTGATTTGTATCTGCAGGGTTACCATTAATCCAGTCTCAGATCTCGTTCGGTACTCGGTAATCTAATTGTAGAGCCAACAGCATGGATTTGGTCTTGCAGTATTATTCCGTAATATCAGACGAATCCGACATTGCCTTGGTACTCATCTCCCCAGTTTTCTATTACAACTAACCGCCTTGCCACAGTGCTAACGCCGGTTCACGTCAGATCACTGACGTTAAGCGCTGTCGGGCTGGGCTAGCACTTGGATGGGTGACCATTCGGTCCGCCGAGCGCTGTTGGCAAGTGGGGTGCACTCAGCCCTTGTGAGGCAAACTGAGGAGCTACTTGATTCAGAAGTAGCGGCTCCGGTCTCGTAAACTGACATACGGCCGGGAGAGCGGTGTACTGACTACATGCCCCTCCCTATCCGTATCCAGTGACGCCTGTCGGCTGAGGATGACACGGCGGCCGGTCGGTATCGTTGGGCCTTCATGACCTGTTCGTGCGAAGTTTTAATTTTGTAATAGAAAGGAAAACAGAAAAGAACTTGTAGTGCAATATCGAAAGAAAATCATTTCCAAGTATTCGTGTAAACAACTTTGAACTTATGAAGCAGTTGTACAAAGAAATATGCGTAACGGTGAGATGTGTAAGTACAGTTTGCCGGACAGTTTCCGTACGCTGAGCGCAGCTGCTTCGAGTGTTTACAATGCCGCTTTGTAATTGTCTGTGCGGCAACGCCTGTTCATAGCCCTACAGGCTACTATTGTTTTCGCCTACCACCGTTTCCGTTTCGCATTTAAAAGCTGTCAAAAGTGCTACCAGCTATAAGGGATTTCCTTCAGTTGACTCGACTGTAAGAATGTCTTAGAAGTAAGAAATAAATATATTAAAACTTAATGCATGATGCGGCATTTTTTCACGTCTGTTAGTGTTTATTACGTCATATTTCTTGTACTACGTGCTGCGGACAACTGAATGAAAGGATAGCTGCAGCTGTGATATTTCCCAAGGACATGCAGCTCTCTAATACTGAGTTTTTGAAATGTTGTACTACAGAAGAATGCTACAGGTTAGTTGGGTAGATTGAGTGACCAATGTACTGAATCGAATCGGGGAAAAAAGAAATTTATGGCACAAGTCGATTAAAACAAGAGGTTGGGTTGTTTGGGGGAAAAGACCAAACAGCAAGGACATCAGTCTCATCGGATTAGGGAAGCAGTGCCCTTTCAAAGGAACCATCCCAGAATTTGCCTAGAGAGATTTAGGACGGCCTGACGCAGGATCGAACCAGTGTGCTACCCACTGCGCCACCTCGCTCTGTGATTAAAATAAGAGTTTCTTAATGGGTGGACGTATGGAGGTTAAAAATTATGGACTCTGGCCAAGGATTGACTGCAGTAAGGAGATCAAAATGGATGTGGGCTGCAGTAGAAACGCGTAGATGAAGGGGCTTGCACGAGAAACACTAACGTGCAGACACGCATCAGAGCAGTCCGAAGACCACAACAGTAGTGCCCTGTAAATTTGGTACTGCAGTGCACGCATGTCCGAAGCAACAGGCAGTGTCTTTCTGACACTCTTGTGCCGCAATACCGAATTTATCCGCCAATACTGTGCAAGCGACTTTCAATTAAAATGTCTTGTCTGTGTGGGATATACCAGGTGATCATTAAGTCTGTATAAATTTGAAAACTAAATAAATCACGGAATAATGTAGATAGAGAAGTACAAATTGACACACATGCTTGGAATGACATGGGGTTTTATTAGAACTAAAAAAATACAAAAGTAAACAAATGTCCGACAGATGGCGCTTCGTCTGATCAGAATAGCAATAATTAGCATAACAAAGTAAGACAAAGCGAAGATGATGTTCTTTACAGGAAATGCTCAATATGTCCACCACCATTCCTCAACAATAGCTGTAGTCAAGGAATAATGTTGTGAACAGCACTGTAAAGCGTGTCCGGAGTTATGGTGAGGCATCCCTAGAGATGTCGGTCGATCACGATACACTTGCGACTTCAGGTAACCCCAAAGCCAATAATGGCAAGGACTGAGGTCTGGGGACCTGGGAGACCAAGCATGAGAAAGTGGCGGCTGAGCACACGATCATCACCAAACGATGCGCGCAAGAGATCTTTCACGCGTCTAGCAATATGGAGTGCCATCCTGCATAAACATCGTACGTTCCAGCAGGTGTTTATCAGCCAGGCTGGGGATGATGCGATTCTGTAACATATCGGCGTACCTGTCACCCGTCACGGTAGCAGTTTTACTGTCCAGCGCCATCTATCGGACATTTTGTGAACTTGTTTTTTTGTTTTTTTTTGTTTTGGCTCTAATAAAACCCCATATCATTCCAAGCATGTGTTTTTACCTCTCTATCTACATTATTCCGTGGTTTATTAAGTTTTCAAATTTATACTGACTTTTTGATCACCCGGTACACGATGGATGTAAGACTGCAGACAGCACACACACAGACGATGACATGTGGAATTTTGGGTCTGGTCCTGAAGCTTGTTCGGATAGCTGAAGTTATTAAGGTGACAGCTCGCGACAGGCGGGAAATGCGAGTTCGAATCCCCGACCGCCACAAATTTTCACTATCGTCATTCCATTATATAGCTGAAGTCACAACCGTAAATACATTTCTTGAAAGCTCTGTACGTCCGTAGTTGGGATATTCCTCACAGATCAAAACAGCGTGCCTCATGGTGACTCCTAATGAAAACCTTGCGTTTCGTCGAGAATTCTCGTACCAGCTGAGCTACCAATAGCCCTTCTCCCGCCTGCTTAACTACAGAGGTAATCATGCGCTCCTTGCTGGACTGTCCCTCCTGGAAGAAAGGATGCTGCGAAAAAAAATGTCTTACTGCAACCTAGGGGATTTTCCTGAGGATTATCTTTTTAATCTCCAGCGTAGTATGCACTGTTTTGTGACTTACTAAGCTGTGGCTACGCCATTTACGCCCGATTTTCATACTTCCAGATGTATTAGCCCCAGAAGGCGGTATAATAATTTATATGAAATAGCGAATGCACTGTTTTGCACTGTTTTGTAACTTACTAAGCTGTGGCTACGCCATTTGCACCCGATGTTCATATTTCCAGATCTATTAGCCCCAGAAGGTGGTGTAATATTTATATGAAATAGCGAATGGGGAAAGAAAGGAAAGCGATGGGCGAGAATTAGTGACTTCCATTTGCAAGGAGCATTGCGGTAAGCAACGACGCAAGCTGACAATTGATGCCTGGCCAGACTTCAAACACGGATGTACTGTTTCCCACGAGTGTTTGCCTTACCCGCTTTTGCAACGCAGCGTCCCTCGCCCATTAAACTACGAAAACTAAAATAAACTTCGTCCGGCCTCGGAAGGTCCAACGGTACCGTCCGACCGCCGTGTCATCCTCACTGGATACAGGTACGGAGGGGCACGTGGTCAGTACACCGCTGACCGGACTATAACCCCTAGTCGCAAGAAAATTATTGATTCCCGTAGGGGTTCGGGTGATATTAGTGCATCCGCACTGAAACAAATGTCAAAGAGCTCCTGCGCTCTTACAGAAATGTGCGACAGAACACACACCACTCAAATATGTGCATTGTTGTAATATTGTCTCGTTGTTTATTATTTCTCGCGGTTCGAACCTTTATCTCGAGGACTCCTGAATGTTAATTGTTATACCGATCACATTTCTTCTCGATCGTGATCTCTTCAAATTCAGCAGTCTTTCCTGGAAGATAAGTATTTAGCATAATATTTGTTAACGTAAATAAATATGACTTTTCTTCCATATTTTCGTACTGACATATTCTTCCAATAAAATACATGGAACTCATCAATACGATTAGTTTCATCTTGTAACAGAATTTGTAACATCACAACGAATTCATGGCTCCAAAGCAGACATACGAATGAATGATATAATTACAATCATCTTTTATTCTTCTCGTACCGACCCCAGCATTGTTCAGCTGGAACATTTATTCTAAGATGGAATCCCTGCTCCAATCTGGACCACGATACATGGAGTTTGAACATACGCCCTAGCAACTACTTCCCCCCGCGACATTGCCGCTATTGCCGTCCGACCTTGAAAATATGCATTGTCCCTCGATATGATTCGTGACATGAAAAGTACTGCGGTGTGCAAAACTTCAGGACGAAAGTAGCTTTCGTGTGTTATGTCGCTGGCAAGTAACATAGCTCGATGAAACTTGGATTATACATAGAAAAACTTGCTACGATATGGTGCAATAGAGAAGCCGAATGAAAGAAATATGCAAGAAGGAAACGAAACTGCTGAACGCTCGTTGGTGCAAGTGGTCGGACTGCAGTACTTCTCTGCAAAGGCCGGCCGCTGTGGCCGAGCGGTTCTAGGCGCTTCAGTCCGGAACCGCGCTGCTGCTACGGTCGCAGGTTCGAATCCCGCCTCGTGCATGGATGTGTGTGATGTCCTTAGGTGAATTAGGTTTAAGTAGTTCCAAGTCTAGGGGACTGATGACCATAGTGCTCAGAGCCATTTGAACCATTCTCCGCAAAGCAAACCACACTTGCTCGACTGAATTCGTCGAATATCCTCTCATTCCACGAGCTTCTTCACTTGCACTCTTTGACGCGGTCACGCATTCTCATAAATAAAAACGAAGCGCTCAGGTTGATGCCGTGCTCCTTGATTACAGTAAGGCATTTGACACCGCCCCGCATTGCCGTTTAATGAAAAAAATACGAGCTTACGGAGTAAAAGAACAGACCTGCGATTGGGTTCAAGAGTTTCTTTGCAGATAGAACTCAACACGTCGCTCTTAAAGTAACTAGATCGACAGATGTAAAGGTAATATCCGGAGTACCACAGGGAAGTGTGATAGCACCGTTTCTGTCTACAATATATATATATAAGTGATCTAGTAAAAAGCGACGGATGCTATTTAAGGCTATTCGCAGATGACGCAGCTGTCTGTACCAAAGTAGAAACGCCAGATGATAGTAAGAATTTGCAGAACGACCTGTAAATGTAACATACTGCGCACTATAGGAAAGGAAATCCACTGTTGTACAGCTGCACTATTTATGACAAACAGCTGGAGACAGCGTCTGCCTCAATATATGTAGACGTAAATATCCAGAGCGACCTTAAGTGGTATGACCATATGAAACAGATAATGGGAAAAGCATACTCAGATTCATCGGAAGAATCTTAAGGAAATGTAACTCATCCACGAAAGAAGTGGCTTATAAGGCGCATGTTCGCCCGATTCTTGAGTATTGTTCATCTATCTGGGATCCCTCTCAGGTAGGGCTGACAGAGGAGATAGAGAAGATCCAACGAAGAGCGGCGCGTTTCGTCACGGGATCGTTTAGTTGGCGAGAGAGCGTTACTCCACTGGCAGACGTTATAAGAGAGGCGTTGTGCATCACGGAGGGATCTGCTATTGAAATTTTCGGACAGCACTTTTCAGGAGGAGTCAGACAACATACAGAAGTATACAGACAATCATTCTTCTCACGCATTATTCGCGAATGGAACAGGGTTGGAGCGATGAGATGGTGGTACCGAAAGTACCCTCCGCCACACACTATTAGGTGGCTTGCGGAGTATGATGTAGGAGTAGATGAAGCCACGGTCGAATGCACCCCTGAAAAGACGGACATAGGTAAGGAACATAGTTACGCAATAAGGCAGACTGGTGAATATTCCGAGTTGAAAGATTCAGAGGTCAATATGCACATGTAACATTATGTTGCCCAGGCATAACACCTGGACCACCAAAAGGATCTTGTTCGACAGTGTTGGACGTACCCTCATGTGGTGAGAGGTGGCAACTCACCCATGATCGATTTGGCGGTGCAGGTGTTATGGTGTAGGAACGCGTAATGTTGCAAGGGCCTCCAAATCTTTGAAAACAGTACACTGAGTGGTCGACGCTATTGTGACACCGTACGCTTTCCCTACTAGCGTCTTCTTAGGATGCATTCGGTCCTGTCTTCATTTTTGTGGATGACAATGCGCAACCGAATCGAACTGCGCGGGTGCAGGAACTCTTGAAACCAGAAGATAGCTGGTGATTGGAGTGGCCAGTCCGTTCCCCCGACTTAAATCCCATCGAGAACGGTGTGGGGTGCGTTGGGCAGACGTCGTGCACCCACGAGCATCCAGCAACTGTCAGCCACACTGCTGTAGGTGTGGTAAACCGTAAGAGAACTCCTCAACAACATCGTGTCCAACATGGGAGCAGGTTGTACTGTCGTCCGTGGTGATCACAGATCCTATAGAGAACCATGCCCCGCCTTTTATTAGGCTATGTTCAGGGGACCGTCATGAATCACTGTGTGTTTAGTGAAATTGTTGTGTAGGAATAGAAGTCCCATTTCTGGTCGTCTTCTATATTTCTTTCAATTACCTTCTGTACGTTAGTACTGCAGTTCTTCCTATGTTTCGTCTTAAGTTTGAGGGAACTATGGTACTTGGCCCTGACGCATCATACGAAAGTTACTTTCGTCTTCGACTTTTGCACGCCATACAGTAATTAGAAAAAAGAATGTTCAAATGTGTGTGAAATCTTATGGGACTTAACTGCTAAGGTCATCAGTCCCTAAGCTTACACACTACTTAACCTAAATTATCCTAAGGACAAACACACACACCCATGCCCGAGGGAGGACTCGAACCTCCGCCGGGACCTGCCGCACAGTCCATGACTGCAGCGCCTCAGACCGCTTGGCTAATCCTGCGTGGCAGTAATTAGATGAAATGGGAGTAGTTGCGGTCTCTTATACACTGAATCGCCAAAGAAACTGGAGTAGGGATGCTGTAAGAGGTCCATGATTAAGAAATTTATTGCTAGCCCACTCGAGCAGATATAATTTCGATGGATTGCTCACGCGCTGCCTGCGATATGTAAGCCATAAGAGAATCTCAGACCAGAGAGCAGTATTGTATGCAGTAGGAACTGTGTAGCAGTAGGAGTAAGTAGTTGCTAGCGAGCAGTCGTGTGTATGGAGTTGGCTGGGCCGGTCGTGGGGAGCGATGGCGGTGCCTGAGCGTTGTAATATAAGGTAAAAGCAGCCTCGCGCATATGTACTATTGTTATATCAAGTCCCATGTAAATGTCTTTAAAAGAATCTCTTAATAATAATCTTTCTTATAAAAATTAACTTTTGACAATCATTCATCTCAATTTAAAGAATTTACTAATTTCTCCAATCCATGGTCATCCCGATTATTGTAAAGAAAAAGCAGTTGTTTCTTTTTATACATGACAAATCTATCGGCCAGCATTGCACTGGGCTGTGCCAAAAAAATTTATTACAGGAGCAGATATATATGCGTTATCCGGCGACTTGATTGAGGTAAGAATTTTCAAGTTATTCAGAATAATCTTTGAGGGCCATGAAGCAGCACTGGTGACGTCCAAATTCACCAGTTTAAATTCACAGGCAGTTATTGAAAGGTTATAAGTAAGCCATGATTTTATTGAGAGATTAGTCACGTTGTATTATTGGTAGGTACAGAATTTATCTGTTGGTAGGTTACGCAGATGTTAATGATATATAATTATATTTATATATTTTGTTGGGAGGTTACAATGCGAGTTGAAATACAGAGATATGTTAGCAGGCAGAATACGGCGCTGCAGTTGGCGACGCCTATGTAAGAAAACAACTATCTGCCGCAGTTGTTACACCGGCTACTGTTGCTACTAATTGCAGGTTATCAAGATTTAAACGAGATTGAACGTGGTGTTACAGTCGGTGCACAAGCGATGGGACACAGCGTCTCCGAGATAGCGATGAAGTGGGAATTTTCCCGTAGACCATTTCAAGAGTGCACCGTGAATATCAGGAAACCGGTAAAACATTAACATCTGGGACATCGCTGTGGACGAAAAATGATCCTGCAAAGAACGGGAGCAACGACGACTAAAGAGAATTCTTCAGCGTGACAGAAGAGCATCGGTTCCACAAATTGCTACAGATTTCATTGCTGGGCCATCAACAAGTGTCTGCGTGCGGATCATTCAATGAAACATCATCGATATGGGCTTTCGGAGATGCAGCCACACTCGTGTACTCTTCATTACTGCACAACACAAAGCTTTACATCTACATCTACATACATAATCTGCAATCCACCATACGGTGCGTGGCGGAGGGTACCTCGTGCCACAACTAGCATCTTCTCTCCCTGTTCCACTCCCGAACAGAATGGGGGAAAAATGACTGCCTATATGCCTCTGTACGAGCTCTAATATCTCTTATCTTATCTTTGCGGTCTTTCCGCGAAATGTATGTTGGCGGCAGTAAAATTGTACTGCAGTCAGCCTCAAATGCTGGTTCTCTAAATTTCATCAGTAGCGATTCACGAAAAGAACGCCTCCTTTCCTCTAGAGACTCCCACCTGAGTTCCTGAAGCGTTTCCGTAACACTCGCGTGATGATCAAACCTACCAGTAACAAATCTAGCAACCCGCCTATGAATTGATTCTATGTCCTCCCTCAATCCGACCTGATAGGGGTCCCAAACGCTCGAGCAGTACTCAAGAATAGGTCGTATTAGTGTTTCATAAGCGGTCTCCTTTACAGATGATCCACATCTACCAATGAACCGAAGACGACTATCCACCTTCCCCAAAACTGCCATTACATGCTTTTCCCACTTCATATCGCTCTGCGATGTTACGCCCAAATATTTAATCGACGTGACTGTGCGAAGCGCTACACTACTAATGGAGTATTCAAACATTACAGGATTCTTCTTCCAATTCATCTGCATTAATTTACATTTATCTATATTTATATTTAGCTGCCATTCTTTACACCAATCGCAAATCCTGTCCAAGTCATCTTGTATACTCCTACAGTCACTCAACGACGACGCTTTCCCGTAAACCACAGCATCATCAGCAAACAGCCGCACATTGCTTTCCACCCTATCCAAAAGATCATTTATGTAGATAGAAAACAACAGCGGACCTACCACACTTCCCTGGCGCACTCCAGATCATACCCTCACCTCCGACGAACACTCACCATTGAGGACGACTTACTGGGTTCTATTACTTAAGAAGTCAACAGGCAGAATACCGCGCTGCGACGCCTATGTCTCGCCTGGGCCAGGCGGCATAGACATTGGACTCTTAATGACTGGAAACATGTTGCTGGTCGGACGAGTCTCGTTTCAAGTTTGAATCGAGCTCATGGACGTGTACGGGTATGGAGACAACCTCACCAATCTATGGACTCTGCATGTCAGCAGGGGACTGTTCAATCTGGTAAAGGATCTAGAATGGTGTGAGGCGTGTGCAATTGGAGTAATATGGGACCCCTGATAAGTGATACTTACGTAAGCATCCTGTATGATCACCTGCATCCGTTTATGCCCATTATGCATTCCAACGGACTTGGGCAATTCCAGCAGGACAATTCAACACCTCACACATCCAGAATTGCCACAAATTGGCTCCAGGAACACTCTTCTGAGTTTAAACACATTATTGAGCATATCTGGGCTGCCTTGCGACGTGCTGTTCAGAAGAGATCTCCATCCCCTCGTACTCTTATGGATTTTGTGGTGTCACCGCCAGACACCAAGTTGGTTAGGTGGTAGCCTTTAAATCGACCGTGGTCCGTTAGTATACGTCGGACCCGCGTGTCGCCACTATCAGTGATTGCAGACCGAGCGCCACCACACGGCAGGTCTAGTCTAGAAAGACGCCCTGGCACTCGCCCCAGTTGTACAGCCGGCTTTGCTAGCGATGGTTCACTGGCTACATACGCTCTCATTTGCAGAGACGACAGTTTAGCATAGCCTTCAGCTACGTCATTCGCTACGACCTAGCAGGGCGACATATTCTTCAAGAATGTATTCTGAACAGATAATATTGTGACTCATGTACCGTCAAGTCCGACGTTCATCATTAATGGATTGAAGTTAAGTATCAAACTAATTACGTCCGCTTTCTGAATTCTCATTGCTTGTCATGTTCCAGACCTCACGTCAGTATAGTTCTTCCCTCCTCACGCCAGCCTGCATGAGCTGAAACGCGTGCATTTCCGCCTCCTCTAGTAACACGGCGTTGGCTCTTCTGCCAGCACTACAGATTTATTGATAGCCCTGCAGAACTCATGGTGTCAGTCCCCTCCCAGCACAACTTCAGACTTTAGTCGAGTCAATGCCACGTCGCGTAGCGGCACTTCTGCTTGCTCGCGGAGGGCCTACACGGTATTGGGCAGGTGTACGTTTCTTTGGCTACGTTTCTTGGCGCTTATTGTATCCTGCTAGAGTTCGCGAGTATCATTTGTCACAAATGGACGCGTAGGTTTTCGCATCAGTCTTCCGGACTGATATGTAACATCTCAGCACGCAAGTGAACAATGAAGATTGGAGATTAGCAGAAAAGATACTGGTCGAAGTAAAACTGTGAGAGCGGGGTCGTGAGTAGCGTGCAGATAGCTCTGTTTCTAAGAGCATTTCCTGCAAAAGGAATACATTCAACTCCGGGTTCGGAAAATAGTCATTGTCCGCCAAGAAGTTACGAAACGGTGATTACTTACTTCACTGACGAATTAAAGATTCAATGGCGTTCAGTACCTGTATCATGTGCTGTACGAACAGGGACGTACTAACCTGCGAGATGAGATCGCGCTACTGCAGGAGATGGAGATGACCAGTAGCAGGGGCCTCCTGAACAGCTTGCTATCCGGAAGAGGTGAGACGGCCGCAGCAGTGCTGGGAAAGGCTCACAACTTGGCGGAAGCCGGCAGCTCTTCCCACGTCGTGCTCACAGCTCCCAGCGACCGCCGGCCCTCGAGATATCTGATCTCCCGTCATCCGGCAACCCTTCGGCTACAGTAGTCGGGTCGGCCATTCATTGCTCTCGCTACCTGCGCCGGCTCGCGGAAAAGAGTCTCGCCTTTCCAGACAGACCCACCGTTGCACACCCGGGCCTGGGTCTCTCAGAGAGTGAAAGGAAGGGACTGCAGCACACACACACACACACACACACACACACACATACAGCAACACACCGTTACTGTACCGTCGGATTTCATTCCTACAAAATAACAACGCTGTTGAGTCCGCAAGCCGAGACAAATTTCCCGGATATTGTCGATTTGGGGGGGGGGGGGGGGGGGGAGGGGGGGCGGATACAAATCCTACATCAAGATCGCAGTTTTTCTTTACTCCTTATCGTTTACCCAGCCGTCTTCGGATCTAAAACTACCGAGTGGTCAAAAAGTCAGTATAAATTTGAAAACTTAATAAATCACGGAATAATGTGGGTAGAGAGGTAAAAATTGGCACACATGCTTGGAATGACATTGGGTTTCATTACAACAACAAAAAAAAGTATTGCTAGGCGTGTGAAAGATCTCTTGCGCGCGTCGTTTGGTGATGATCGTGTGCTCAGCCGCCACTTTCGTCATGCTTGGCCTCCCAGGTCCCCAGACCTCAGTCCGTGCGATTATTGGCTTTGTGGTTACACGACATTATTCCTCGGCTACAGCTATTGTTGAGGAATGATGGTGGACGTATCGAGCATTTCCTGTAAAGAACATCGTCTTTGCTTTGTCTTACTTTGTTTTGCTAATTATTGCTATTCTGATCAGATGAAGCGCCATCTGTCGGACATTTTGTGAACTTTTGTATTTTTTTTTTTTTTTTTTGTTCTAATAAAGCCCCATGTCATTCCAAGCATGTGTGTCAATTTGTACCTCTCTATCTACATTATTCCGCGATTTATCCAGTTTTCAAATTTATACTGACTTTTTGGTCACCCGGTACATCTACACCTATATGGACACTCTACAACTCACATTTAAGTGTCTGGCAGAGGGTTCATAGAACCACCTTCAAAATTCTCTATTATTCCAATCTCATATAGCGAGCGGAAACAACGAAAAAGGAGGAGAAACTCGGGTTACTGGAATTCGGTGAGAAGATTCCTCCGCAACGAAAATCCTATATCATTTCAGTGACACTCTCTCCCCTATTGCGCGATAACACTTCTTCGATGTACTCCGTCAATTCTATCTGGTAAGGATCTCACACCGCACAACAGTATTCTAAAAGAGGACGGACAAGCGTAGTTCAGACAGTCTCTATAGCAGATCTGTTACTTTCGTGACAAAAGATAAAAACACCTACAGCCGTCCTTATGATTTTATTTTATTTTGTCGCCACCAGTTTCAACGCTTTAATGCGTTATCTTTAGGCTCTTTCTGATGCGGTACAGGTTGATATGATCCACATGCGTAACCCATCAGTAGCCAGCATTACTGCTGACGCGTTATCTGCGTATCCCGTAATGCTCGCTACTGATGGGTTATGCATGGGGATCATATCAACCTGTACCGCATCAGAAAGAGCCTGAAGATGACGTACTGAAGCGTTGAAACTGGTGGCGACAAAATATAATAAAATCATAAGGACGGCTGTAGATGTTTTTATTTTTTGTCACGATAGTAAACGGTCGTCGTCTCAGAGAAATCCTGCTAAAAGAATGGACATAGAGAAGATCTGTTACTTTTGTAAGTGTCCTGACAATGAAACACAGTCTTTGATTTGCCTTCCCCACAACATTTTCTGTGTGTTCCTTCCAATTTAAGTTGTTCGTAATTGTAATTCCTAGGTATTTAGATGATTTTACCGCCTTTATATTTGACTGATTTATCGTACAAAAAGCAAACAGTAAAAAATACGTTCAGTACTTGAATTTCCATTAAGCAATACATACCAATCTAAAAACGTTGTTCAGTGTGTGATACACATCGTCGTATTTTATAGACCTATGTCGCATTGTTAAATAAAAGATCCTATACGGATAACGTGAAAATATTAAAACGTGACAGTATAAAATACAAATTTATACGGAGGGCGATATGAAGTACCGTACTTAAAAGTGAAAATCTTGGTTGGTTTTATAAACTCCCAACGTTAATCACCACTCAACTGTTGTTGCAGTGGACATTTTGCCACACATTTGTACAAACGATCGACAGCAATGATAGTTGCATGGTCCCTGAGTGGTTCTAGCACTTGTACGGAAACCAGAAGACGGTTATGAGAGGAAGGGCGTGAAAGAGAAGCGGTGGTTGGGAAGGGGCTTCCATAAGATTGTGTCCTCTTCTCAACGTTATTCATTCTGTACATCACGTGAGCAAGAATAAAGGAAACCAAGGATAAATTTGGTAAGACAGTTAAAGTTCAAGGACAATAGACAAAAATCTTGAGGTTTGCTGACTACATTGTAATTCTGTCAGAGACGGTAAATGGAAGAGCTGTTGAACATTCCCTTAAGGTTCTTATTATCACTCTAAGTCTGCCGATTGCTTTTCATATTATTTATTTTACGCAGTCATTCCCCTTTAAGATTGTTACTTCCAGGTATTTTACGACAGTTACTGTTTCGTGATTTGTCGACTACAGAGTAGCCGAACAATAACGGATTTCTTCGCCTATTTAGGCCCGATTTGCTACATTTATTCCCTGCACAAATCATGGAGTCTCTACACGTCCCCTTGCAAATCGCTGCAGTCTTTTGGCGATGTTACCTTCTTATGGACAATAGAATCATCTGCGAGCAGCCTTATTAAGCTTCCTACGTTATACCCTAGTTCATTTACATATGTATTACAAAAAGTGATAGTCGTATCACAATTCGTTAGCGTACCCCTGGAATTCACAACTGTCGATCTTGTCGTACTTCCTTCTTTTCCGAAGCAACTGTACACTTACATTTACCTATAATCTATCATTTTTTGTTTCTTTTTGTTAATTGGCACTGAAAGAGTATCAACACAACTCCCCTCTCTCCATCCACCACCACCACCACCCACTCTCTAATTCTACCATCCCCCACCCTCTAGTTCCTCCTCCCCTCCCCCCCACTCTGTTAATCTGCACTTCCGTCAGTATTCACCTCCCCTCTCTCTGTCCATCTCCTTTCTGTGTATCTCCTCCTCTTCCCCCCCCCCTCTCTATCCACCTCCTCCTCTTCCCTTTCTCTTTCCCTTTCTTCTACCCCAATGTGCATCTCCTCCTCCACCAACTCTCTCTCTTCCTCCCCCTCTCTCTGACATCTCCCTTCTCTCTGTCGTTTTCCCTCTCCCCTATCTCTTGCCCACCACCTCCGCTTATCTGGGCCTACCTCCTCCATCCCCCTCACTGGCTGTCCATCTCTTCGTCACCCCTTCTCTCTCCACGCTGTCACACTCACCCCAATAGGAGGCTGGTGGTTCTTACTCTTACAGCATTTCTTTCCATGAAATAATATGTGTACCACATTTCACTGAAATCATTCCATGACTTTAGGATGATATTTTTACAAGTGGCCTTACCCGCATACGAACGTGCAAAATATATTTCACATATATTTAACATATTTCAAGCGCGTTTGAACATATATTTCATCCATATGCATAGCGAATTTCACCCTGCAGTCTCATCTTCACCTAGCCCAATGTTTATGCCACTGTATGCCCTGAATTATGTGCTCCACACTGATATGATTTTGCAGATACATAAAGCGGTATATGTGCATAATGTCTGCGAAATGTGATGAGAGTAGAGTTGGTAGCAACGAAGTAATAAATCAAAACGCCACGTTCCATTTGGAAGTTTTACTGCATGATAATCGGAAATGTTGTAAGCGAGAAACTTTTTTCCTTTCGCAATTTTGTGGAGGTCGTCAGCGGGACAAAGTTTCGTAAAAGTATATAATTATGTATAAAGTCTGTTGCAAATTTCTAAGTGCACTCATTCTCAAATACTGGATGACTACAGCATGGGTATTCTCGCATCGTTGGCTGCACTACTTTTTCACTCTCACCCCCACCCTCTAGACAGTGGTGATTCTTACCCCCACAGTTATACCTCCCATACTGGTTGAAATCAGTCCAGTGGTTTAGGAGGAGATGCGGAACATACATACCTGTACATTCATATATACATGGATCCACGTTTGTAATTTATATGGGTTACATTTTCTAGTTCGTGTAGTTGACGTTAAGTACTTTACAGATGTTATAGTCATTTGCTGCTAAAAGCACTTCAACCCTTGTAGGTAGTCCTTTTTACAATGTTGATCAAGTTTGTCAGCACTATTTCGCTTGATGGTACACCGGAAGAGCACATGGTTTGGTCCTCATTCTGCGCCACATTCACGTATAGCTGTTGCTGATAATTGTATTCTGTGCGGATGTTTCTTGAAGCGTCTGTAGTTAAGCTTCACTCTAGGTATTGAGGCAGATAATCTTTTGGAGCCCTTCTTGCCTTCACACACTGAAGACCAAAAGAAACTAGCACACCTGCCTAATATCGTGTAGGGGCACCGCGAGCACGCGCAAATGCCGCAACACTACGTGGCATGGAGTCGACTAATGTCTGTGGTAGTGCTAGAGGGAACTGACACCATGAATCCTGCAAGTCTTTCCATAAATCCGTAAGAGTACGACGGGGTAGAGATCTCTTCTGATCAGCACGTTGCAAGGCATCCCAAATATGCTCAATAATGTTCATGTCTGGGGAGTTTTGTGGCCAGCGGAAGTGTTTAAACTTGGAAGAGTGTACCTGGAGCTGCTCTGTAACAATTCTGGACGTGAGGGGTGTCGAATTCTCCTGCTGGAATTGCCCAAGTCCGTCGGAAGGCACAATGGACATGAATCGATGCACGTGATCAGACAGGACGCCTACATACGTGTCATTGTCATATCTAGACGTATCAGGGACACCATATCACTCCAATTGCACACGCTCCACGTCATTGCAGAGCCTGCACCAGCTTGAACAGTCTGCTGCTGACATGCAGGTTTCATGGTTCAAATGGCTCTGAGCACTATGGGACTTAACATCTATGGTCATCAGTCCCCTAGAACTTAGAACTACTTAAACCTAACTAACCTAAGGACATCACACAACACCCAGCCATCACGAGGCAGAGAAAATCCCTGACCCCGCCAGGAATCGAACCCGGGAACCCGGGCGTGGGAAGCGAGAACGCTACCGCACGACCACGAGATGCGGGCTGCAGGTTTCATGTATTCATGAGGTTGTCGCCGTACCCATACATGTCCATCCGCTCGATACAATTTGAAACGAGACTCGTGCTACGAGGCAACATGTTTCCAGTCATCAACAGTCCAGTCTCGGTGTTGATGGGCCCAAGCGAGGCGTAAAGCTTTGTGTCGTGCAGTCATCAAGGGTACACGAGTGGGCGTACGGCTCCGAAAGCCCCTATCGATGATGTTTCATTGAATGGTTCGCACGGTGACTCTTGTTGATGGCCCAGCACTGAAACCTGTAGCAGATTGCGGAATGGATGCACTATGTCATGTTGAACGATTCTCTTCAGGTGTCGTCGGTCCCGTTCTTGCAAGATCTTTTTCCGGCTGCAGTAATGTCGGATGTTTTACCGGATTCCTGATATGTACGGTACACTCGAAAAAATGGTGGTATGGGAAAATCCCCACTTCATCTCTACCTCGGACATGCTGCGCCCCGTCGCTCGTGCGCCGACTGTAATACCACGTTCAAACTTACTTACATCTTGATAACCTACACATTGTAGTAGCAGTAACTGATCTAACAACTGCCCCAGACACTTGTTGTCTTATATAGGCGCCGCCGACCGCAGTGGCATATTCTGCCTGTTTACATTATCCTATACCAGTTTCTTTTGTGCTTCAGTGTACCTGTACTCAACATGGATACCTGGGTGTTCAAAATGGTTCAAATGGCTCTGAGCACTATGGGACTCAACTGCTGAGGTCATTAGTCCCCTAGAACTTAGAACTACTTAAACCTAACTAACCTAAGGACATCACAAACATCCATGCCCGAGGCAGGATTCGAACCTGCGACCGTAGCGGTCTTGCGGTTCCAGACTGCAGCGCCTTTAACCGCACGGCCACTTCGGCCGGCATACCTGGGTGTGTCTGAGCAAAATGGTCACCTCTTATTTGTGACGCAGTGATCCATTCTTCTTCCCATATATTTTAAGGTTTTTCGTATATCTGGGATGCCGGTAGATTATAGTGACTGATTTCACAAGTTGCCTCGTTGGCCAACTGGTCTAATAATTCACTTTCTCTAACGCCCCTGTTTGCATTTGTTTATGCCAAGATAACACTTAGGTATTGTTGTCTTACATCTTGTATTGTTTTCATTATCTAGTAAATAATTAGGTGATTAGTTAACTTCTGTTGCTGATAAATGATGGCTCTTAGTGCTGATAGGATGTCGGGTACTTACAATACATTTCCAGTATCCGTAGTGAAAACATATGGCGTAGCTTAGTTACGTCATCATTTGAAGAACAAGGGAACGGCTCACACACTCACGCCAAGTCATCGTGAAAAAATAGTGAAAGCGAAAGGACGAGAAAATAACAGAGTAAGAAGAACCGAAATTTACATGTCTTCCTTAGAAGGTCTCAACGAGGAAGGAGAACTGAAAACAGTAAGAAATACTGTAAAACAAGAAGTAGCACCTGTTTTTTGGTTCAACACACATACACACACAAACACACACACACACACACACACACATACACGCTTGACCAGTCCCTACATCTTCTCTCGCAACTGCTTTCGCTATTTCCCAGACAAGTCCACTTGCCTCATTGTCAACTAGTAACTTCTTGACCTTCCCCCCTCAAGCTCAACGCAAGACTGGATCACTACGAGACTTGTCCAGCCAGTCTTCTGGAGGCAGGAGCAGGCTCCAGCCGGTTCCAGCGTTCAGCACGCGCCTCCCGGCCCTCCAGTCTTGACCTAGCGAGACTTCCTGACCCCTCTGCTTACGCTGTTGGCCCGTCATTATCGTTTGGTAGGGGCAAGTCCGGTCGTTCAGGCGAGCCAAGGGCAGTTCTAACGAAGTCGCAATGGACTTCATTGCTGTCTCTCTAGTCCTTCTGCAGTAACCGGGTAGAGTATGAGCTGCGAGCACAATACGACCCGGCTAGTATAGTTTTCTCATCCACAGCACGAGGCTTGCGAAGAACTATGTCAGTTTCATCGGACTTACAAATGCTATGTGGAACATAAATGGGAAGGCGAAGAGCTGAAGACAGATTGAGGCGTCACACATCGATTAAACAAAGCTCCTGATTATGTACGCAGTGAGCCCTAAGGCTTGTGAAAACGTTTCATTCGTTGTTCATGGAAGTTTTCTGAGTATTTTGGTACGTCTGGTCCGTGGTCTCGTTGTAGCCGTTTTCTAGTTCGATTCCTCTCTTTTGCTAACCTCACGTCAGAGTATCAGTTGCGCCCGACGTACTCATGATTTATTTGTTGGATGTATTCGGATCTCTGTCTCCCCACAGTTTTTACACTCTATGGCTGTCCCTATTACCATGTGTCTTAACACATGTCCTGTCATTCTGTTCCTTCTTCTTGTCAGTGTTTTCCATATGTTCCTTTCTTCTCCGATTCTGCAGAGAAACTCCTAATTCCTTACCTTACTACTCCACCTAATTTTCACCTTTCTTCTGTAGAACCAAATCTCAAACGCTTCAATTTTCTTCTGTACCAGTTTTCCCACAAGGATTCGGTACCATAGAGTACTAAACTCCAAAAGTACATTCTCCGGAACTTCGCCCTTAATGTAAGGTCAATATCTGCTACGAGTAGATTTTACTTGGCTAGGAATGTCATCTTTGCACTGTTGCTCTGCTTATTACATCATCCTAGCTCCGTCTTTCACATGTTATTTTGCTTCCAAGGTCGCAGAACTCCATAACTTCGTCTGCTTCGTGGTCACCAGTTTTGATGGTAAATTTTTTGCTAATCTCATTTCTGCTACCCCTCTTTACTTTCATCTTCCTTCAGTTTACTACCATTTCACAACCTGTAGTCGTAAGATTCTTCATTACATTCAACACTTCTTGTAATTCTTCGTCACGTTCATTGGGGATGCCAATATCATCTGCGAATCTTATCATTAATATCCTTTCACCTTCAATTTTAATACCTCTCTTGAACTTTTCATTTATTTCCGACATAGTTTCTTCGCAGTATAGAAAGAACAGCAGGGATGGAAGACTACACTCCTGTCTTATAACTTTTTTAATCCTTCGTGATCTTCTGTCTTGTTATTCCCTCTTGGTTCTTGTGCACAAGGAATATTACCCCTCTTTGTCTATAGTTTACTCCTATTTTTCACAGAATTTCGAATATCTTGCACTGTTTAATGTGGTTGAACACTTTTCTAAGTAGACAAAACCTATGAGCGTGTCTTGATTTTGCTTATCAACCGAAACGTCAGAGCTGCCTGCATGCTGCTTGTACCTTTCTGAAGCCAAACTGATCATCAGCTAACAAATCCTCAACTTTCTCTCTAATACTTGCGTAAATTATCCATCTCAGCAAATTGGATGCATCGTTCCTTAAACTATTTGTGATCTCTGGATAGTGTTGATGATATTCTTTCGAAAATACGAAACACATGATAATGCATAAACCCTAATACATGAGGAGAAGCTCTGTTACGTTGCCGTGTCTTCATGAGGAAGTTAAGGATTGAACAGGTAGGTCGAATAATTAATGAATAGATACTGAATTGAGTACTGGAGAAATGGCAAGGCTTCAGTCTATACACCGAAGAAGCAATAACGGAAATAAAAGAATGGTTGGCTGGCTCTGAGCACTATGTGACTTAACATCTGAGGTCATCAGTCCCCTAGAACTTAGAACTACTTAAACCTAACTAACCTAAGGACATCACACACATCCATGCCCGAGACAGGATTCTAACCTGCGATCGTAGCGGTTGCGCGGTTCCAGACTGAAGCGCCTAAAAGAATGGTTCGATTCCCTTACAACATACGTGTACTCAGTGCAAGTGGAGAAGAATTACAGGATCTGCTGAACGGACTGAAAAATCTTGTAAATACAAAATATGAATTGATAGGAACCCGATAAAATACGAAAAAAATGAGGAGCAGTAGAAACGAGATCAGCTATAAACTTAACATCAAAAATTGGTGACCACGAAGTAGTTGAAGTAAGTTTGCCTTCCTGGAAGTAAAATAACACATGATGGACGAAACAAGAAGAACACAAAAATCAGACTATCACAGACGAAGAGGGCACTCCTGGCCAATAATAAAAAATCTGTCAATGTCAACCATAGGGCTTAACGCGAGGAAGATGTTTCTGAGCATGTACTTTATGAATACGACATTGGCTGGTACTGAACCATGGACTGTGAGAAAACCAGAACAGAAGAAATCGAAGTGTTTGATGTGGTGCAATAAAAGTATGTTGAAAATTAAGTGGACCGTGCAAGTTCTCCGCAGAATTGGTGAAGAAAGGGACACTTGGAAAACACTAACAAGAAGAAGAGACAGGTTAATAGATGTGTTAGGAGTATCTTTTGCCGTATTAGAGGCAGCTGGGGAGGGTAAAAATTTTGTAGAAGACAGGCACTGAAATATAGCCAACAAATGCTTGAGGACGTAGTGTGCAAGCGCTACTCTGAGATAAAGAGGTTGGCACAAGAGACGAATTCGTGGTGGGCCGCGACAAACCAGTCAAATGATAACTCCCTCCCTGATCGTCGTCCCCATGAGAAGAAATTAATAAATATCCTATGCTTCTTCGGCATTTCGGTATTACTATACGATACCAGTAGAGCTCTTTTCATTGCAGAAAGATACCTCCACTCATGTTAATCTACTTCAAATTTATTCGTCCATCCAGCGTCCGCAACAGTATCGAGATCATTGTCTCAGTCGTGTTGTGGAAATTCATATCCGGAACTGCCGTTGCTTTAAGAAATTATACTTCCTTCCTCTAATATTCTTCCGATTTTTTGTAGCAATTGTAATCTCTTCTTCAGTATTATTCGTCGAGGTGCAAGAAGAATCGTTAAAACCAACCAGTTTCTTCAAAGGTCAGTACTTTTGTTCTTTCTCCTCCTTTCCGCATGTGAGCTGTTTCTTGCAGTTTTCGTGCTTTTTTTTTTAACTATGCGACTTAACTTCTGAGGTCATCACACACATCCATGCCCGAGGCAGGATTCGAACCTGCGACCGTAGCGGTCGCTCGGTACCAGACTGTAGCACCTAGAACCGCACGGCCACACCGGCCGGCGTTTTCGTGCTGGTCTTTTGGCAGTGAAAATGCATATGTTTTCGGATTAATAATGAGATTTTGGAAAACGGAGCAGTTTTCTCAAAAAAATGAGATAAAACAGTACAAAAGCTCCAGGATAAGTAGATACATGATATACGATTTATAAGATTCTCGCTGGCCGCTGTGGTAGAGCGGCTGTAGGTGCTTCAGTCCGGAACCGCGCTGCTGCTACGGTCGCAGGTTCGAATCCTGTCTCGGGCATGGATGTGTGTAATGTCCTTAGATAGGTTTGTTCTAAGCCTTGGCGACTGATGACCTGTCCCATAGTGCTCAGAGCCATTTGAACCTTTTTTTTTTTTTGTATGATTCTAATTTTACGCACAGCGAAGACAATGAGCTCTCAGTAATCTAAATGGGGCCACGACATGCGCAGTATTTGAAGCACACGTCCTCAGGGTCCCTTCTACATGGTACAAGAAGTCCTCAAAGTCGAGAGTGCGGCGCATCCGTAAGGCACCATACTCAACCTTCCTCGTCGTGAACGTTCCAGTTTCCCGCATCCGTTGTAGTAGTCGGAAGAAAATTGTAACTGGAGCAACAATTACAACACGGACTAACGATAAGAGATTTAGAAATGATTCGGTCGTCACACTTATTTTACGTCCAAACGGTATATTTCCGAACATGGGGTCTTCATCACAACTTCGTCTACAAAGTCCCCTCTAAAATCGCTAGAGGCTTGTAAGAGGAACTGTGAAACAATCTGGAAAATATGCAGTGAGTCCCAGAAGGAATGGTTACGATAGAGGGATATGACAGGAACGATCATTCGAAGCGAAAGCCGACCGGAGTGGCCGAGCGGTTCTAGGCGCTTCAGTCTGGAACCGCGCGACCACTACTGTCGCAGGTTTTATTCTGCCTCGGGCATGGATGTGTGCGATGTCCTTAGGTTATTTAGATTTAAGTAGTTCTAAGTTCTCGGGAACTGATGACCGCGGATGTTAAGTCCTATAGTGCTCAGAGCCATTTTCGAAGCGAAAAGATCTAGTAAACATGGGCTCTGAAATGCATGCCTGAAGAGCTATGAGCATTTATTCACTTTCCATACTGTGAGGAAAAAGTGTCTGCTTCTTCAAGCTCTTTGCTTTCCACATTTTGGGATGAGGTAGTAGGGACCAAAACAAGAAAAGATTGTGTAGTAAAGGTGGACTTTGAAATGCATACCTTAAGTGGTATGAGCACTTGTTCAGTAGAAGAGACATGTTTCATAGTAGCAAAGATGATCAAGTGGTCGTAGCACTAATAATAATAATAATATGGTGTGGGTAGACCGTTCGCCTGGTGCAAGTCTTTCGAGTTGACGCCACTTCGGCGACTAGCGCGTCGATGGGGATGAAATGATGATGATTAGGACAACACAACACCCAGTCCCGGAGCGGAGAAAATCTCCGACCCTGCCGCGAATAGAACCCGGGGCCCTAGGATTGACATTCTGTCGCGCTGACCACACAGCTACCGGGGGCGGACGTCATAGCACATAAGGTATGCGTCTGACAGTTCAACTTTACCAGAAAATCTTTTCTTGTTTTGGTTCGTAGTACATCATCCCAAAATATGGAAAGGAAAGACCTTGCAGCTCAAGAGGTTCGTTTCAAAGTATCGAAGATAAGGAAATGCTCATAGCGCTTAAGGTATGAGTTTTACAGTCCACGTTTACGAGACATATTTGCTTGGAATGATAGTTCCTGTCATACCCCTAAATATTGACCATTTCTCCTGGAGCGCCGTGTACGTATAGTGCCTGAGTGTGGTGTAAAATGCCAGATTTTGTATACATACTACCGCAGTAGTGACACCAGTTCCCGTCCGATAACGAAGTTAAGCGCTGTCGGCCTTGGCTAGCACTTGGATGGGTGACCATCCTGGTCTGACGAGCGTTGTTGGCAAGCGCGGTGGATTCTGCCCTTGTGAGGCCGATTGAGGAGCTGCTTGACTGAGACGTAGCGGCTCCAGTCACGAAATCTGCCAATGGCCGGGAGAGCGGTGTGCTGACCACATGCCCCTCCATATCCACAGTCTGTGACGCCAATTAGCTGAGAATAACACGGCGGTCGGCCAGCACCACTGGTCCTCCCGACCACTGTTCGGTTGGAGTTTGAGTGTATTAACATTACTGCAGCTATTTAATTGCGGTAACTTTATTATCAACCCCTACTCTGTGTAATTTAAGTAACACCCCTGTGTATAGAATGTATTGCTTAGCGTAACAGGTACATCCGAAATGTCATTTTAAATTCCTTTTAATAATTTATAGTAATAAGTTATAAGAGTCGAGGGACATCAAAGGGAAGCAGTGGTTGGGAAGGGAGTGAGACAGGGTTGTATGTAGCCTCTCCTCGATGTTATCCAATCTGTGTATTGAGCAAGCAGTTCGGAGTAGGTATTAAAGTCATGGAGAAGAAATAAAAACTTTGAGGTTCGCCGATGACATTGTAATTCTGTCAGAGACAGCAAAGGACCTGGAAGAGCAGCTGAACGGAATGGACAGTGTCTTGAAAGGAGGATATAAGATGAACATCAACAAAAGCAAAACAAGGATAATGGAATGTGGTCGAATTAAGTCGGGTGATGTTGAGGGAATTAGATTAGGAAATGAGACACTTAAAGTAGTAAAGGAGATTTGCTATTTGGGGAGCAAAATAACTGATGATGGTCGAAGTAGAGAGGATATAAAATGTAGACTGGCAATGGCAAGGAAAGCATTTCTGAAGAAGTGAAATTTCTTAACATCGAGTATAGATTCAAGTGTCAGGAAGTCGTTTCTGAAACTATTTGTATGGAGTTTGGACATGTATGGAAGTGAAACATGGACGATAAATAGTTTGTACAAGAAGAAATGTGGTGCTACAGAAGAATGCTGAAGATTAGTTGGGTAGATCACATAACTAATGAGGAAGTGTTGAATAGGATTGGGGAGAAGAGAAGTTTGTGGCACAACTTGACTAGAAGAAGGGATCGGTTGGTAGGACATGTTCTGAGACGTCAAGGGATCACCAATTTAGTATTGGAGGGCAGCGTGGAGGGTAAAAATCGTAGTGTGAGACCAAGAGACGAATATACTAAGCAGATTGAGAAGGATGTAGGCTGCAGTAGGTACTGGGAGATGAAGAAGCTTGTACAGGATAGAGTAGCATGGAGAGCTACATCAAACCAGTCTCAGGACTGAAGACCATAACAAAAACAATTTCTTTAATCCTCTTGCACAATTTATTTCACTATTTTATTCCTTAGAAGAACATGCTATTTTGAGTTTTAAGTATATTCCTTCTATTTAAATGTAAATTAAGTGTTGCTTTCGTTCATGGTGATAGATAGAGATGTTTGTGTAGTAATTATGAAGTTTTTCTTTGATGTGCATTGGGTAAGTCTAGGAGAGTCGGACCATTTTTTTGTCACTACAAAATGTGTGTATTTTTTGTCTTGTAGTACCATATTCGTGTAGAGTCTCATATAAAATTAAGTGCAATACATTTTTGAGGCACTGCCACTTAAAATACAAGAGATATAAAATGTAAATAAACATGAGTGCTCCATCTCAGTCATAGCTGTGTGCGTGCGATAGACCGGTGTATTGGGAGAGATGAACCATATAAAAATGGCTATAAATAAAGAAAAGAGTCAAATAGAATTTGATATGTTTATTTGAAACAGGCTGTAATGAACAGAGACCTATACTATTAAATTTTTAATCCAAAACAGTTTTATCAGTTTAGTACAAATCTTGACTGAACATTGGCTTTTCTTATCAGTTGTTGGTTTCGTTCAAGCACTAGCCTATCTTTCTCTCACCACAGCAGTTACACTTACTTCCATATGTAGAACGACGTTCATGTGACTATAGCGATCAGAAAAGCTCTGCATCCGATCGTCATTTTTATTAGTTCCGTAATAGATTTCAAAACACACGACACACTCATATTCATCCTGTTCATCAAAATTATTTTCGTAATTTGTATCATGAGTTCAATGAGCTTTTTTCAGTATTTTTCTTTGTTAACTTCTTCAGTCTATTTTCTCTACATTAGTGTTTCTCTTTAGTGATCTTGTTGTGCTTTATTCAGTTTCCTTTCTTTTTGTATCCATCTTTTTTCTTTTTCTTTCTTTTTTTATATTTCTTTTTACAGTTCCAATATTCTTGCAGAGTTAAGCCCTTTGCATACAGCTGCTGTCTTCCTCTTAAAATTCATGGTCTTATCAACAGAAGAAACACGTGAGATTTCTTACAAATATTTGGTCTGTGTCGGTTTCGGAGTAGCCAGGTCTGAAGTGGAAATTTTGCGATGGTAGGGATAGAATCCGTATTTGAGTGAGTGAAGGAATTTTACTTGTGCAGATAAATCTGCTCTTTAGATGTACTTGGAGTCGTTAAGTAATCTAATGAGCTTTGAAGTGGTTGGTTGGACTATGTGTGTGAGTCTGTTCTTCCATTTGTTGGCACAGACCTAACTTTCGACAAATAAGCATAGCCTGGGACAGCGGCCAGCTTCAGCTGAAGCGGAAATTAGTTGCGCTCCATCTCTCCCACATTAAACCAAGTTGCCCATCTCTCCCGTATAAGAATGGTCTATCTCTCCCGATTGTCTGTCAGAGATAGACCACTGTAAATTCTGTCTGCAGCAGCAAACTCGGTGGCCATTTTAGGTTAGTTTGATGCCTACACATTACTCAAGCTCGCAGTAAAAACCTGCGTCAGTATTGTGCAATGTACACGATAAAACGTTCCGGCTTACCAGAACAGAAAATAAGATTTTTCTCCAAAAATAAAACGAAAATAACAGAAATACTTTTGCACCACGTTCGTTCACAAAAGAGCTTCCTCACAAGTAGCTGGAGTTCCTTTGTAGCGGCACATTTGTGAAATGTCACTGCACCGTCACACCCAGTGGCCCAACACTCTCGGGCTCATCCTGGTACGTCAGTACGAGGTTTGTCCGGAAAATACGTATAAAAATTGAATAATAACTTTATTTTACAATTATTCAGGTATTACAATATGGTCTCCTTCAAAGTACTCGCCCTGAGACGCGATACACTTCTGCCAACGCCGTTTCCACTGTTGATAACATTGCTGAAAGTCTTCAGTTGTGATGTTGTTCAGTTGCCGTGTCGTTTCCGCCATGATGGCTTCCACATCTCCCAAGTGCCGCCCCCGAAGCACCATTTTGCATATAGGGAACATGAAGAAGTCACACGGGGCTAAATCGGGTGAATAAGGCGGGTGGTCTGTCACGGTGATTGAGCTTCGGGCCAAAAACTGGCGCACAACGAGCGACGTGTGAGCGGGCGCACTGTCGTGATGAAGGATCCACCTGCCCCCTTTTGCCAATTCTGGTCGAACTCGGACCGCACGATCTCTGACACGTGTCAGAACTTCAACGTAAGAATTTCCGTTCACTCTCTGGCCGGGAGGGACAAATTGTTTGTGAACAATGCCCCTAGAATCAAAGAAAACAATCAACACTGTCTCCACATCAGACCTTGATTTTCGCGACTTTTTTGTTCTCGGTTCTCCTGCTAGTTTCCATTCCTTGCTTTGAGATTTGAGCTCCACATCGTAAAACTAGGACTCGTCTCCAGTGATGACTCGGTTGAGAAAGTCCCCTGGTTCCTCTGCTTCCAACCAATCCTCACAGTACTCAGCCCTCTTTGCTTTCTGTTCTGCCGTCAAGAGCTTCGGTACGATTTTCGCACACAATTTCTTCATTTCAAGTTTTTGTGTCAGAATTTCGTGAACGATTGTTTTGGGGATTGACAGCTAGTCAGCAATCATTCTGACTTGACAGTCAGAATGATTGCTGACTAGCTGTCAATCGCCGGCCGGTGTGGCCGTGCGGTTAAAGGCGCTTCAGTCTGGAACCGCGTGACCGCTACGGTCGCAGGTTCGAATCCTGCCTCGGGCATGGATGTGTGTGATATCCTTAGGTTAGTTAGGTTTAAGTAGTTCAAAGTTCTAGGGGACTGATGACCACAGATGTTAAATCCCATAGTGCTCAGAGCCATTTGAACCATTTTGAACCTAGCTGTCAATCCCCAATCTACGGTCTTTAAGAACACAAGCCCGAATTCGTTCAACATTTGCATCGGAACTCGATGTCGACGGGCGTCCTGGGCGAGGGTCATCGTTCACTTCTTCTCGGCCATCCCGGAACCTTTTTAACCGCTTGTTCACGGTTGGTTCCTCCAGAGAATTGTCTCCGTAAACCTGTTTCAAATACTCAAAAATCTCATGGCTATTCTTGCCTAGCTTTGCAAGCAACTTGATGTTGACGCGCTGTTCCTCAATCATAGAGTGCTCCATGCCGACGGCAGGGGAAAAGGGGTAACTGTCGACAAGCTGCCGCACACTCCCACCTTCACGCAGAGTGCTCTGACTCGAACTGAGCGTTGATGGGATTCATTACAGCAGTAGTCCCACCTGGCGGTGACTGCAACTTGTAACATAAAGACATTATTCAACTTTTATACGTATTTTCCGGACAAACCTCATAGACTGTGTCGTTGAAATTCCTGGTGCCTGAGAAACCTCAAAAGAAGCTTTGTCCAACAGTGTACGTCAGATGGCTGATGATGATGTCTTTAACGATCAGTAACTACTTGCAGAGTGTTTTAGTTGCTTTCGGGATGCAGCGGACGACAGCCTCGCATACAGACAACCCGGCGTTGCAGACTCTGCCGAATGGAGGTGTGTGTGTGTGTGTAGGTGTGTGTGTGTGTCGCCTCCCCTGTGGAAGACGCGCCGCTGCGACCCTCCCCCAAATGAAGCGTCACAAGATAAACAGGGGGCCGCAGTGTAGGCGTAGGCGGGCGGCGAGGGTGTCGCCAGGAAACGGGATTCGCAGCTCCGCCAAGGGGAAGTGACGCAGGCAAAAAAAGTGCGAAAGAAATAGGCAGAGGCGAGGGACCCTGAGGCAACGCGAACTTCCGCGAGCGGCAACCTCGTTCCAGCGGCGCCGCTCGCCACCGCTGACGCGCCGCCAATCCCGGTACCGGCATCCACCAGCACGCCAACGTCATTAGTGGCTACCTCTCCTCACGGCTCCCTTTCCACGTTATGTCTCCTTCCTAAAAATCACACTTTGGAGTAACGGTCACTGTTTGAATAACAAAGTTTTCGGGTTTCGATCCGTGTGTCAAGTGATTAAAATTACACTAGCTTTCTGGCAAACGCTCCTTGGCCAATTTCAAGTGGAGCGACTGAGAGTGGGCTGCTTGTACGCCGCTTACATATGAGGGTCGTTTGATAAGTCTGGAAATTTTCATGAAAGACTGGAACGTTTTCGTTGCGCCATCGTGGTTGGTAAGCTTGATCATTCCAAGTATTGTATAAATTATTTTAACAGTGTACAGCGCACAGTTCATTGTTGGCAGCCGCCTGAGTTGTTCAGTGTGTCGACTGCTACTCAAAATGGGAAAAACCGGGTCTCGTGCTGTTATTAAACATTTTCATTTGAAGGGCTGTATTGCCCACAAATCAAAACAGAACTAAATGATAAATGAAAAGCACCAGTTTTCTTTTGTTCCACAGTATTACTTTTATTGCTAACCGTTTTTCGGCTTACAAGGCCATCTTCAGACATTTACTGAGTATTATCACCAAAGAAGTTAAATGGTAGCAGACAACATTGGAAGAGAAGTAACACATCTAGACTGAAGTAGAAACATACAGTAAGTAACATCTTTGCAATGAAATAACAATGGAGTTGACAGGAAAACCTTTAGCACAAAATAGGAATAGCATGCCTACATAACAGTTTCTATTAATAAGCAAAACTAAAAAAAATAAGATAAAATTAGTACTAGACAAGGCTGCATCAAGAGGTATGAAACATGGAGAGTGATACACAACCAATTAAAAAAGAAGAGACAGTTGTCAATGTAAATACAGAATACATAAGGAACTTAAGCAATATCAATTAGATAAACAGAAATTAATAAATGCAGGAAAATGGAGGTGTTTGAGGGAACCTACAGTTTGAGAGTGTGGTGGTACTGCATTTTAACATTAACGTTATAATCAAAGTAGTGGCTGTGTATCAGTTTTCATTAAATAAATGAGCAAAGTAAAATATGAACAGTATTTGATGAGACAACTACAAGGGGAGTTAAACATGGACAGTAATACAACTACAAGTTAAAAGGAAACCCTTAACTATTGAAACTACAGCCTATGTGGAATACAAAGAGAACTGAAACAAATAAAACAACTTAATGAATACAGGAAAATGGGAATATGTATGAAGAGAGACTGTGGGAAGTAATGAACAACAAAGATGATTATATGAAGTTTAGGAGAGGGTAAGTGTTGTGTCTGGTCATTTAGGATGAGAACTGGACTGTGAGCAAGATGTTTGTTAATTTACAGGGCTTCCAGCAGGTTGAGTTTATGGTCTTTGTTTGCTAAGTGAAGTACATAGGACACTGGCTGGTAGCTGTGACCCTCACTCAGTACATGCTCAGCAAATGCAGAGTCTGAATTCTGCAACCTCCAGCTGCGTTCATGTTCAGCCAGCCTAGTTGATACGTCTCTGCCTGACTGAACAATGTAAAATTTGTAACAATCAGAACAGGTGATTTTGTATACCCCACTAATGGCTAATAGCTGGATCTTGTGTTTGCTATTAAAAACACACTGGCTGTCGTGTTCCTGACATAGTTGGAAACCCTATACTTGCAGGATTTCACTGCTTTGGCTACAATCCTTGATACCTGACCTATAAATGGTAGTGTACACCATTTCTTGCAGACAGTGGATGGGGAAGCAGGTGGAGCATAGAGGAGAACAAAAATAAACTGGTGCTTTTCATTTTTTTATAGTGTTGTTCTACCAAGAACCGACGGAAGATTCTGTTAATAGAACTAAATGAAGTTATCGGGAACTCTGCCCAGCACTGAAGGCAATTTACTTTCGGATTCACGAATTTAACCGTGGTCAGACAAGCACGGAAGATGAAGCGCGCTCCGACAGCCCAGTTGAGATCAGCGCAAAAGAAATCATTGACAAAATCCGTAATATGGCAAGGCAGGGTCGTCGTATAAAAATTTCGTGAGATTGATGTGAGTCTTGGCATCTCCACTGAGCGACTGCATAGCATCCTGAACGAGAAGTGGCTATAAAGAAGCTATGTGCGTGGTGGGTGGGTACATTGGACCAAAAGTGCATGCCGCACATTTCAACGCAATGTCTGGCGACGTTTAATCGTAGCCCGCAAGACTTTTTGCGCCAGTTTGTGACTGTTGTTGAAACCTGGATCCACCGTTACAAACCAGAATTAAACAACAGTCAAATCAATGGATAAAGGCTGGTGAAAGTGCATCGATGAAGGTAAAGACCATTTTGTAAGGTGATGATCACTGGGATTACCAAGGCATAATCCTCGTAGACTTCTTAGAGTAGACAAAACCGTATCCTATTATGCTTCATTAATAAATCGTTTGGCTGAATAAAAGATCAAGACTGTCCTGAAAGAAAATGTTCTTCCACCTATGGAATGCACAGTCTCCCATCAGCGATACGAATGGCAAAAGTCCATGAAATGGGCTTTGAATTCGTTCCTCATCCACTCTATTCACTAGAATTAGTCCGAAGTACACTACTGGCCATTAAAATTGCTACACCAAGAAGAAATGCAGATGATAAAAGGGTATTCATTGGACAAATATATTATACCAGAACTGACATGTGATTACATTTTCACACAATTTCGGTGCATAGATCCTGAGAAATCAGTACCCATAACAAACACATCTGGCCGTAATAACGGCCTTGATACGCCTGGGCATTGAGTCAGACAGAGCTTGGATGGCGTCTACAGGTACAGCAGCCCATGTAGCTTCAACACGATACCACAGTTCAAGAGTAGTGACTGGCGTGTTGTGACGAGCCAGTCGCTCGGCCACCGCTGACCAGACGTTTTCAATTGGCGAAAGATCTGGAAAATGTGCTGGCCAGGGCAGCAGTCGAACATTTTCTGTATCCAGAAAGACCCGTACAGGACCTGCAACATGCGGTCGTGCATTATACTGCTGAAATGTAGGATTTCGCAGAGATCGAATGAAGGGTAGAACCACAGGTCGTAACACATCTGAAATGTAACGTCCACTGTTCAAAGTGCCGTCAATGCGAACAATAGCTGACCGAGACGTGTAACCAATGGCACCCCATACCATCATGCCGGGTGATACGCCAGTATGGCGATGACGAATGCACGCTTCCAATGTGCGTTCACCGCGATGTCGCCAAACACGGATGCGACCATCATGATGTTGTAAACAGAACCTGTATTCATCCGAAACAGCCATGGTCTCCGAGCTGATAGCCCATGCTGCTGCAAACGTCGTAGAACTGTTCGTGCAGATGGTTGTTGTCTTGCAAACGTCCCCATCTGTTGATTCAGGGATCGAGATGTGGCTGCACGATCCGTTACAGCCCTGCGGATAAGATGCCTATCATCTCGACTGCTAGTGATACGAGGTCGTTGGGATCCAGCACGGTGTACTGTATCACCCTCCTGAACCCACCGATTCCATATTCTGCTAACAGTCATTGGATCTCGACCAACGCGAGCTGCATTGTCGCGATACGTTAAACTGCAATCGCGATAGGTTGCAATCCGACCTTTATCAAAGTCGGAAACGCGATGGTACGCATTTCTCCTCCTTACACGAGGCATCACAACAACGCTTTATCAGGCAACGCTGGTCAACTGCTGTTTGTGTATGAGAAATCAGTTCGAAACTTTCCTCATGTCAGCACGTTGTAGGTGTCGCCACCGGCGCCAGCCTTGTGTGAATGCTCTGAAAAGCTAATAATTTACATATAACAGTATCTTCTTCCTGTCCGTTAAATTTCGCGTCTGTAGCACGTCAGCTTCGTGGTGCAGCAATTTGAATGGTCAGTAGTGTACGTCTTCCTGTTCCCTTACTTCAAACTTAGATTTGCTGGGAAGAAATTTTCGTAAAAGGAAGTGGTAGAGCAGTTAACGGGTATTTTTCATAATTTTACAGAACTTTTCTGTCCGATGGGTTGAAAATGCTGGAGGATCACTGGACGAAGTGTACATTCCTCGAAGGAGACTATGTCGAGAACTGTGAATTGCTTAAGAAACAAATATTTTTCTTGCTTTTTCTATCGGACTTATCAAACCACCCTTGTACGCTAGCTGCCGTCTGTGACGTCACTGTTGCTCGCGGCAACGCTGTATATGAGCGTTTGGGAACGGCGCGACCGCTGGACCCTACGCCGCGCTGAGCTCCAGGTCACCGTTCATTTTTGTTTCAGTGGCTTTTTTAATTACATAGTTCCAGAACCCGCTGGTGCGAGCCATAACGGATGTTCATCAGACTTTATCCGGTGACCGTTTTCTAAAGCATTCTCTGCCAAAGCGGATTTCTCGGGGTGTCGTAGGCGATAAAACCTCTCATGCTACTTACTGCTTGTTCCACAGTACATACGGTATGCCCGACGTAATCTGGAGACACTCGCAAGGTATCTTTTAGACCCGAGGTGTTATGAGATCTTTTGCATCTTTAACTGGTCTTAGTAATGCCGGATTTTCGTCGGAGGCCTAAAGATCGATTTGATCCTAACTTTCTTTTCTTGCTCCTCTGCGGTGGCTCGCACTAACGGCTTCTGAGACTGCGTAATTAGAGAGTCTATCTAAAAAAAATGTCCAGTACTACTGTAAGTAGATGTGGCCTCCTGCAGCTCAGCGCAATGTGGGATCCAGCGTTCGTGAGGTTGAAGCTGACACACTGACCGCCGGGTCAACATCCGCCTATACAGGATGTTACAAAAAGATACGGCCAAACTTTCAGGAAACATTCCTCACACACAAATAAAGAAAAGATGTTATGTGGACATGTGTCCGGAAACGCTTGATTTCCATGTTAGAGCTCATTTTAGTTTCGTCAGTATGTACTGTACTTCCTCGATTCACCGCCAGTTGGCCCAATTGAAGGAAGGTAATGTTGACTTCGGTGCTTGTGTTGACATGCGACTCATTGCTCTACAGTACTAGCATCAAGCACATCAGTACGTAGCATCAACGGGTTAGTGTTCATCACGAACGTGGTTTTGCAGTCGGTGCAATGTTTACAAATGCGGAGTTGGCAGATGCCCATTTGACGTATGGATTAGCACGGGGCAATAGCCGTGGCGCGGTGCGTTTGTATCGAGACAGATTTCCAGAACGAAGGTGTCCCGACAGGAAGGCGTTCGAAGCACGGGAGCACGGAACATTCCAGTCTATGACTCGCGACTGGGGAAGAACGACGAGGACACCTGCAATGGACGAGGCAATTCTTCGTGCAGTTCACGATGACCCTAATGTCAGCGGCAGAGAAGTTGCTGCTGTACAAGGCAACGTTGACCTCGTGACTGTATGGAGAGTCCTACGGGAGAACCAGATGTTTCCGTACCGTGTACAGCGTGTGCAGGCACTATCAGCAGCTGATTGGCCTTCACGGGTACACTTCTGCGAATCGTTCATCCAACAATGTGTCAATCCTCATTTCAGTGCAAATGTTCTCTTTACGGATGAAGCTTCATTCCAACGTGATCAAAATGTAAATTTTCACAATCAACATGAGTAGGCTGACGATAATCCGCACGGAATTGTGCAATCACGTCATCAACACAGATTTTCTGTGAACGTTTGGGCAGGCATTGTTGGTGATGTCTCGATTGTGCCCCATGCTCTACCACCTACGCTCAATGGAGCACGTTATCATGATTTCATACGGGATACTCCACCTGTGCTGCTCGAACATGTGCCTTTACAAATACGACACAGCATGTGGTTCATGCACGATGGAGCTCCTGCACATTTCAGTCGAAGCATTTGTACGCTTCCCAACAACAGATTTGGTGACCGATGGATTGGTAGAGGCGGACCAATTCCATGGCCTCCACGCTCTCCTGACCTCAACCCTCTTGACTTTCATTTATGGGGGCATTTGAAAGCTCTTGTCTACGCAACCCCGGTACCAAATGTAGAGACTCTTCGTGCTCGTATTGTGGACGGCTGTGATACAATACGCCATTCTCCAGGGCTGCATCAGCGCATCAGGGATTCCATGCGACGGAGGGTGGATGCATGTATCCTCGCTAACGGAGGACATTTTGAACATTTCCTGTAACAAAGTGTTTGAAGTCACGCTGGTACGTTCTGTTGCTGTGTTTTTCCATTCCATGATTAATTTAATTTGAAGAGAAGTAGTAAAATGAGCTCTTACATGGAAAGTAAGCGTTTCCGGACACATGTCCACATAACATATTTTCTTTCTTTGTGTGTGAGGAATGTTTCCTGAAAGTTTGGCCGTACCTTTTTGTAACACCCTGTATATGGCGATGCCGCGGGCACCAGTGACGTCACAGCTGCAAGCTAGTGTATGTTAAACTGCACCAGCAGCCCAGTGGCAGTAACACCGCTTCACGATGACCAAGGAGTGCTTGTCCGAAAGCTCGTGTAACATTAATCACGTGACTCGGATCGAAACCCGAGAACCTTTTATTCAATGTTACCGCCGCAAACCTCTACATTTCTACAGCCATTCTTTGATCGTTAAATCTGAGGTCTTTTTAAAATGCACTACCATCTTTAAATATCTGTTGATCATCGCTTTACATTAATCTCAACTCAGGTACTGGTTAAAGTGCCACTACCAGACACCACTCCCCAGACCTTGCTGTTCATTCTAGTTGCTTAAGAACAGATGCCGTTTGTGTATCATCAATGTTTACTAGTTATCTACGCTCGAAGCGTTTCGGGTGCTTGCCTCCATCTTCAGGTGCCTTATTATTGCTTTATGGTGATTAGTTTGTCTTTCCGGAAAGTAAAGGCGCCAGAGTGGTAGATCAGAAGTTGCGACTGATAACGGAAACAATACGAACAATCAAGCTAGTTCATAGGATTTCTCGTCCTCGAAGTATCGTCAGCAATGTAGAAATTGCAAGATGCTCGAAACCCTGAGAAAAATTGGTGTAAGCTATAAAGAGAGGCGGGTAACATATGATATGTGCGAGAACCAGAAGACGATCGTAAGAGTGGAAGACCAAAAACTAAGTGCTTCATTAAAAAGGGTGTAACACAGGGCTGTAGTCTTTCGCCGTTACTCTTCAATCTATTCAGGGTGTTCAAAAAAGTGTCGAATACTTTGAGAGGTGGCATTCTAATAATCATGGGTCCGGAAACACATACTTTCCCAGATAAACACGTGTTTATAGGAAGGGCTGCGCAACGCTTGGTTGCGGATATTAGCACAGTCGTTGCACTGGCGCTCCGTCAAATCTGTCGGCAGTGTTTATGATGTCTTGCTCACAGCACCCTACCTACCGTTAGGTGGTCTGCAGTCAGTTTTGCGGTTCGAGACGTGTTGGAGGCTACGTTAGTTTTCGTCGTATTTGAGTGGCTTATTGTACAGTAATATTAACGCTGGGTACGGATCATGGTGTTTTACCTTCTTCCAAATGCGGATTCAGTTATGTGTTTACTATTATTGCGCTGTTTGTACGTATAAATGGTGTAGTACATTTACATTTTCTCCCTTCCACCACTTGTTAGTAGTGGAAGCCTACTACTCGACAAGTGAAATGGTGGATACGATATTCTGCCATGGTTTAGCAAATGGACATAGCCTGAGAGCCCGTGCGCTGTACGCCGAAAAATATCCACAGCGTAGAGTGCCATCTGATAAACTGTTTGGCAGACTTTTCCAGCATCTGAGGCACACAAGTAGCCTTGCACCTCAGAAGACACAGTGGAAGGCTCCGCACAGGCCGCACGCCTGACATGGAGGAGCGTGTGCTGTGTTCGGTTGAAGAAACCCCTGGGACCAGTTTGCAACGATTGGCTGCAGCAGAAGGCGTGTCTCACACTCTTATCTGGGTGGTAGTTAGCACAGTCGTTGCATTGGCGCCCCGTCAAATGTGTGGTCAGGGTGTGACGAAGTCTTACTCGCAGTCCTCTACCTACCATCAGGTGGTGAACTCGTATCATCTAAGGCGCGGTCGTGCCCGAAGGCCGCAGGATAGCATCAGACGGCGGTTCTGTCAACGGCTGTTGCAGAGGTGTGCCGCAGATCCACTGCTCACATCCAAGACTTTCTTTACTCTTGAGGTTGGGTTCACAAGAGATTATGTTGTGAATTTTCATAACCTGCGAGCCGCGTGGGGCAACATCGTGGTCTCATGTGCCTTGCCACGGATCGCGCGGTTTCCCCCCATCGGAGGCTGGAGTCCTAACTCGGGCATGGATGTATGTGTGTGGTCCTTAGCGTAAGATAGTGTGTAAGCCTACCACAGTCAGGATTCTACTACAAACATAGAACCAAATGCCTGTTCATGTGAATGTCTGTTCCTCTATAGCTATTCGTAAAACGAACCCCATATAATGCGATCAGTCTGTAGAATTTAAGGCTTGTTCTTACTTTGTGTTTCTACTAAAAGGTAGAAGTTTTCTTTGAAGGACTGCATTGAAACTTAACAATTTTTGCAACACGAAGAGTGTTTAAAAAGTAAGAAGAAATTTATAATTTTGCGTGTTGTATTAGTCCGATTTGCACTACTTTTTTGTCACTGTCTTCCTAAACATGCTTCAAAAGTACGTGTTTAGTGTTATGCATTTTGGGTATTTACTCTGTTGTCAGCTTTCAGAAAGGTTACAGGTGTTTTGGTAGCATCAACGATTATTTGTTTTGTATAAAAATAAATTAGAGAATCTGTATTAAATTTTGTTATAACAATGGAGTAAAGTGTACGAAATTTTTAGAAATGGTAAATATTGCTTTTGGTGAGCCTTTTGTGAGTAAACCAAGGGCAGACAAGTGGTATAAACATTTCAAAGCAGGCCTTAAAAGACAGTGGTTTTAGAAGCATGGATGAGATTAAAAATGCACAGTTAAGAGACCTATAAACTTTCCCGAAGAAACAGTTCCTAAAGTGTTTCGGGAATCGGAAAAAACATTGGCATAAGTGTATAGTACGTAATGGGGAATATTTTGAAGAGGATAACATTGCTATAGATTAACAAATAAAGTTCTTACCAAAAAATAAAAAATATGTGAACGCACCTCGCATGTCAAGCTTTTTGCTTAGAAGTCCAGAATCGGTGTACATGTTTCGAAGGAAATTTCAGCAGTGTTTAGAATAGCTATTGCGCACAGGGTTTAAGCAATATGCCTTAGAATCAGGTGAATAGTGACCGAGATTGAGATTTAGTGTTCCATAAGCATCAAAGGTCTTACGTGATTTTGAAACTATAACGATGGGTTTCCTCCCAAAATTATTAGTTTTCCTTCGTGGCGGTTCCAGTAAACCATGCGGCTTATTTTTCATTTTTCCGTTCTTTTCTTATGCGTCCTATTAGGTGAGACTGACGTTTGCATAAATTGCAGCCCTTTGATTGGGACTGGTAATATTAGCCAACAGTTCTTTGTGGATGTGCTCTTTATTACGCGCTGTAATAACATTAGAGACGATCGAACGCTCGTTACTCCCCAAATACCTCCTCTTCTTCGTATTCTGCACATTTTCTCGCAATGTAGGTGGCGCAGTGGTTAGCACACTGGACTCGCATTCGGGAGGACGCCGGTTCAATCCCGTCTCCGGCCATCCTGATTTAGGTTTTCCGTGATTTCCCTAAATCGCTTCAGGCAAATGCCGGGATGGTTCCTTTGAAAGGGCACGGCCGATTTCCTTCCTCATCCTTCCCTCACCCGAGCTTGCGCTCCGTCTCTAATGACCTCGTTGTCGACGGGACGTTAAACACTAATCTCCTCCTCCTCCTCCCGCAATGCTAGACGATTAACCATCACTTCCGGATATCGAAGTACATCAGTAAGTATACGAACTCACTGACACTGGCAACTAAGATCCCACGAACAGAAACGACGTATATCACTGCACGCCGATCTACACTGCCAGACAGATAACGGGCAATAGATTTTGGGTGCCCCTGTAGGCCGGTGGCAGAGTTCTTCCGGGAAAGGCCAATTCCGACCACCAAAAGCGCTGCTCGCTCTTGAGTTTACAGACTGACTATGCCAACCTGTCGCCCGCCAGGCGGCTCGACTACCGGGAGCGATGGTCTGGGGTACTATTACTGCTCATGGCCTGAAGCCTTTGGTTGTCATCCATTGCACCCTTACAGCACAGCGGAACGTCGACGATATTCTAAGCCCCATTTTGTTGCCTTCATACCAAGCCATTCTGGGCCTACATTTTCGGAAATATAATAACATCCCGTACACGGAGAGAGTTTCTATTTCTTTTCTTCGCTCTTATCAAACCCTACTTTGGCAAGCAAGGTCACTAGATCTCTTCCCAACAGAGTACGTTTGGAGCATTACACGCAGGGCCCTCCAACAGTTCAGGATTTTGACGATATTACGCGTCAATGGGACAGAATTTGGCACGCTTTCCCTCAGGAGGACATCCAGTCACTCCGTCAGTCAATGCCAAGTGCTTGCACAAGGACCAGAGGTGGACCAACGCGTTATCGGTTTGCTCCATTTGTAAAAGTCTTTCTCTGGAATAAATCATCCAATTTTTCTGAAATTGTGATTATATGTTTGTCTGCATTCTGATAATTCCATGAGCATGAACCCGCCAAATTCTACCTCGCTATAAAATCTCTCAGCTACGATCTACTCTCTTCTGCAAGAAGGAAGTCAGTACCAAGACTAAGGTATCTGTGCACTGTTCATTCTTTCGGCCAACTTTGTTGTATGGAAGCGAAAGCTGGGTGGATTAAGGTTACCTTATCAATAAGGTTGAGGTTACGGATATGAAAGTAGCCAGGATGATTGCAGGTGCTAGTAGACGGAACAATGGCAGGAGGGTGTCCACAATGAGGAAATCAAAGAAAAACTGGGAATGAACTCTATAGATGTAGCAGTCAGGGCGAACAGGCTTAGATGGTGGGGTCATGTTACACGCATGGTAGAAGCAAGGTTACTCAAGAGACTCATGAGTTCAGCAGTAGAGGGTAGGATGAGTCGGGGTAGACCAAGGAGAAGGTACCTGGATTCGGTGAAGAATGATTTTGAAGTAATAGGCTTAACATCAGAAGAGGCACCAATGTTAGCACTGAATAGGGGATCATGGAGGAATTTTATAAGGGGGACTATGCTCCAGACCGAATGCTGAAAGGCATAATCAGTCTTAAATGATGATGATGATGATGATGATGATATAAAATCTCTGACGTCTGCTACTACCAACCTCAACACGTATCACAGTCTACCCCACACGTGAGTTCAGATACAAAGATCTTTGGTTGAGTTAGCAGCCTGTAGATAACGCTATAGTGACGAATATTTAATAGTGATGAAAACTACTGTCTCCTTTCAGGGTGCCTGTTTACTGTTCACCGTTACGGATCACCCAACATTCACTGGCGTTACTGAAAATTCTCAAAAACACCACACCGTTTGGCTTTCTGACAGTTCACCTGACGCAGCTGGAGCTGTTGTATGAGATGCCGTTTAGCGGTACCGATCGCCGATTTGCCCTCAACAATGGCTGCAATTTCCCGAACTGAAAAGGGGACAGACTCTGAGCGGCACTAGCGTGTGTTGTGCCGAGCAGGTTTTTGTGAAAAGCGTCGTTGTTTGGGGATTTTCTCCCCCAAACTGGAAGGGTCGCGGCCCCAGGGCACTCTGCCAGCCTCGCACAATACTCGGGGTCGCCTACACACGTTTCTCACGCAGTGCCCTTTGTCGTGCGACACCTTGCCCCGTGGAGCAGGTGCATGCCCCAGCCGACCGTATACAGTCGACTCTTGCTATTCAAATAGCGGTACGTCGATACTTTTCACAAATCCGTCTTGTTGTCATGTGCCAGGAAAAGAATCTCGATAAATCGGTGAAATAGTGTTTGTCTGCGTGTACTCGATTAAACGAACTAATTGAACTGATTGTCCTGTATAATTCGAAGTTACCGGCTATCGAACACTCTTTAACTCTGCTATAGGCTGACGAAGATACAGTCGTGGGTTTTTTATTGCTCTGGGAGACGGTAAATTAGTACTAGAACATATGAAAAACAATAGTTCACTCCATTACAAGAATGATAAAAAAGGATGTTTAAGAAGGGTACTAGGAGTAACCCATCGAACTACAGACCTATATCATTGACGTCGGTTTGCAGGTGGGTTTTGGAGCACATACTGTATTCAAACATTATGAATCACCTCGAAGGGAACGATCTATTGATACGTAATCAGCATGGTTCCAGAAAACATCGTTCTTGCGCAACGCAGCTAGCTCTTTATTCGCACGAAGTAATGGCCACTATCGACAGGGGATCTCAAGTTGATTCCGTATTTCTAGATTTCCGGGAAGCTTTTGACACCGTTCCTCACAAGCGACTTCTAATCAAGCTGCGGGCCTATGGAGTATCGTCTCAGTTGTGCGACTGGATTCGTGATTTCCTGTCAGGAAGATCGCGGTTCGTTGTAATAGACAGCAAATCATCGAGTAAAACTGAAGTGATATCAGGTGTTCCCCAGGGAAGCGTCTGGGACCTCTGCTGTTCCTGATCTGTATAAATGACCTGGGTGACAATCTGAGCAGTTCTCTTAGGTTGTTCGCAGATGATGCTGTGATTTAGAAAAGATTGCTGTATGGTGTGGCAGGTGGAAGTTGACGCTAAATAGCGAAAAGTGTTAGGTGATCCACATGAGTTCCAAAAGAAATGCGTTGGAATTCGATTGCTCGATAAATAGTACAATTCTCAAGGCTGTCAATTCGACTAAGTACCTGGGTGTTAAAATTACGAACAACTTCAGTTGGAAAGACCACAATACTGTGGGGAAGGCGAGCCAAAGGTTGCGTTTCATTGGCAGGACACTTAAAAGATGCAACAAGTTCACTAAAGAGACAGCTTACACTACACTCGTTCGTCCTTTGTTAGAATATTGCTGCGCGTTGTGGGATCCTTACGAGGTGGGATTGGCGGAGGACATCGCAAGGGCGCAAAAAAGGGCAGCTCGTTTTGTATTATCACGTAATAGGGGGGAGAGAATGTGGCAGATATGATACGCGAGTTGGGATGGAAGTCATTAAAGCAAAGACGTTTTTGGTCGCGGCGGGATCTATTTACGAAATTGCAGTCACCAACTTTCTGCTCCGAATGCGAAAATATTTTGTTGAGCCCAACCTACATAGATAGGAATGATCATCAAAATAAAATAAGAGAAATCAGAGCTCGAACAGAAAGGTTTAGGTGTTCGTTTTTCCTGCGCGCTATTCGGGAGTTGAATGGTAGAGAGATAGTATGATTGTGGTTCGATGAACCCTCTGCCAAGCACTTAAATGTGAATTGCAGAGTAACCATGTAGATGTAGATGTAGTTGTAGAACTTCATACAATCCATTTAACTGAAAATGTGCCAAATATTTACAGCTGTACATAACAAACTGACCATTTATACAACGTAATAAAAGTGTTCACATACAAGTGTTAAAACTTTTAAAATGGAAAACTGACTGAAGAATCCAGTAGTTCTCCTGTGTATACCTATTGTTCACTATTGGACTTTCGATTCAGTTTCCTTTTTCGGATGTTGTAAGACCTGTACGTAAACAACTTAGTTGTACTGTTCGAATTTATGGCCCATTTTGAGCTTGATGTCCTGCAATATATGTTAACGAAGTAAGCTCAGTCACTTGAAAATGGCATAAAAGGTCGAAACCTAGCTCGTAATTAAGTTAACAACAATACAGTCAAATGGAGAAGTGTTCACTTAAAAATTATTGTATAACTATTGCTCAGCAACATCAAAACTATTTAGAGGACATGGATGTGCACAGCCGATAGGTGGTGCTAGTTGGCAACACGAGTCGGTCGGGGAATGTGTCGAGATAGTCTGCGCATATGCGATATACACCGCGGCCGGAAGGGGGGGAAGCACCAACTGCCTAGCATGTAAGAGATCTTTGGTTCGAGTCACGGTCCGATATACATTTCCAATCGCCACTGCTGAATCCACGCAAAGTCCTGATCCAGCTGATCCCATTAGTTCCTTCCATTTCCTTTCTTTTTTTTCCCTCCCCCTCCTCCTTCAATTTACATGGTAGTCGTCTCTGGTATCGATGCAAGGTACCGACTTTCTTAAGGCACTGCGACCTTTGGACGATACCACAAATCTGAACTGTTTGGTCAGTTGTTTTGCTATCTCACAAGCTCCGCCGCAAACGCAAACAGGTTGTACAAAAATGGTTCAAATGCCTCTGAGCACTCTGGGACTTAACTTCTGAGGTCATCAGTTCCCTAGAACTAAGAACTACTTACACGTAATTAACCTAAGGACATCACACGCATCCATGCCCGAGGCAGGATTCGAACCTGCGACGTGTCGGTCGCGCGGTTCCAGCCTGTAGCGCCTAGAACCGCACGGTCACTCGGGACGGCACAGGTCGTCCAGAAAGTGTAGAATAAAATTCTCTTGTTTCCATCTGCGTTCACAAACCTGTTCGGTCCTTAGACTACTGGTTTCAGCCAGCGATGACCATCTTCATGTCTTCAGCTAAACATGATAGAAACGAAGTACAACTAGCGAACGGTAAACATCTTAAAACAATAAAATAAGGCACAGTGATTAATATTATTTCGATACATGTGGGACATATGCGCTTAAAATACAATGGGGCAGCCGGCCGGTGTGGCCGAGCGGTTCTAGGGGCTTCAGTCTGGAAGCGCGCTACCGCCACGGTCGCAGGTTCGAATCCTGCCTCGGGCATGGGTGTGTGTGATGTCCTTAGGTTAGTTAGGTTTAAGTAGTTCTAAGTTCTAGGGAACTGATGACCTCAGATGTTAAGTCCCATAGTGCTCAGAGCCATTTGATCCATTTTAACAACGGGGCATATACATTTTAAAACTTCCTAATATAAAGAAGCCATAGTGACAGTGTCAAAAACATACACATCAATTTAGTTTTGTAGCACATATTTTAAGATATGGGGTAAAGTAGGCCACAATGCCGACAGAGGCATCGTGTTAACAGCGGCTACTGTTCATAAACTGCGATACAATGGCCACAAAATACATGTGGGTCGTAATCTCGTTAGATTTCGCTACTGTAAGCGTACACACATTTGTAAGTCTAGAGATATTCCTTGGGAGGGCGTGCCACAGTATACAAGTGGCCCTCTGACAGTTACGTTTTTCCGACTTCTCGTCTATGCTGCATTTTGAAGGCTACGCCAACACAGGGCGCAGATTACTTACTTCGGTCTTTTTCTTTCATTCAATTAGCTCCTTTCCCTATATTATTTTGTTAGCTCCGTATATTGGTATAGTGTATGTCATTATTTTTATCTTAAATTAGAACAAGAGCGTATCAGGATCACATTCACTCAACCACACATCTATCCGTTGCCATTACAAAGAAAACTGCATTCCATATTGGTAAGACTTGCACAGTATAGACTAGTGTGGAGAGCTGCATCAAACCAGCATTCAGAATGAAGAACGTGACGGCAGAAACAGTGTTATGAACCTTCGGCATGATGCAGGAGAACTGGATTAGCAACCTACTTCTATTAAAACTTTTATTTGTAATTCTGCCAAAGTTGGGGCTAGAAAAATCCTTTATATGCCGTGCTTTGACAATTCTCGTCATGACAGAAACCAGTCACCGCAAAAAAGGATTGTTCTCACTGCACCTTCGACAGCATTAGTTTCAAAAACAACGGGTTTTACTTCATCATGTTTCGGGCGTGCGTACGGAACATTTTTATTTCTTCATTCACTATTTCAATTCCTACCCTCACAACCAGTTTTAAGGCGAGTAGCTGGAAGAAGTAAAGCACCCGATAGAACACGGTGCATTAAACACACCACGCATCATAAATAACTCTGCTGGAAAGAGCATCAACTACAGACAAAACTTTGTTAAGTGATATTGAAGATAGCAGCCACAGCCCCTGTTGGGATTCAGTGGTCAAGGGAGCCGTGGAAATACGAGGGCGTGCTGAAAAGTGATGCCCCCAACTTTTAATGTGAAAACTCTTAAAGCTTTTTAAATAAAAAATGTTCTTAATGTTCTACATCTTCATTCTTCATGTTTGCATATTTTCAACCGTCTGCCACTAGAGCGATGCGAATAGTAGCGCGTAACATGCCGGTGTGTAACGTAACTATCTCGGTGCGTGAGAAACAGCGAGATGTAATCGAGTTTCGAATTCTAAGAGTTCGTCCGCACATGGAGTATGCTCTCCTTCAGCATGATCATTTCAGACTACACGAGTGCTGCGACATCTGCAACAACCCCACGCCTTGGGTTTCCTGCTACCGATTATCCTCCATACACTCCCCACTTGGTCCCATGACTTAAAAAACAAAGGAAAAGATTCTACAGTGACTGTATAACAAACTCGTCTCTCACTGCGAGAAATGTGTTCATCAACAGTGTGACTACGTTAAGAAATATATATATATATATATATATATATATATATATATATATATATATATATATATATATATATATATATGTTGTGTACGTAGTTCCGCGTAATCAGCACATACACAACTTTACCACTAGAGCGTGCCCCCTAAGCACAACAGCGCAGGCGCAGCGCTCGTCCATCTCCTCACTACGAGATGGCGCTGCCATAGAGACGGACCAAATCCTGCTTCCGCCGATCTGCGTATTAATATGTAACGCAGCCAACGAGATTGCTGCTAACGTAGAACCTTTTCTCCTCGCGGATCACACTCGCGCAGTGATATATGAACGCGCGAGGTATTATAACGAGTGTACAGTCTGTATTAGTCTGTACCAGTCTGTACGAGGTCTTCATTTGTCTGTACCAGTCGATAGTCAAGTTTCAGTCTGCGCCTAATAAGATTACCATATTCCTGTACATAGCCATGAAGATAAATGTATAGACACTTTAGTCAAGTATCAGAGATGTATGTGAGAATAAGATTAACGTACCAATATCAAAGGAACTTCAGACTGTCAATTGTAAATAGCATCCAGAACCAAGGTAAGTAATTTTTATGCTTGTTATTATTTTAATAAATGTGTGTGAAAATTAATCAAGTTATTTTTAAAGTTGGTCACCGTCAATCTGCTACTATAAGCGTGCAAGTGGCATTTCTATCGTCTGAGCTAATGGCAGAAGTTAAACACGCCAAGATAAGACTACGAGACATATTGCTGATACTCGACTACTTCGTTAGAGAGATAAGTCAAATAATCTGATGGTGTGTGTATTGAAGGTGTACAGTACGCTCACCACAGTATATATGAAGAGTAAAAATGTAGAAAGATGATAAAATTTGTTTTATTTAAGAAGCTTTAAGGGCATTGCATATCAGCACGTTCAGTCGACAACCTGATCAACCGAGACGAGGATTTGCAGCACGACAAAATGTGGAAGCCAATCATTTCACTTCTGCGCTTTGGGAGGACCTATTCTTCTGAGCTTTCACTGCCTAGCATTCCAACACATGCCACCCTTTTTAATAGTCAACCACAAAATACTTAAGCACTGTAGATTTACTGACTCCGCACATGGTTTTATACGAAAAGGTTCGTCGCCCTCTGTAGCTGCGTGGTCAATGTGTCTGACTTCCACGCCGACACGAGTTCGATTTCCGGTACTGCCAGGGATTTTATCTTGATGGTGGGATTGGAACGGGTTTCTTTCGGCCCCTTGATGCAATCTGACGAGCTGCTTGACCTGTTAGTGACGGTTGCAAGGTCTGCAAAGGCGACAACGGCCGGAAGACAGGTGTGCTGACCCCACGGCCCCAAATCACATCTCACGCTGAGGACGACACGGCGGTTGATCGGTCCTGGTTCGCCCTTCTGAGACCAGAACGGCAGAGCAGAAAGATTTATCTATGACTGATACTACGGCTGCCGACAGTGCTATCCCGGACGCATGCGTATTTATTAGATAGCACCCCAGTGACTCACCTTGAAGATGGCTGTAGGTTTATTAGCTGAAATATGATAAAAAGGAAATAAAACCGTCCCGGATGCAGGTCTGAAGAATGATGGAATAGTCTATCCGCTACAAAAAATTCAATGAACAAGTTTTATTAAACTTTTATCCCTTATGGATGTGAAACACTGCCACCACCATGAATAAATATTTTCAAAAATACCTGCAACCAGCTGCTCTCTGCGGTAGTTCAGTTTTTGTATAGACTGATCAGTTTCGAATCACTGATGTCGCATCATCAGATGGTACACACTGTTAATGACTCTTTGCAGGACTGTGGGAGTCGTTGCGTAGCTATGGCACGATGGAGAAAACGGAAAAAGTACGCAATGAATGCGGTGAAGTATTAGAAATTATTTAGTTCATAACGTCGACAAGAAAACTGTTCTTAGTGTTATTAGTATCCATAATCCTCTTGTAAATGTCACTATGGAAAACGTTATTTATGTTTTCAAACTACACTACTGGCCATTAAAATTGCTACACCAAGAAGAAATGGAGATGATAAACGGGTATTCATTGGACAAATATATTGTACTAGAACTGACATGTGATTACATTTTCACACAATTTGGGTTCATACATCCTGAGAAATCAGTACCCAGAACAACCACCTCTGTCCGTAATAACGGCCTTGATACGCCTGGGCATTGAGTCAAACAGAGCTTGGATGGCGTGTAAAGGTACAGCTGCCCATGCGGCTTCAACACGATACCACAGTTCATCAAGAGTAGTGACTGGCGTATTGTGACGAGCCAGTTGCTCGGCCACCACTGACCAGAAGTTTTCAATTGGTGAGAGATCTGGAGAATGTGCTGGCCAGGGCAGCAGTCGAACATTTTCTGTATCCAGAAAAGCCTACAGGACCTGCAACATGCGGTCGTGCATTATCCTGCTGAAATGTAGGGTTTCGCAGGGATCGAATGAAGGGTAGAGCCACGGGTCATAACACATCTGAAATGTTAACGTCCACTGTTCAAAGTACCGTCAATGCGAACAAGAGGTGACCGAGACGTGTAACCAATGGCACCCCATACCATCACGCCGGGTGATACACCAGTATGGCGATGACGAATACACGCTTCCTGTGTGCATTCGACGCGATGTCGCCAAACACAGATGCGACCATCATGATGGTGTAAACAGAACCTGGATTCATCCGAAAAAATGACGTTTTGCCATTCGTGCACCCAGGTTCGCCGTTGAGTACACCATCGCAGGAGCTCCTGTCTGTAATGCAGCGTCAAGGGCAACCGCAGCCACGGTCTCCGAGCTGATAGTCCATGCTGCCGCAGACGTCGTCGAACTGTTCATGCAGATGGTTGTTGTCTTGCAAACGTCCCCATCTGTTGACTCAGGGACTGAGACGTGGCTGCACGATCCGTTACAGCCATGCAGATAAGATGCCTGTCATCTCGACTGCTAGTGATACGTAGCTGTTGGGATCCAGCACGGCGTTCCGTATTACCCTCCCGAACCCACCGATTCCATATTCTGCTAACAGTCATTGGATCTCGACTAACGCGAGGAGCGATGTCGCGATACGCTGAGCCGCAATCGCGATAGGCTACAATCCGACCTTTATCGAAGTCGGAAACGTGATGGGACGCATTTCCCCTCCTTACACGAGGCAGCACAACAACGTTTGTGTATGAGTAATCGGTTGAAAACTTTTCTCATGTCAGCACGTTGTAGGTGTCGCCACCGGCGCCAACCTTGTGTGAATGCTCTGAAACGCTAATCATTTGTATACCACAGCATCTTCTTCCTGTCGGTTAAATTTCGCGTCTGTAGCACTTCATCTTCGTGGTGTAGCAATTTTAATGGCCAGTAGTGTATGTTCATTCATTCATTCACTACCCACATTCATTCACAGTTACGCAGGTGATACAAAACTGCTTTTGGTAAGTTGATTCTGGCGCTGTAGCTACTATTCGCGGCTGGCACAGGAGACCCCGCTGGAGATGGCTGCGTCTACAGTTTCGAGCGCCTCAGCTGCGTCCCTCCCTCCCTGGGAGCAGACTTAGCTTGATTCCCCGTCTGTCCCGACGCGGCTTGCCGAGTTACCGGAGCAGGGACGTTGTGCGCGGAAGACTTCCCGGAACTACGTCACTCTGTAGAGTGTAGTCTGTAGCAGAGCAGAGACCGCCGCGCCCCGCCACGGCTCCAGCCAGGCTGCTTCCTTTGTCTGGAGAACACAAAGGCCGCTACCTGGACGGCCATCATCTCCGGGAACTAAATTCCCTAAAGGTCGGGGAGCACCACCTTGCCGGCGACGGCAAACAGTCGTCAGAGAATTAACACCCCTCGGGACGGACCTTTTCCATTTTCGTCATACTTTCAGATCTTTAGCGCCTGGACATCAGTTTCCTACGGCAGTGAGACGCAATTCTCAAAAACAGCCAGAAAAAAAATCGCCTTTGAAGATTATCTTTCCGAGTGAAGTTGAATGCGAAATGTTTCTAAATTCTAGCGAAATGTTGATGGTGTTAGGACAGCAACAAGCCACAAATTTACTTTCAGTTCCTTTATTCAAAGGGTAACGTTACCGGTTTCGAATCGTTGTGATTCATCCTCTGGCGGTTTACACGCTTTCTTTATGACATGTGGTGTGTTTTTTACAGATTAATTGTCTTGAAACGTCGGTTTGGAGTGTTTGTTCTCGTAACATTCGTCCAACAGATACATGTATTTACATCTGTTTGACGGATGTTACGAAAACAAACATTCCAAACCGACGTTTCAAGACAGTTAATCTGTAAAAAACACACCAAATATCATAAAGAAAGCGTGTAAACCGTCTGAGGATGAATCCCGATTCGAAACCGGTAACGGTACGCTTTGAAAAAAGGAACTGAAAGTAAATTTGTGGCTGTTTGCTGTCCTAACACCATCAACATTTGTCTTCAAACAACAGCCACGGTCTCCATAACCTAAGGATCATACAATGTAGGCTTTCACTGCCGGTATTGTCTTCAGTTAAAACTTCCGGGCTGAGAAGCCGTGGTCGATGATGAAAAACAATTCTGCAAAACGGAAGCTTATCCACCCACACTTTATGGACTCCCAAAGGTACGTAAACCGCAGGTCCCGTTGAGACCGATTGTGAGTGCCATAGGATCTACAACACAAGAGGTGGCCAGATATCTCGCCTGCTTGCTGCAACCACACACCGGCAGAACGGACAGTTACATTAAAAACTCGGCGCATTTCATTGAAAAACTGAGGGAGATTAACGTCAGCCCAAGTGATATTCTTGTGAGCTTCGATGTAGTGTCATTGTTTACCATGGTGCCTGTAAACGAAGCTATTTCATATATAGCAGATATTTTTACGACTGACATAGTGGCTTTATTTAAACGCTGCCTGACGACATCTTAATTCCAGTATAGCAACGAGTTTTACGAACAGATCCTCGGGGTGGCGATGGGAAGCCCTCTCAGCCCAGCTGTTGCCAATTTATTTATGGTGATCTTCGAACAGTGAGCGCTGCAGACTGCTGGTATAAAGCCTGCTAAATGGTACCGCTATGTTGATGTCACATTTGTAGTGTGGACTCACAGTGAGGAAGGGCTGGATGTCTTCTTGCTGCATCTGAACAGTATTAACCCGGAAATACAGTTTACGATGGAGAAAGAGAGCAACGGTCAACGGTCCTGGATGTGTCGGTAATTAAACGGGTGGATGGGACGCTGGGCCACAAGGTATATAGAAAGAACACTCACACGGATCGGTACCTCCACAAGGAATCAGATAATCATCCTAGGCAAAAAAGAGGTGTCATGAAAACCTTGGTGGACAGAGCCAACAAAATCTGCGAGCCGGCTTACTTACAAGATGAACTGAATCACCTACGGTCAGCCTTCATCAAAAACGGATATACCAGCAAGGAAATTGATCGAGCCCTCCATCAAGGAAGAAAAGAAACCAGAAGTCCAGGGCAACAACGGTCACCTACTGGAAAAGTTTTCCTACCGTTTATTAATAAGGTCACGGAGCGTATCGGGAAAGTTCTGGCCAAGTATGGGATCGAAACAATCTTCAGACCCACCTAGAAGATTAAGGAATATTTAAGAAGTGCAAAAGACGCCCGACATCCCCTAGCAACACCTGGGGTATAAAAAATTCCATGCAGTTGTAGACAAGTATATATCGGAACAACGGAAAGAAGTGTAAACACCCGCTTAGCCGAACATAAAAGAAACTGACGCTTAGGACACATTGAAAAATCGGCCGTAGCTGAGCATGACATTACGAGAAAAACGACCGGAATATGGAACCAGGCAACACAAAATCATATTTCCTCCCGATAACGCCCCATCACACACAGCAGAACAGATCAGGGAAACAATGGCGGTGTTCAGTTTGGAAACACTGGGGCATGTGGATAATTGTCCAGACTTGGCTCTGTCCGATTATCATCTGTTTGCAACAACGTTTCAGTTCGTATGAAAATGTACGAAAAGTTTTCCGCACTCGTCGTTTCTCACGTCAAAATCACCACTGTTGAATGTTTTGAACCTCTCGAAACATTGTGTTTTCCCAAGAGTATGTTCTCCGAAAGCTTCGACAAGCATTCGATGCGATTCTGCAGCTGTTTCTTTCAAATAACAGAACACCAATGCTGTCCGAAAGTCGTAGTTCGTAGGCACAAAAATCGACATATTTACGGGTTTGAAACAGATACTCATGTATGGAACTTGGGTTACTGTGTGGAGACATTCGTCGTCAGCCGTTACAGGAAGCAGATGGCGCTGCAGACGCGGTCTCACGGGCCATACACTGACGACTAGCACCATCTATAGGGAAATTCCGATTTCATATTTCTACTGTGCGTAAGGAACTCCGTGCTGCAGTCGAGTTTCAAATTCGAAGAGATTGTCCTTACTTGGAGCATCCTCTCTTTGAGCGTGACAATGCAGGACCGCACACGAGCGGTGCGGCATCTGCAACAATCAGATCCTTTGATATCCGGCTCATCGATAATTCTCCATCCCGACTTAGCCTCATTCCGTTTCCAACAGTTCCCTAAATGTAAAACTGGGGCTCATTTTTGACTCGAAGCTTACGTGGTTACCTCATCTTAAAGACCTGAAACGACGATCACTTAAGGCCTTAAGTATTTTAAAATGTGTTAGCCACAGTACATGGAGAGCTGACAGGACTTGTCTGCTCCAGTTTTACAGGGCGTTTGTGCGATCTCGGCTCGATTATGTGTGCACGGTGTATGGGTCTGCGAGGCCTTCTTGCTTAGAGATGTTGGATGTTGTGCGCCATGAAGGGTTTCGGTTGGCTACTGGGGCATTCCGAACAAGCCTCATACCAAGCCTCTGTGCAGAGGCTGGTGAACCGCCACTTCATATGCGGCGACGGCTACTTACAGTGCACCAGGCCTATAAAACCTTGTCCACACCATACACATCTGTATACCATACTGTTGCTCAGCCTGTTTCATAACCGGCAACGTACGACGCAGCCCTATGGGACTCGCGCACAGGATTGCCTCGCTGCGATGTCTATGGCTGGTCTTCGTATTTTACGCCGCGGTTGCAGCAGATTACCACCTTGGCTCCTCCGACGACCCAAACTTATTTTAGATTTGACTACTTTTAAGAAAGATAGAACACCAGATTTTAGATTCCAATCTCTGTTTTTTAATATTTTAGATGTGCATCACGGTTTCGCCGTCGTTTACACTGATGGCTCCAAACAGGAGAATTTCCTTGGCTGTTCTGTGGTGTTCCCTGATCATGTTACCCGGCTTCGCCTCCCTGATGAATATACCGTTTTCGCAGTGGAGCTCCACGCGATTCTGAAGGCACTGGAGCGGATGAATCGTATTCGGGGCAATCGATTTCTTCTCTGTTCCGATTCTCTTAGTGCCTTACAGTCACTGCAGAATCTGTACCCAACTGAGGAGATGGTCCAGCTGATATATGACCAACTGTGCTGGCTCCAACGGCGGGGTAAGGAGGTGTCCTTCTGATGGGTGCCTGGTCATGTAGGAATATGGGGACCATCGAGCTGCCAAGGAGGCCTGCAGAGAGCAGGATGTGGTCCAGTGTCCTATTCCCTTGCAGTCTGTCATCTCTGCACTCCACAGGAAGTGCATGGAGTTGTGGGAGGAAGAATGGCTGGCGATGACGACCAACAAACTGCGGTTGGTGAAGTCAACAACTCGGCCGTGGTGTTCCTCGTGCCGGTTGCTCAGGCGGGAAGAGTTGGCCCTCACACGTCTTCGGATCGGGCACTGTCCTCTCACACATAGCTTTTTATTACGGCGGGAGGATCCTCCGTTTTGTGATGCTTGTGGTGTGCACATCTCTGTCCGGCACATTTTAACAGACTGCATTTTATACTGTGATGCAAGGGCAGAAGCATGAGTTGACGGGGAGCTGCCTTGTGTTTTAGCTAACTTTGAGACGTGTGTGTCTAGGATTTTAAAGTTCTGTGATGCGTCTGGACTCTGGCCTAAACTTTTAGGCTGGAGGTTTTAGTGTATTGTAGAGTGGCTGACTCCTCCCATTTTTCCTTGCGGTCAGCCAGCCACTTCCATCTGCTACATTGTTTTAGCTCCCTCTACCACTTTCTTCCTGTGTTGTCCATGTTTTACTGCTGACGCCCTGCTTCATCCCACGCTTCGGTGTGGGAAGGCACATATTTTTCAAAGCTTGTTACCTGTGTTTTATATTCTGTTTTATATTACTGTTCTCAGTTTTTTCTTGACACCCGTCTCACTATGTTACTGAGAGGGCGCTGAAGACCTTGCTGTCGTGCTCCCAAACAAACCCTCTACTACTACTAAATGTAAAGAATACCTTGACAGAAAATCCTAGGAAGTTCTGGTCTTACGTTAAATCAGTAAGTGGCTCGAAACAGCATATCCAGACACTCTGGGATGATGATGGCATTGAAACAGAGGATGACACGCGTAAAGCTGAAATACTAAACACCTTTTTCCAAAGCTGTTTCACAGAGGAAGACCGCACTGCAGTTCCTTCTCTAAATCCTCGCACAAACGAAAAAATGGCTGACATCGATATAAGTGTCCAAGGAATAGAAAAGCAACTGGAATCACTCAACAGAGGAAAGTCCACTGGACCTGACGGGATACCAATTCGATTCTACACAGAGTACGCGGAAGAACTTGCCCCCCTTCTAACAGCCGTGTACCGCAAGTCTCTAGACGAACGGAAGGTTCCAAATGATTGGAAAAGAGCACAGGTAATCCCAGTCTTCAAGAAGGGTCGTCGAGCAGATGCGCAAAACTATAGACCTATATCTCTGACGTCGATCTGTTGTAGAATTTTAGAACATGTTTTTTGCTCGAGTATGATGTCGTTTTTGGAAAACCAGAATCTACTATGTTGGAATCAGCATGGATTCCGGAAACAGCGATCGTGTGAGACCCAACTCGCTTTATTTGTTCATGAGACCCAGAAAATATTAGATACAGGCTCCCAGGTAGATGCTATCTTTCTTGACTTCCGGAAGGCGTTCGATACAGTTCCGCACTGTCGCCTGATAAACAAAGTAAGAGCCTACGGAATATCAGACCAGCTGTGTGGCTGGATTGAAGAGTTTTTAGCAAACAGAACACAGCATGTTGTTATCAATGGAGAGACGTCTACAGACGTTAAAGTAACTTCTGGCGTGCCACAGGGGAGTGCTATGGGACCATTGCTTTTCACAATATATATAAATGACCTAGTAGATAGTGTCGGAACTTCGATGCAGCTTTTCGCGGATGTTGCTGTAGTATACAGAGAAGTTGCAGCATTAGAAAATTGCAGCGAAATACAGGAAGATCTGCAGCGGATAGGCACTTGGTGCAGGGAGTGGCAACTGTCCCTTAACACAGACAAATGTAATGTATTGCGAATACATAGAAAGAAGGAGCCTTTATTGTATGATTATATGATAGCGGAACAAACACTGGTAGCAGTTACTTCTGTAGAATATCTGGGAGTAAGCGTGCGGAACGATTTGAAGTGGAATGATCATATGAAATTAATTGTTGGTACGGCGGGTACCAGGTTGAGATTCATTGGGAGAGTCCTTAGAAAATGTAGTCCATCAACAAAGGAGGTGGCTTACAAAACACTCTTTCGACCTATACTTGAGTATTGCTCATCAGTGTGGGATCCGTACCAGATCGGGTTGACGTATGAGATAGAGAAGATCCAAAGAAGAGCGGCGCGTTTCGTCACAGGGTTATTTGGTAACCGTGATAGCGTTACGGAGATGTTTAACAAACTCAAGTGGCAGACTCTGCAAGAGAGGCGCTCTGCATCGCGGCGTAGTTTGCTCGCCAGGTTTCGAGAGGGTGCGTTTCTGGATCAGGTATCGAATATATTGCTTCCCCCTACTTATACCTCCCGAGGAGATCACGAATGTAAAATTAGAGAGATTAGAGCGCGCACGGAGGCTTTCAGACGGTCGTTCTTCCCGCGAACCATACGCGACAGGAAAGGGAGGTAATGACAGTGGCACGTAAAGTGCCCTCCGCCACACACCTTTGGGTGGCTTGCGGAGTATAAATGTAGATGTAGATGTAGATGTTCGAGGACATCGCTTTGACAGTGATGGCGCGGTGCAAGCATAGGTGAGCTCATCGCTCCGTTTACAAAATCAAACATTATACCTGACGAAAGAACTCTCAATCAGGTGCAGTGGAGCATTGAGCCAGCTCAGCAGTGGCAGATGAGAATTTGTGCCGGACAGGGGGCTAAACACAAACTTCCCGCCTTACGGGGGCGGTCGTCTTAGCCGCCTCGGCTACCCCAGCAATTTGCCCCGTCCGACCCAAAACTCCGTATGCCGCTAGCTACCCAATAGCGCACCCTGTCAGTTACTCCACTTGCTCACAGCCTAACTGATTTGCCGAAACGATTTAAGGGTTCATACTGTCGTGCAATCGCAATGAAACATCGTAATGACGTCTGGAGCATATACCGGGTGATCAAAAAGTCAGTATAAATTTGAAAACTTAATAAACCACCGAATAATGTAGATAGAGAGGTAAATATTGACACACATGCTTGGAATGACATGGGGTTTCATTAGGAAAAAAAAACAAAGTTCACAAAATGTCCGACAAATGGCGCTGGACAGCAAAACGTCAGTGACTGTGCATGACATTCGTGTATAAAAGGAGCTGTAATGAGAGAGAGAATCAGATGCGCCAGCAGTCGCAGCATGTTGACGTTAGCTGAAAAGGCGATTTTAGTGAAGCTGTATTATCAGAAAGGGGAATGTGCTAGTTCAACGTTACGATCCTATCGCCGTAGGAAGGGGATTCGAACGGGTAAAGGACGGTTGACAAATGCAGCTGTGGCGAGAATGATTTCGAAGTTCGAAGCCACGGGTTGTTTAGACGATAGACCCCGGAGTGGCCGACCGAGCACAAGGCGTAATGTTGCTAAGACAGTTCAGGAAGAAATGGAGACTGTAGCGGGTTCGTCTATGCACGGGGAAGTCAGTGCTCGTACAGTCGCACGTCGCACCGGCATACCATACACTACTTTTTGGTTGGCACTGAGGCGTATCCTCCGATGCTATCCGTACAAAATCCATCGGCATCATGAACTGTTACCTGGCGATTTAGTGAAGCGGACGGCATTTGCGGTGTGGGCGTTTCAAAAGATGGCGGAAGATGACGATTGGTTGAGTAATGTGTTGTGGACCGACGAAGCTCATTTCACGCTGCGAGGGTCTGTCAACGTTCACAACTGCAGAATTTGGGCTACCGAAAATCCTAGAACTGTCGTGGAAACTCCATTGCACGACGAGAAAGTCGCGGTATGTGTTGGATTTACCACATCTACCGTTATCGGGCCTTTTTTCTTCGAGGAAATGCGTGATTCTTGTTTTGCAACTGCTACCGTAACGGGTGCGAGGTACGCCGATATGTTACAGAATCGCATCATCCCCAGCCTGGCTGATAAACACCTGCTGGAACGTACGATGTTTATGCAGGATGGCGCCCCACCCCAAAGATCTTTTGCGCGCGTCGTTTGGTGATGATCGTGTGCTCAGCCGCCACTTTCGTCATGCTTGGCCTCCCAGGTTCCCAGACCTCAGTCCATGCGATTATTGGCTTTGGGGTTGCGAGATGCCGGGGCTCGCAGTGTATTTAACACTAAATTCTTCTAGAATCTACATATGTAAATGATGCTCTAAGCCCTTCGTATTCTAACTCCGACTTTTGCTGTTGCACAAGGATTAAAAAAAATACGCGAACTGACTCTAATCAACCCTGCCAGTGGAGTAGAAGAGAGTTTGGCACCTGCAATAATTTAATTTGATAAATAAGTTAAATAAACGAAGGTTTCATTAACATAGTGAGGAATGATAGGGTTGCTCTACCGATTAACAGAATGAAAGTTCTGTCCAGAATAACAATATGATTTATTAAGACTAAACACAAAATAATAAACAAAAACACATGAAACATTTACAATACATCAAATTGTCTCAAATTGGATACTCAAACAAACGCTGTGAATGTGAAGTTGTCCCTAAGCTAGATTGTGAGGATTATGACGAAGTGGTATGTGGAGCCAATTCCTTGCAACTCAAATCTTAAGAGAAAACACACAGCCAACCCAACATTAATTGCTGCTACCCAAAACAGAACAAAGTTAGAAAAAGACGAACAGGCGCGCTCTGCTGAGCTCTGATTATCACCTAGGAAAATCCCTGTCTGCCGGTGCTGCGGACATACATTACCAATCTGTCTTCTTAACTGCAAGAACATGATTTGGCGTACCGGAGGCGATGACTGGTTGCTTCGACGTCCTCGACCGAAAGGCGAGAGCCGACTACCCACAAGAGCACCCGTACAGGTCGAACACACAACATTCCCACCCCCACGACAGTGGCCGTGGTTAAACGTTCCAATCAGCAACTCGAAAACCGGCGGAAAATTCCACTCTATTGCCGGAGCACTACCATTCCACCAATGGAGATTCTTGGCGCCAATTTCTGCGCTGATTTTGCTACGTCCCGGAGCTATGCCCTGAGCAAGCCAATCACAGTTACTATTTTGCAGAAAGCGCGGGAATTTTCCCGCCACAACTGCCTGGGTACACAAGTCATTCCCACGCCTCGCTGGTAGCCCGCCAGAAAGTGTTTTCGCTAAGTTTCTGCGAAGTAACGGAACCTCTAGCCCAGCCGCTACTTCAGACCCCTCCGGGCGTGTCTTTTGACAATGTATTTTTTGGTTCTAATAAAACCCCATGTCATTCCAAGCACGTGTGTCAATTTGTAACTCTCTACATTCTTCCGTGATTTATTCAGTTTTCGAATTTATGCTGAATTTTTGATCACCCGGTATATCACGCAGGAAAGGTGTCCGTTCTTTCAGACAGGCATGTCCGAAAGAAGAGACACCATTCCTATATAAACATTACACTCAGATGACAAAAAGTCGTGGGATAGCGATATAAGCATGTACAGATGGCGGTTGTATCGCAGGTCTAGAGAGACTTCCTAGCACTCGCCTCCAGTTGTACAACCGACTTTGCTAGTGATGGTTCACTGACAAAATACGCTCTCACTTGCCGAGACGATAGTTTAACATAGCCTTCAGCTACGTCATTTGCTACGACCTAGCAAGGCGCCATTATCAGTTACCATTGATAGTGTGAATCATGTACCGGCAAGACCGACGTTCTTCATTAACGGATTAAAGTTAAGTGTTCCACCAGCTACGTCCGTTTTTCTAAATTCTAATTTCCTTGTCCTGTTCCAGACCTCACGCCAGCCTGCGTGAGCTAAAACGCGTGCCTTTCGGCCTCCTCTAGTAACACGTGGTTGGCTCTCCTGCCAACCCAAAACATAAAGTAGGCACAAATGTAGTGATCAAAAAGAAATGATTAGAGTACATTCGCATTCTCTTTGCATCGTTCCTTTTTTGTTGCTCCCATGGTGATGGATTGTTTCTATCGCAATCAGTAAGCGTGAAAGAAAGCTACTGTACAGACAGAGGGATCTATATTTATACTTGGCAGAACTAATTACGTACTGACATAATCGTTGGTATTGCTTTCGTTTTCCAAAAGTTATAAATATTTCGATTTCGGAAAAGAAGCTCTGTGTTTGGCCAAGATGTCGAAGAAGAAGGTCCCTTACGTACTGGTTGTATCGAGTGATATTTTTTTTTATTTTATTTTTTATTTTTTTATTATTTAGAGGTTGAGCCCCTCCACGCCCACACCGGCATGATGGCCAACAATACGTCTACTGACATCTCTGCGTAAGGGTTAGTATTCACTAAAGTGAGGTATCACACGATGTGGGTACTGCGATGTTTGCCTACGTCTGGTTAAAGTTAACCATTAATGCGTGGCCATGGATTGGGTCGAAAGTCGAACGAAGGATAGCGGTTTGAAGGGCAGAGGAAAAAAGTGCCAAGGCATGAGCCAAGGGAAAAAAAACCTCTGCGATAGTTAGGTCGGGTGGTAAGAGCAGTAACGGATGTCTTGCTGCCTGCGATAGGTCGTGCAAGGATAGGCATTGTTAGTAGTGGGTATCATGCATGTCGATACCTTGACGTTGTGCGGTTGTGTTGCTCGGAGGCTGGCGCTGGGTGGCGGTGTAGAGTCCTCGTTCAGCGTCAGCAACCTGCAACAGTTAGGTTTATTATCGTTTTTGTGTCCGATAGGTCATATATCGGACGCACAGTGTAACGTAATGTTGGCGGTTTGTTTGTGCGTCAGTGGGCGAGCTCGTCGGTGTCCCTGCTGTGGCCTGTTGGTCGGCCTTAATAGCAGCTGGTAGTTACCAGTCAATGTTGCTGATATGCAGGGGCTTGCCGACGTTTGTCGCTTGTTTGCGTATGTTAGTTTAACATAGGTGGCTATGCCCTAGCGAGTAAGATGTGCAGACGGCGGTTTGAAAGCGGACAGAAGTAGTACGAGGAAGGGCGTCCCTTACCTGTGGGATCGCTACCTGACGAAGGGACAAGTGTGGCAAATGTCCGGCGTGGCAAATGTCCGGCATTCATATCCACAGCATCAAGAGTGTGCCGAGAATATCGCCTTTCAGACATTACCTCTGACAAACACAGTGGTCGACGGCCTTCACTTAACGACCAAGAGCACAGCCATTCGCACACAGCTGTCATTGTTAATAGACAAGCAAAACTGCGTGAAATAAACGCAGAACTCAATGTGGGATGGACGACGAATGATTCCGTTAGGACAGTGCGGCGAAATTTGGCGTTAATGGGATATGGTAGAAGAAGACTGACACGAGTGCTTTTAGCAGTTGCCAGCGGGCTCGTGCGCATGCGCAGAGCTGAATTCGCGTATGAGCAGTGCCTTCCTCCCGCTTCTGGCTACTTGAAGTGTGGCTGTTTGCTGTATGAGCAGTAGCAGCAAGTAGCCAGAAGCTACCCGGAAAATTTTTTCTGGCGCCCCCAAGCTGCCAGATTCGCGCATACGCAGAGCAAGCTGAGTTATAGTGGGGGTCCTTCCTCGCGTGACCCGTGTTCCGTGTATATGCTTAGTGTCTTCGTTTACAGCTCCCACGTCAAATGAAAACAAAACAGATTTCTGTGGCCGGGAGCTATCAAATGAATTAATATACATTCTCATAGCCAGTAAAGACCAAAATATGTTAGTAGTTTCAATTTTCTGATTTTATATTATTTCCAAATTATTAGCAATCAACCATTAATGTGTTAATGAAGCTATTTCTGTCTGTTTTATAGAGAAATTAGCTTCAGGCAGTTAGTGTGGTGTCACCGCCAGACACTACACTTGCTAGGTGGTAGCCTTTAAATCGGCAGCTGTCCGTTAGTATACGTCGGACCCGCGTGTCGCCACTATCAGTGATTGCAGACCGAGCGCCGCCACACGGCAGGTCTAGTCTAGAGAGACTCCCTAGCACTCGCCCAAGTTGTACAACCGACTTTGCTAGCGGTGGTTCACTGACAAAATACGCTCTCGTTTGCCGAGACGATAGTTAGCATAGCCTTCAGCTACGTCAATTGCTACGACCTAGCAAGGCGCCATTATCAGTTGCTATTGATCTTGTGATGCATGTACCGTCAGACCGACGTTCATTATTAATGGATTAAAGTTAAATATTCCACCAGCTACGTCCGTTTTTCTAAAGTCTAATTTCCCTGTCCTGTTCCAGACCTCACGCCAGCCTGCGTGAGCTAAAACGCGTGCCTTTCGGCTTCCTCTAGTATTCTTGGGTTGGCTCTCCTGCCAATCCACAACAGTTTGTTTATTTGAAAGCAAGTGTTTCATTCCGCACTATTGGCTACTTTCAACCTCATTCAATTTAAAGTGCAAATTTTCATTTTCTGGGACGAATGACGTTATACCATAATAAACAACCAAACACGAGAATACAGTACTGGACTTCCAAGAAAACTGGTATCACGAAAACCCCATAAAAAGCTGAATATCATGTACATCAGAGTGCATCTGGACATAGAAATGTGCAATTAGAATGGAATGAAGCATTTTAGTATGGTTTATGAAATTCCGATGCTGCTGGAGTAGTCTCTGATGTCCTTTTATGACACTGTAAGATCTCTTAATGCTACATACGTACGAACATACGTAAACATTGACTTGAAGCTGACTAAGTAGGCGCCGGTCGGAGTGGCCGTGCGGTTCTAGGCGCTGCAGTCTGGATCCGGGCGACCACTACCGTCACAGGTTCGAATCCTGCCTTGGGCATGGATGTGTGTGATGCCCTTAGGTTAGTTAAGTTTAATTAGTTCTAAGTTCTAGGCGACTGATGACCTCAGAAGTGAAGTCGCATAGTGCTCAGAGCCATTTGAACCTTTTTTTTCCGACTAAGTAGGCAAATTTGGTCAGTAATTTTGAACTAAATATTTTGTTTCAAATATGACAGCTGTAGCAGAATTTTACAAATCTGACTTCTGTGAAAGCGTTTTTCGATCACAAGGTACATGTCTAGTACGATCCCGTTAGGACAGTGCGGCGAAATTTGGCGTTAGTGGCGTATGGCAGAAGACGACTGGCACGAGTGCTTTTGCTAACAGCACGGCATAGCCGGCAGCACCGCTGTTGGGCTCGTGACCGTATCGGTTGGGCTGTGGACGACTGGGAAAGCGCGGCCTGGTCAGATGGGTCCTGATTTCAGTTGGTAAGAGCTGATGGCAGTAGCGTTAGAGTGTGGCGCAGACCCCGCGACGCCATGGACCCAAGTTATCAACCTCGTGGTGGTTCTATATGGTGTGGGCTGTGTTTACATGGACTGGACTGGGCGTTCTGGCCCAACTGAATCGATAATTGGCTGGAAATGGTTATGTCTGGCCACTCGGAGAACATTTGCAGGCATTGAAGGATGCAGTTTTTACGGATTAAAATGCGTATGTCAGCAGGGCACAGTTGTTTGCGATTGGTCTGAAAGAAAATTCTGGGGAATTCGAGCGACTGATTTGACCACCCAGATCACCACACACGAGTCCCGTCGAAAGTTTATGGGACACAACCGTGAGGTCACCTCGTGTACAAAATCCTGCACTTGCAACACTTCGCAATGATGGGCGGCCTTTTGGAGGCAGCATCGCTCAGTATATCTGCAGGGGACTCTGAATCCATGTCACGTCGAGTTGCTGCACTCACAAGGGGGAGGCCGCCAATTGTGAAATTCAGATTCGATTCATACTGCGCATAATAAAAGCTCATGGCCAGAGGTGTAATGTGGCAAAGCACCAAGATGCACTTCTCAGCCGTTGTAGAGAAAATCGACAGTTAAAAGAAACCGTTGCGGTGAAATACTCTCTACGATTAATAGTTCTCTGCAGCGTCGTGGCGCAGCGGTAAGCGCTCGGGTTCGTAATTCGAAGGTCGCCGGTTCGAATCTCGCGCCATGCAATTTTTTTTGTTATTAGTTTTTTGTAATTCAAATATATATATATATATATATATATATATATATATAAATTATTAATGAATTGCTTATGCATGTTGGTGAAGGCGGATCGCTCTCCAATTGTATCGCCTCCATTTTTCCGTTTTTTTTTTTTTTTTTTTTTTTTTTTTTTTTTTTTTTTTTTTTTTTTTTTTTTTTTTTTAAACAGGGTGTACCAAAGCTCTCCCGTCCGCACTGATTGTCGACAATGTTATAAATTGCGCTAGGGACCGCATCTACCTTCTTTCGAAGTTAGCAGGCAACTACGCTGTTATGCGGCGGGTCGTTTCGGCCCATTCAACATCTGTCATTCAAGTGTAACGAGCGAGTAACGGAGTTTATATTTCATACCTGCCACAGCAAATTTGTGTTCGTGGGGTCTCTATTCTAATTCGAACTTTTGACTTACGCTATACGTATTCGTTTCGGAATATCGTTTCTACGTCTTCCGTTAACTATACGTGGTTAACGATATGAAGACAATTAATAACATTTGTGAAATACAATTTTGTTTGCGGAAAACATAATGATGTTCGAAGTCGCCAGTTTTTCCGCGACAAACGACTTTCAACAACTTATTATATGCATAATTGTTGCAACTGATTGCCGGGAATTTATATATATATATATATATATATATATATATATATATATATATATATATATATATATATATTTGAATTATAAAAAACAAATACTAAAAAAAATTGCATAGCGCGAGATTCGATCCGGCGACCTTCGGATTACGAACCCGAGCGCTTACCTCTGCGCCACGACGCTGTAGACAGCTATTAATCGTGGAGAGTATTTCACCGCAACGGTTTCTTTTAACTGTCGATTTTCTCGACAACGGCTGAGAAGTGCTGCTTGGTGCTTTGCCACGTTACACCTCTGGCCATGAGCTTTTATTATGCGCAGTATGAATCGAATCTGAATTTCACAATTGGCGGCCTCCCCTTGTAAGTCGGGCAAAAGGAAGTCGAACATGATATTTAGAGGTATCCCATGATTGACAAACTGCCTATTGGCTTCTCTCTCGGGTTCTTCGGGCGACGTTCATCTAATGATTTTTCTGACGTTTCGCCAGCACGAGTGGCTGGCATTGTTTTTGTTTTTTTGTTTTATTTACAAGATAGGGATATCGTTACGAGCGTACTAATCATGCCTCTTTTCTGGCTCGGGTGGAGGTTTGACAGTTTGTGCAGGTATCGGTCCGTGTGTATCTGTTTTCGATACACACTATGTCCCAGATTACCGCCGTACCTTGTGACCAGCACATCTAGAAACGGCTGCTTCTTGTCCTTTTCTACTTCCATGGTAAATGTTATGTTGGCATGGAGGCTGTTCAAGTGTCTTACGAAGTCACCGAGCTGTTTTTCACCATGGCTCCACACCACGAAAGGAAACTATCATCGACGTTCCTGTACCACACCTTAGGTTTGCAAGTCGCCCAGTGCCTGTGCTTGGATTTGTTCCATGAAGAAGTTGGCCACCACTGGACTAAGAGGATTACCCATGGCGACGCCTTCCAGCTGTTCGTAGAAATCGCCATTCCTCGTGGTGAGACACGCACGGAAGAGCTTTTAGATGTCTCACGGGAAAGTGGAACTGATGTGCTCCAGAGCGTCACTTTCGTAAACAACGAAACAACATCAAAGCTGCCCACGATGTCGTTTGGTGAAACTTTCAGTTTCTTCAGCTTCTCAATGAAATTTTCTGAGTCCTTTATGTATGTGTCGGTCTTCCACACGTGTGGCTGGAGCAGGGAGGCCAAGTGTTTTGCCAGTTTATACGTCGGTGAGCCAGGAGCGCTAACGATCGGGTAATCCATACAGCCGAGGTAGTAGGGCTTCTGTGTTGCGCAAGTTTCTCTGTCTGCCAATTGACAGTTTGTCAACAAGTGGCCACGAAAGCCTTAACAATTTTGTATCCCATCATTATTGCAACATCATTGTATATACTGACGCTAACAACAAACACTGACGCTAACGACAAACTGGTCTCTGATTCGGAGAAATGTGTTCGTTGACAGGGTGACCATGTTGAAAAATAAATTTGTAGACGTGGAGAATAACGATGTAGGACATCAATAACATTTATTTTATTTAAAAATGTTTAAAACGTTTCAAGTTAAAAATTCGGAAACCTTATTTTCAGCACGCTCTCGAACTTAGTTAAAAAAATGGTTAAAATGGCTCTGAGCACTATGGGACTTAACATCAGAGGTCATCAGTCTCCTAGAACTTAGAACTACTTAAACCTAACTAACCCAAGGACATCACACACATTCATGCCCGAGGCAGGATTCGAACCTGAGACCGTAGTGGTCGCGCGGTTCCAGACCTTAGCGTCTAGAACTTAGTTAGCCGGCATATATCAGGATGCCCCATTTCGTGGCTCTTAGTTCCAGAATGAGACCGACCACACACAGTAATACACATACGTTCTGCTGTGTAGCCCTACGTTCGACATTGTGCGCCGAATGGTGTGCTCCGAATCTCTGAGCCTGAACCAGAATTGTACTCTGTCGCCAGCTTTGGAACAGATCGTCACTTGTCCTGCTTCACGTGGTGTTGTGTGGTTAAGCGAGGACGTGCAAGACCTTGTCGCCTACTCGTGGTTGCCAGCCGATGTGGCCGAGCGGTGCTAGGTGCTTCACTTTGGAACCGTGCGATCGCTACGGTCGCAGGTTCGAATCCTGCCTCGGACATGGATGTGTGTGATGTCCTTAGGTTAGTTAGATTTAAGTACTTCTAAGTTGTAGGGGACTGATGACCTCAGATGTTAAGTCGCATAGTGCTCAGAGCCATTTGAACCATTTTGTGCTCGTGGTTGGTTTCAACCGCCTACCAATCACGTTCCAGAAATGCAATAGCTCGCGAGCATCCGACCATCTCCGTTGCTGGCGAGATGTCCTTCCTAGGCTTGAGTCATAGCAACCTGCCCCTTGTCAAAATCGCTTATGACAGTGGATTTTCTCCATTTGCGTTCCGAATCATTACTACAATCATCCCCCATCCGTCTCTGCCCCTCTTTTATACGAGCGTCGTTCACTAAGTAACGCACCGTATTTTTTCTCGACCACTTTCGTTTGGAATTTATTGTGGGACATTTTGGAATCTTCCCACTTCAATTAGATGCGTTCCAAGCTGAGATGTCATTGAGTTCTTTTTGGCGGAAAACCAAAGATCACAGATATTCATACGCGGTATCAGGGGACTTGGCAGTGAACAAAAGCACGGTGAGTCGTTGGGCGAGGCGCCTGTCATTATTGCAACAAGGTCGCGCAGACCTGTCCGATCTCCCGCGTAGCAGCCGGCCGCATACACCTGTGTCTTCTCATTCGATGGGGTCGATGGATCATAATTAAACGCCTCGCTGCTCAGCTGCAACGTCTCTTGATACTGCTGACACACTCGTCCAACACTTTAGATACGCAAAGGTGTGTGCCCGATGGGTACCTCACCACCTAACAGAACACCATAAAGAGCAACGAAGGACCAATCGTGTCGCAGACAGCATCCACATACTTCGCTGAATGTACCTACAAAAATATATCAATCTACCGACCATAGTTCAGGAGGTCGTCATTATCATCACCTCCTTCCAAGGATTAAGTGTTCTAATCACCTGTACCAGTCTTTATCATCCATCCATCCATCCATCTCTTACGAGGTCTGCCTAGATCTCTCTTTCTAGTCAGCTGATTGGCAATTTATTTTCTGTCGTTCTCTCAACATGATCCTTCCATTTCATTCTGTTCTCTCCTATCTTGTCATTAATTTAAAAGGTTTTTAAATTTCCTTTATTTTGTCCATTTTATTACAACCTCTTACATATCTCATGAACTTCATCTCTTATATATATATATATATATATATATATATATATATATATATATATATATATATATATATATATGTGTGTGTATATGTATTTTTTTTTTTTTTTTTTTGGTCATCAGTCTACTGACTGGTTTGATGCGGCCCGCCACGAATTCATTTCCTGTGCTAACCTCTTCATCTCAGAGTAGCACTTGCAACCTACGTCCTCAATTATTTGCTTGACGTATTCCAATCTCTGTCTTCCTCTACAGTTTTTGCCCTCTACAGCTCCCTCTAGTACCATGGAAGTCATTCCCTCATGTCTTAGCAGATGTCCTATCATCCTGTCCCTTCTCCTTATCAGTGTTTTCCACATATTCCTTTCCTCTCCGATTCTGCATAGAACCTCCTCATTCCTTACCTTATCAGTCCACCTAATTTTCAACATTCGTCTATAGCACCACATCTCAAATGCTTCGATTCTCTTCTGTTCCGGTTTTCCCACAGTCCATGTTTCACTACCATACAATGCTGTACTCCAGACGTACATCCTCAGAAATTTCTTCCTCAAATTAAGGCCGGTATTTGATATTAGTAGACTTCTCTTGGCCAGAAATGCCTTTTTTCCCATATCGAATCTGCTTTTGATGTCCTCCTTGCTCCGTCCGTCATTGGTTATTTTACTGCCTAGGTAGCAGAATTCCTTAACTTCATTGACTTCGTGACCATCAATCCTGATGTTGAGTTTCTCGCTGTTCTCATTTCTACTACTTCTCATTACCTTCGTCTTTCTCCGATTTACTCTCAAACCATACTGTGTACTCATTAGACTGTTCATTCCGTTCAGCAGATCATTTAATTCTTCTTCACTTTCACTCAGGATAGCAGTGTCATCAGCGAATCGTATCAATGATATCCTTTCACCTTGTATTTTAATTCCACTCCTGAACCTTTCTTTTATTTCCATCATTGCTTCCTCGATGTACAGATTGAAGAGTAGGGGCGAAAGGCTACAGCCTTGTCTTACACCCTTCTTAATACGAGCACTTCGTTCTTGATCGTCCACTCTTATTATTCCCTCTTGGTTGTTGTACATATTGTATATGACCCGTCTCTCCCTATAGCTTACCCCTACTTTTTTTCAGAATCTCGAACAGCTTGCACCATTTTATACTGTCGAACGCTTTTTCCAGGTCGACAAATCCTATGAAAGTGTCTTGATTTTTCTTTAGCCTTGCTTCCATTATTAGCCGTAACGTCAGAATTGCCTCTCTCGGCCCTTTACTTTTCCTAAAGCCAAACTGATCGTCACCTAGCGCATTCTCAATCTTCTTTTCCATTCTTCTGTATATTATTCTTGTAAGCAGCTTCGAAGCATGAGCTGTTAAGCTGATTGTGCGATAATTCTCGCACTTGTCAGCTCTTGCCGTCTTCGGAATTGTGTGGATGATGCTTTTCCGAAAGTCAGATTGTATGTCGCCAGACTCATATATTCTACACACCAACGTGAATAGTCGTTTTGTTGCCACTTCCCCCAATGATTTTAGAAATTCTGATGGAATGTTATCTATCCCTTCTGCCTTATTTGACCGTAAGTCCTCCAAAGCTCTTTTAAATTCCGATTCTAATACTGGATCCCCTATCTCTTCTAAATCGACTCCTGTTTCTTCTTCTGTCACATCAGACAAATCTTCACCCTCATAGAGGCTTTCAATGTATTCTTTCCACCTATCTGCTCTCTCCTCTGCATTTAACAGTGGAATTCCCGTTGCACTCTTAATGTTACCACCGTTGCTTTTAATGTCACCAAAGGTTGTTTTGACTTTCCTGTATTCTGAGTTGTCCTTCCGACAATCATATCTTTTTCGATGTCTTCACATTTTTCCTGCAGCCATTTCGTCTTAGCTTCCCTGCACATCCTATTTATTTCATTCCTCAGCGACTTGTATTTCTGTATACCTGATTTTCCCGGAACGTGTTTGTACTTCCTCCTTTCATCAATCAACTGAGGTATTTCTTCTGTTACCCATGGATTCTTCGCAGCTACCTTCTTTGTACCTATGTTTTCTTTCCCAGCTTCTGTGATGGCCCTTTTTAGAGATGTCCACTCCTCTTCAACTGTACTGTCTACTGCGCTATTCCTTATTGCTGTATCTATAGCGTTAGAGAACTTCAAACGTGTCTCGTCATTCCTTAGTACATCCGTATCCCACTTCTTTGCGTATTGATTCTTCCTGACTAATGTCTTGAACTTCAGTCTACTCTTCATCACTACTATATTGTGATCTGAGTCTATATCTGCTCCTGGGTACGCCTTACAGTCCAGTATCTGATTTCGGAATCTCTGTCTGACCATGATGTAATCTAATTGAAATCTTCCCGTATCTCCCGGCCTTTTTGCAAGTATACCTCCTCCTCTTGTGATTCTTGAACAGGGTATTCGCTATTACTAGCTGAAACTTGTTACAGAACCAATTAGCCTTTCTCCTCTTTCATTCCTTGTCCCAAGCCCATATTCTCATGTAACCTTTTCTTCTGATCCTTCCCCTACAACTGCATTCCAGTCGCCCATGACTATTAGATTTTCGTCCCCCTTTACATACTGCATTACCCTTTCAATATCCTCATACACTTTCTCTGTCTGTTCATCTTCAGCTTGCGACGTCTGCATGTATACCTGAACTATCGTTGCCGGTGTTGGTCTGCTGTCGATTCTGATTAGAACAACCCGGTCACTGAACTGTTCACAGTAACACATCCTCTGCCCTACCTTCCTATTCATAACGAATCCTACACCTGTTATACCATTTTCTGCTGCTGTTGATATTACCCGATACTCATCTGACCAGAAATCCTTCCACTTCACTTCACTGACATCTACTATATCTAGATTGAGCCTTTGCATTTCCCGTTTCAGATTTTCTAGTTTCCCTACCACGTTCAAGCTTCTGACATTCCACGCACCGACTCGTAGAACGTTATCCTTTCGTTGATTATTCAATCTTTTTCTCATGGTAACCTCCCCCTTGGCAGTCCCCTCCCGGAGATCCGAATGGGGAACTATTCCGGAATCTTTTGCCAATGGAGAGATCATCACGACACTTCTTCAAATACAGGCCACATGTCCTGTGGATACACATTACGTATCTTTAATTCAGTGGTTTCCATTGCCTTCTGCATCCTCATGTCGTTGATCATTGCTGATTCTTCCGCCTTTAGGGGCAATTTCCCACCCCTAGGACAAGAGAGTGCCCTGAACCTCTATCCGCTCCTCCGCCCTCTTTGACAAGGCCGTTGGCAGAATGAGGCTGACTTCTTATGCCGGAAGTCTTCGGCCGCCAATGCTGATTATTTATCAAAATTTAGGCAGTGGCGGGGATCGAACGCGGGACCGAAGACGTTTTGATTATGAATTAAAGACGCTGCCCCTACACCACGGGTAGTACCCTATGTTATAAAATTATATACGTAATTTGTCTTTTTCTGTTACTGTCCATGATATGGAATCATATACAGGCATAACTTTATAGAACTTCATTTGCGTTTCTTTTTTTTTTTCTTCCGAAAGTTCTTCCAGTTGTTCCGCAGATAGCTTGATATTTATTGACCTTCGTTTCATTGCTTTTGTCGCAGTTAAAACTAATATCACATCCTAAATAACACAAGTAGTATACTTATTGTAAAATTTCATTTGTTATTATTTTTCATCCGACTGCATTTATTCCTTTAAAAGCCATTATCTTTGTCTTGTTTGCTTTGTCTTTAAGTTGTAATGTATTCCGTTTTGCCTCAATGTATATACTGTTCTTTGTAACTTACCTCCTTTTTCCTGCACAATTATCTCGTCATCAGCATATAGCAGAGTATTTAATGCTAGGCTAGAGTCTGTTTTACTTCGTAAGTGTATCTCATTTTTCCATTTCATAACAAGGTGTCAAGGCTGCAACCTGTCTCCACTGTTGTTCATATTATTTATGGATCATATGTTGAAAACAATAGACTGGCTGGGTGAGATTAAGATATGTGAACACAAAATAAGCAGTCTTGCATATGCGGATGACTTAGTTGTGATGGCAGATTCGATTGAAAGTTTGCAAAGTAATATTTCAGAGCTAGATCAGTAATGTAAGGACTGTGTTATGAAGATTAGCATCTCCAAAACGAAAGTAATGTCAGTGGGAAAGAAATATAAACGGATTGAGTGCCAAATATGAGGAACAAAGTTAGAACAGGTGGACGGTTTCAAGTACTTAGGATGCATATTCTCACAGGATGGCAACATAGTGAAAGAACTGGAAGCGAGGTGTAGCAAAGCTAATGCAGTGAGCGCTCAGCCACGAACTACTCTCTTCTGCAAGAAGGAAGTCAGTACCAAGACTAAGTTATCTGTGCACCGTTCAATCTTTCGACCAATTTTGTTGTATGGGAGCGAAAGCTGGGTGGATTCAGGTTACCTTATCAACAAGGTTGAGGTTACGGATATGAAAGTAGCTAGGATGATTGCAGGTACTAGTAGATGGGAACAATGGCAGGAGGGTGTCCACAATGAGGAAATCAAAGAAAAACTTGGAATGAACTCTATAGATGTAGCAGTCAGGGCGAACAGACTTAGATGGTGGGGTCATGTTACACGCATGGGAAAAGCAAGGTTACCCAGGAGACTCATGGGTTCAGCAGTAGAGGGTAGGAGGAGTCGGGGCAGACTAAGGAGAAGGTACCTGGATTCGGTGAAGAATGATTTTGAAGTAATAGGCTCAACATCAGAAGGGGCACCAATGTTAGCACTGAATAGGGGATCATGGAGGAATTTTAAAAGGGGGCTATGCTCCAGACTGAACGCTGAAAGGCATAATCAGTCTTAAATGATGATGATGAACTGAGGGAAGCTAACCCACTGACCGGACACGCTGAACTACTGTGCCGGCACTGAGCTACCCAAGCAATACTCACGACCCGCCCTCACAGCTATTTACATAGAGACTTTGCGATCTTTTTACCTTATCAAAGGCTTTCTCAAAATCAGTAAATTTTAAGTGCGTTTATAAGCTAAATTCTCTGCGTTTTTCAATAATGTGTCGTACTGTAAACATATTATCACTATACGAACGTCTCTATATGAAGCCTGACTGCTCTTCTGAGATTACTGCATCAGTTATAGTTTGTAGCATTTAACCATTTTCCATAACTTGTATTATCCTGCGTTTAATAAACTTATTCTTTTGTAATTTCCTGTGTCTTTCCTGTTGCCTTTTTAAATGTAGAAGTAACTTTAGCTGTGTTCCATTCTTCAGGAACAGATCAATTCTTCCAACACCTATTTAAAAACTGGAGCAAGCAAGATTTCTACATTATTTCCTCCATATCTGCTTCATTCAGCATTAATGCCATCAAGGCCAGTAGCTTTTCTAATTTTTTGTCACACTGAAGGCTTCTTTTATTTCTTTTATATCTGTTTGATCTACACAGTTACGAAAGCCTTAACAATTTTGTAATATGTCCTTCCTACGGGCAACTCAGAGAAACCGGAAATTTGAGTCACATACAGAAACCGGCTCTCGCAATCTTGCCATTTAGTTAACAGCGATACGTGGCGTGGTGCAGTACGTTTTACAAAAACAGTGACACTGTGGAAACTGCACGCAGTGAATTCAGCCACGAATTCAATTTAAGGCGCCAGGATTACATTCCATCAGAATATGCAGCTCACACGTGGGAACAAAATTCTGAGAGTACAGTTTCAGCAACGAAGGAGAAACCTCCAGGCCGTGTTCGAGCGATTCGTGCACCAGACAGTATCAAAGCTATATATATATATATATATACTAAGATGGTATCTGTTCATTCGGACATGTCTGAAAGAACAGATACCATGTTAGCATATATACAGTTAAGGCTCACCGGTCACTTTTGATCATCTTCTTCTTCGGTGCGAATGCACAAACAGTGCCCGAACTCTTACGGGAATCGGCAACGCGCCGCGAGTAATGAGAATATGGACGGGGGCACTACGAATGTAGTGCGGGACAATACGTTCAGAATGTGAGATTCGCGGGAGGCGTGCCAGAGATAAACCCCTGCAGTCGCGCTATCCTCTGTGTCCTCGGTGGCTCAGATATATAGAGTGTCTGCCATTTAAGCAGGAGATTCCGGGTTCGAGTACCAGTCGGGGCACACATTTTCATCCGTCCCCGTTGACGTATGTCAACGCCTGTAAGCAGCTAAGGGCGATCATTTCATTGTAGTATCAAAGCTGTTAGAACTGATGTTATAAGAACCTCACTTCGTTCAATCGGTCGTCATGCATTGCCTTCCCAAATGTTGGAAGAATAGTGGTACGGGAACTGAGATCCAACGATCATCTAATACGACGACAATTCTGTAAATGTGTGCTTCAGCAGACAAACAGTGGCAATGAGTTTGTTAACAACCTGTGGATCAAGAGCGAATCTCATTTCCATCTTAACTGAGTTATTAATACACAAAAGATTCGTTATTCTGCACAAGGAAATCGAACAACACCAAAGTCCATTGTACAGCAACAAAATTACCGTGTGGTGTGCTGTGTTATTCCATTTTTAGGCCGACAATGGCCTTGCAACCACTGTCACACCAGATCGGCATGTCGCCATGCCCGAAACCTTCGTTGCACAAAAACTACAGAGTTATCCACAAATTATTGATATCGGCTGGTTTTAGCAAGGAGGATCAACGTTATATATACACAGTGAGAACATCGAAAGATGCTGTACCGACAATTGCTTGGCAACCATATAATGACGAGAAACGTTGACATTCTATGCCCTCCAACGACTCCTGATTTGTCAGCGTGCAATTTCTTCTTGTCTGGGTACCTTAAAAGCAAAGTGCATCGTCGTCGACCTGGTACAACAGAACAACTGAAAGCCACATCCGAGAAGCAGCTTCTGAAATTTCTGTTGAAGCAACAGAATTACTAATGACACAGGAAAATTTTTGAAAGAGCAGAACGGAACATCGCGGTAATCTACGGATCCACCCGGAAGATACAGGATCACCTAAAGTTGGCCGAGAATGCTGGCAAAGCGCTGGAAAAAGTAGGAATTTGTAGGATTCGTGTACGTCTGGGGAGATGTATGTGGGTAGTACACAAGAACGGTCAAAAAAACGACGAGAAGAGCACAAGGACAATTGCAGGAGAGGAGAGATTGACGGGGCTAGAGGAACGGAAGGTACCAAATGATTGGAAAAGAGCACAGGTAGTCCCAGTCTTCAAAAAGGCTCGTCGAGCAGATGCGCTAAACTATAGACCTATATCTCTGACGTCGATCTGTTGTAGAATTTTAGAACAGGTTTTTTGCTCGAGTATCATGTCATTTCTGGAAACCCAGAATCTACTCTGTAGGAATCAACATGGATTCCGGATCTTGTGAGACCCTACTCGCTTTATTTGTTCATGAGACCCAGAAAATTAAGATACAGGCTCCCAGATAGATGCCATTTTCCTTGACTTCCGGAAGGCGTTCGATACAGTTCCGCACTGTCGCCTGATAAACAAAGTAAGAGCCTACGGAATATCAAACCAGCTGTGTGGCTGGATTGAAGAGTTTTTAGCAAACAGAACACAGCATGTTGTTCTCAATGGATAGACGTCTACAGACGTTAAAGTAACCTCTGGCGTGCCTCAGGGGAGTGTTATGGGACCATTGCTTTCACAATATATAAAAATGACTCAGCAGATAGCGTCGGAAGTTCAATGCGGCTTTTCGCGGATGATGCTGTAGTATACAGAGAAGTTGCAGCATTAGAAAATTGCAGCGAAATGCAGGAAGATCTGCAGCGGATAGACACTTGGTGCAGGGAGTGGCAACTGACTCTTAACGTAGACAAATGTAATGTATTGCGAATATATAGAAAGAAGAATCCTTTATTGTTTGATTATATGATAGCGGAACAAACACTGGTAGCAGTTACTTCTGTAAAATATCTGGGAGTATGCGTGCGGAACGATTTGAAGTGGAATGATCATATAAAATTAATTGTTGGTAAGGCGCGTGCCAGGTTGAGATTCATTGGGGGAGTCTTTAGAAAATGTAGTCCATCAACAAAGGAGGTGGCTTACAAAACAAAACATCAGTGTCGGATCCGTACCAGGTCGGATTGACAGAGGAGACAGAGAAGATCCAAAGAAGAGCGGAGCGTTTCGTCACAGGGTTATTTGGTAAGCGTGATAGCGTTACGGAGATGTTTAGCAAACTCAAGGGGCAGACTCTGCAAGAGAGGCGCTCTGCATCGCGGTGTAGCTTGCTCGCCAGGTTTCGAGAGGGTGCGTTTCTGGATGAGGTATCGAATATATTGCTTCCCCCCACTTATACCTCCCAAGGAGATCACGAATGTAAAATTAGAGGGATTCGAGCGCGCACGGAGGCTTTCCGGCAGTCGTTCTTCCCGCGAACCATACGCGACTGGAACAGGAAAGGGAGGTAATGGCAGTGGCACGTAAAGCGCCCTCCGCCACACACCGTTGGGTGGCTTGCGGAGTATAAATGTAGATGTAGATGTAGGTGAGCTGTTGCGGAACAGGCTTTGCAGCCAGGAAACCACTACATTCATTTTGATAAGTTTCAAGTAGTGGCAGCCACAAGCGGATACCATGAAAGGCTGTACAGGGAGGCCATAGACATTGTAAACCACCCCAGGAATTTCAGTGGGAAGGAGGAGGGTGAGAAATCGAATGCCGTCTCTGTAAGTCTTCCAGCACGGGGTGATAGCAACACCGAAGGTCGGCAACCGAAAACGGCCAGTTACGCCCAGGTATTCAGAGCCCGTGACGTCACGCGACTGTACGGTAGCTCGCGTCAGTGGAATTTTGCTGCTGTCAGTAGCGAACCAGGAAGTGGATCGGACACTTAAAGATACTACGATCCTCCACTAAAATGTCCTGCCCAGATGGTGACGAAACGTTGGGTTTTAATGCGAAATTTGTACGATCACGGCATAATAGCCCAGAACATTTTATTAATTGTGACATTTCTGGCAGCGAAAGTTTACATTTTAGAAACCTGTTGAAATGTTTCCAGAACTCTGCAGCGGAGTGTGCGCTGATATGAAAATTCCTGGTAGATTAAAACTGTGTGCCGGGTCGAGATTCGAACTCGGGACCTATGCCTTTCGCGGGCAAGTGCTCTACCAACTTAGTTACCCAAGCACGACTCACGCCCCGTCCTCACAGCTTTACTTCTGCCAGTACCTCGTCTCCTACCTTCCAAACTTTACAGAAGCTCTCCTGCGAACCTTGCAGAACTAGCACTCCTGAAACAAAGGATACTGCGGAGACATGGCTTAGCCACAGCCTGGGGGATGCTTCCAGAATGAGATTTTCACTCTGCAGCGGAGTGTGCGCTGATATGAAACTTTCTCGTGCTTGGGTAGCTCAGTTGGTAGAGCACTTGCCCGCGAAAGGCAAGGTCCCGAGCTCGAGTCTCGGCTCGGCTCACAGTTTTAATCAGCCAGGAAGTTTCTGTTGAAATGTTACTTGGAGCCATGCGCAGTTTATCTCGGAGAGTGCACGAACGTTCCTGCAAAAATGAAGAGTCCTGCCAGATTTCATTTGCAAAACATAAATTCATATTATATATTATTAAACTGCATATCTTTTAATAATAAATGACATAAATAAATTACACTAAATTCCTTATATTTTCTAAGATTTTTTTTCTTTTCAGTATCCTGTTTTTTCTGAAGCACCCTATGTATTGTTTTCCAACATAACTCTGTAAATTGTTATACGTAAATCTAGTTATATATGGACAGAGATTACACAAGTATGTTCATTCTACGATTATTTATCATTTATTAGCAGAAGAAAAGACTTAGTAGTGAAAACATTGAAAGATATGAGGAAGCAACACAACTTTGACTGGAATGATGATTCCGCAAGTCCGTGGCCAAGGAATACTGAAATGGTAATTATTGCTTGCTCATTTGTTTAGAGAGCGCGAAGCTTCACAGTGGAACATCGCGCTGGCTATACCTCGCTGCAGGGACATCCATTCGACGCTTTGTGATGAAAAACATTTTCCCTCGCGTTGCCTCCTCCACCCTCCGCTCCACGGGTGGCAAGAAAAGTGACGAGAAGTGGGCGTGAAAGCGCCTTAGAGTGGTATGGGGATGGGAGGCTGGTAAGGGGGGGGAGGAGTCAGATGCGTGGGAGGAGAGAGAGCGGGTGGCCTGGCTATACGCGTGCCCACGCATGTGTGCGTGCTCGTGGACCTGTCGGAGCAGCAGCGTGGAAATTATTTGCAAAACTCTTCGCCCTATACACTCAGTGCCGCGTTTTTTTTTCTCTCCATGGCTTTTTTCGCGTTATTCGTCGCCGCGCGCCGCTGGAAGTGGCGTGTCTGATGGGGGAGGCGGCGTGACAGAATAGCAAAAATAAACACTCCCACCCCCCACGTGTGTGTGTGTGTGTGTGTGTGTGTGTGTGTGTGTGTGTAGGGGGGAGGGGCGGGAGAGCAGGTCATTTCTCCTGTCCTCGGCACGCCTGGCTGTAGCGCTGCGCTGCTGTTTTATTCCTCCTCCCTCACGTCAGCCCGTTGTCGCGCCGACTCTGTTGCTGCTCAATTCTTTCGGCTCTCCTCCTCACTGCCTGGTCTTCGCATCGCGCGCAGGCGGGCATATGCTCCGCATTGTGCGGTCCATCTTCCATGATTGCCCTCGCACAATTCGACGCAAAGCGCGCGGCTCTTTTTTTCTTTTCAGAACACACAAAGAACGGAGTTTCCTTCGCGTCTTTTCGTCTTCCTCCCAGACATTCTGTGAATCCAACGGTAGTTTCAACACCATACTTGTATGTGGTCTGTCTTATCCGTGGCAGTCTCTCCCCTATTTCGTTAAGTACGACTGCCTCTTTTAGTGCAAACAGCCATTGTACCTGTGACTGTCATTCATACCACGTACGAACAGCGAAGATGAAACAGCCTCGACACCATGATTCTGCTGAAATGAAGGGCCTTGTGCCGACCCAAAATTGCTTCATTGCAATTAAATGAAATGTCGTGTATTAGATACTTGGTCTTGCAGTAGGTACAATACTTTCCTACACTGAAGAGCCAAAGAAACTGGTACGCCTGCCTGATATCGTGTAGCCCTCTGAGTATACGGAAGTGCCGCAGCATGACGTGGCATGGACTCGACTAATGTCTGAAGTAGTGCTGGAGGGAACGACACCATGAATCGGCAGGGCTGCCCATAAATCCGTAAGAGTACGAGATGGTGGAGATCTCTTCTGAACGGCACATTGCAAGGCATCCCAGATATGTCCAATAATGTTCATGTCAGGAGAGTCTGGTGGCCACCCTAAGTGTTTAAACTTGGAAAATGTTCCTGGAGCCACTCTGTAGCAATTCTGGACGTATGGGGTGTCTCATTGTCCTGCTGGAATTGCCCAAGTCCGTCGGAATGCGGATTGGACATGAATGGATGCAGCTGATCAGACTGGATGCTTACGTACATGTCACCTGTCAGAGTCGTATCTAGACGTATTAGGTGTCCCATATCACTGCAAATGCACACGCCCCACACCATTACAGAGCCTCCACCAGATTGAACAGTCCCCTGCTGACATGCAGGCTCCATGCATCGATCAGGTTGTCTCCATACCCGTACACGTCCATCCGCTCGATATAATTTGGAACGAGACTCGTCCGACCAAGCAACATGTTTCCAGTCATCAACAGTGCAATGTATATGTTGACGGGCCAGGCGAGACGTAAAGCTTTGTGTCGTGGAGTCATCGAGGGTACACGAGTGGGTCTTCGGCTCCGAAAGCCCATATTGGTGATGTTTCGTTGAATGGTTCACACGCTGACACTTGTTGATAGCATTGAAATCTGCAGCAAATTGCTCAAGGGTTGCAATTCTGTCACGTCGAACGATTCTATTCAGTCTTCGTTGGTCCCCTTCTTGCAGGATGTTTCTCCGGGCGCATCCATGTCGGAGATTTGATGTTTCACGGGATTCCTGATATTCACGGTGCACTCGTCAAATGGTCTTACGGGAAAATCTCCAGCGCTACCTCGGAGATGCTGTGTCCCATCGCTAGTGCGCCGACAATAGCACCCCTTCAAACTCACTTAAATCTTGAAAACCTGCATGAGCCCTGCGTGGCTCGTGTTTCCACCATCATATTTTTACACCCTGTTTTTAGGGTACTTCCACCTCACTACGTAAATTTAAATTACTACTGTCACTGAGTTGCTGCTCTGCCTGGCCGTGACCGGCGCTAGCACATACTGTATTCAAACATTATGAATCACCTCGAAGGGAACGATCTATTGATAAGTAATCAGCATGGTTTCAGAAAACATCGTTCTTGTGCATCGCAGCTAGCTCTTTATTCGCACGAAGTAGTGGCCGCTATCGACAGGGGATCTCAAGTTGATTCCGTATTTCTAGATTTCCGGAAAGTTTTTGACACCGTTCCTCACAAGCGACTTCTAATCAAGTTGTGGGCCTACGGGGTATCGTCTCAGTTGTGCGACTGGATTCGTGATTTCCTGTCAGGAAGGTCGCAGTTCGTAGTAATAGATGGTAAATCATCGAGTAAAACTGAAGTGATATCACGTGTTCCCCAGGGAAGCGTCCTGGGACCTCTGCTGTTTCTGATCTGTATAAATGACCTGGGTGACAATCTGAGCAGTTCTCTTAGGTTTTTCGCAGATGATGCTGTAATTTACCGTCTAGTAAGGTCATCCGAAGACCAGTACCAGTTGCAAAGCGATTTAGAAAAGATTGCTGTATGGTGTGGCAGGTGGCAGTTGCCGCTAAATAACGAAAAGTGTGAGGTTATCCACATGAGTTCCAAAAGAAATCCGTTGGAATTCGATTACTCGATAAATAGTAGAATTCTCAAGACTGTCAATTCAACTAAGTACCTGGGTGTTAAAATTACGAAGAACTTCTTCAGGTGGACCACATAGATAATATTGTGGGGAAGGAGAGCCAAAGGTTGCGTTTCATTGGCAGGACACTTATAAGATGCAACAAGTCCACTAAAGAGACAGCTTACACTACACTCGTTCGACCTCTGTTAGAACATTGCTGCGCGGTGTGGGATCCTTACCAGGTGGGATTGACGGAGGACATCGAAAGGGTGCAAAAAAGGGCAGCTCGTTTTGTATTATCGCGTAATAGGGGGGAGAGAGTGTGGCAGATATGATACGCGAGTTGGGATGGAAGTCATTAAAGCAAAGACGTTTTTCGTCGCGGCGAGATCTATTTACGAAATTTCAGTCACCAACTTTCACTTCCGAATTCGAAAATATTTTGTTGAACCCAACCTACATAGGTAGGAATGATCATCAAAATAAAATAAGAGAAATCAGAGCTCGAACAAAAAGGTTTAGGTGTTCGCTTTTCCCACGCGCTATTCGGGAGTCGAATGGCAGAGAGATAGTATGATTGTGGTTCGATGAACCCTCTGCCAAGCACTTAAATGTGAATTGCAGAGTACTCATGTAGACGTTGATGTAGATGTAGATGTAGATCCCTTCTCGTATTATCTTTACTCGACTGCTATTACTTCCTGGTTGTCGTCTGTCGTGCAGTCAGTTGGAAGGTGCCAGCAGGGCTGTTCGGGTTGCGAGTTCCATTTTGTCAGTCGGTTGGAACGCGTCTGGAGTGCAGTCCGGACCCGCCAGAGGGGGAGTTGCAATGCGGCACTAGTGCAGTCGGGTTGGAGCAGCAGTGAGGTCTGCGTCGACATGGCTCGCCCCACCATTGCCGCCACACATCACTTGAGCCGCGACACGGTCTTGGTGGATCGTCGGTCGGTCGTCCAACCGGACGACGCGCTTTGTCTCGCCGATCGTTCATGAGTCCGCTGCGTGTGCATGTATCGACTCCCGATGTGTCTTTGTGCGTGCTTAGTTGCTGTTGTATCGCTCAGGTCTTCGTGCAAGTGTTGTCAGGTTGTGTGTGTGGTTGGCGTTATGTCCACTGACAAATATTTTAGATGTGTTCGGCATTCTGAGGTGGTCGGTCGGTTGCTGCGGACCAGGGAAGTTAGTTCCGCGCGGTGCAGTCGACTAGGCGCTGGCGGTCTCTGCGCATTGTCGGAGTCTGTCTGGAGCTGTTCGATCGGTACGAGCATAGTCGCTCACCGGCCCAGGACGTGAAGGTTAAGTGGTTTTGAGCATTACGTTGTTGGTTCCGGCGTTGCTGTTGTGGCGGCTTTCCTGTGAGCGACAAGGAGTGAAGTGTTCGAGATAGCCGCCGTCAGTTGGAACTGATTAAATTAATTTATCCATAGTTAAGTGCACCAGCCCAATTTTCTGCTTGTGGCCGTTTGTGTTCTGGTTACCTGCCCTGGCCACTAACGTAGTTTTTAGGCAGTGTCTTTTCCTCACCTGTTGTTACTGCCCAAAATGGTGTGTAGTTTTGGCAGCTCAGTTCACATACGCGTTTGTTTTTTCGGATAGCGATGCTTATAACATTTTTGGGGCCTTGAATTCTCGTGTACTCCGTCGTGGCAAGCAAGCGGTTGGTCGTTCTGTCCGTGACTGTCCCTTGGTTGAGTTCGGACGAATCGAGTGTAGTTGGGCTCACCGCCTGTCTCGCCTAAGTGAACGAGGGCACACCGATCCCCTGGAGGCTCCTGAGTGCTGTTCCCTTAATTATTCTTTGGCAGTGTTAATTTTGTTGTAATTTACACTCCTGGAAATTGAAATAAGAACACCGTGAATTCATTGTCCCAGGAAGGGGAAACTTTATTGACACATTCCTGGGGTCAGATACATCACATGATCACACTGACAGAACCACCGGCACATAGACACAGGCAACAGAGCATGCACAATGTCGGCACTAGTACAGTGTATATCCACCTTTCGCAGCAATGCAGGCTGCTATTCTCCCATCGAGACGATCGTAGAGATGCTGGATGTAGTCCTGTGGAACGGCTTGCCATGCCATTTCCACCTGGCGCCTCAGCTGGACCAGCATTCGTGCTGGACGTGCAGACCGCGTGAGACGACGCTTCATCCAGTCCCAAACATGCTCAATGGGGGACAGATCCGGAGATCTTGCTGGCCAGGGTAGTTGACTTACACCTTCTAGAGCACGTTGGGTGGCACGGGATACATGCGGACGTGCATTGTCCTGTTGGAACAGCAAGTTCCCTTGCCGGTCCAGGAATGGTAGAATGATGGGTTCGATGACGGTTTGGATGTACCGTGCACTATTCAGTGTCCCCTCGACGATCACCAGTGGTGTACGGCCAGTGTAGGAGATCGCTCCCCACACCATGATGCCGGGTGTTGGCCCTGCGTGCCTCGGTCGTATGCAGTCCTGATTGTGGCGCTCACCTGCATGGCGCCAAACACGCATACGACCATCATTGGCACCAAGGCAGAAGCGACTCTCATCGCTGAAGACGACACGTCTCCATTCGTCCCTCCATTCACGCCTGTCGCGACACCACTGGAGGCGGGCTGCACGATGTTGGGGCGTGAGCGGAAGACGGCCTAACGGTGTGCGGGACCGTAGCCCAGCTTCATGGAGACGGTTGCGAATGGTCCTCGCCGATACCCCAGGAGCAACAGTGTCCCTAATTTGCTGGGAAGTGGCGGTGCGGTCCCCTACGGCACTGCGTAGGATCCTACGGTCTTGGCGTGCATCCGTGCGTCGCTGCGGTCCGGTCCCAGGTCGACGGGCACGTGCACCTTCCGCCGACCACTGGCGACAACATCGATGTACTGTGGAGACCTCACGCCCCACGTGTTGAGCAATTCGGCGGTACGTCCACCCGGCCTCCCGCATGCCCACTATACGCCCTCGCTCAAAGTCCGTCAACTGCACATACGGTTCACGTCCACGCTGTCGTGGCATGCTACCAGTGTTAAAGACTGCGATGGAGCTCCGTATGCCACGGAAAACTGGCTGACACTGACGGCGGCGGTGCACAAATGCTGCCTAGATAGCGCCATTCGACGGCCAACACCGCGGTTCCTGGTGTGTCCGCTGTGCCGTGCGAGTGATCATTGCTTGTACAGCCCTCTCGCAGTGTCCGGAGCAAGTATGGTGGGTCTGACACACCGGTGTCAATGTGTTCTTTTTTCCATTTCCAGGAGTGTATTTTAAAAGGTTTTTGGGGCTTTACTGTATTTTATATTTTCAATTGGGCATGGTTAATTGAGGACCTTCAACTCTGGAAAGATGTTCTCAGAGTTTCCTTCAAGTCCAAACGTTATTGAAAGGTTATTGTAATTTCCTCTGAAAGATTTTACAAGTTATTTTGGGACTTCCGCTGTTGGTGTCGCAAAAAGGAAATTTTTAAACTTAATGTCTTGTTTTACCGATTGTTGCAGTATATATTTCCTTAATATGCAGAATTTTATTTTGTGGTCTTGCGTTTGTTTATCTCTTTCGGTGCACTTTGTGGGGCATGAGCTCTGTTACCATTTAAGGGGGGTAGGACGTCAAACGGGACTACTTGGAGCAGGAGAGACACCACAGGAATTTTTAATTTCCACTGTCTATACTTTTAAAAATAAATTCATAAAACTTTGTCAGAATGACCAGAATGGATTCAAGATTTACATTTATAGTGGTGGAAGTTCAAAAATATAAGAAAACAATTTATTTTTTTACATTTGTATTTCACCTTTTGTTCACTTACCATTGGGTGCATTTGTTGCTATAGGTACACTTTCCTTCATAAGTAAGAGAGATTCTACGATGAATTTTGCACAGCATACAAACCATACTTACAGGTGTATGAAACTCTAGAATTTTCCAAATCTATTAAAAACTGTGGTAAAAATTGCGATAACGAACTACAAAATTTGAGTTTTTTCTAAACATGAAGTTTAAGATGTAACAGCACATTCATTTTTTTCATAAATTATATAATTTCTGGAGTTTCATACACCTGTAAGTATGGTTTGTATGCTGTGGAAAGTTCATGGAAGAATCTCTCTTACTTACGAAAAAACGTGTACCTACGGCAACAAACGCAGCCAATAGTAATTGAAAAAATGATGAACTTTCACATGTAAAACAAAATTAATTTTGTTATGTTTCTGAACTTCCACTGCTATGAGTGTGATTCCTGAATCCTTCCTGGTCATGCTGACAAAGTTTATGAATTTATTCGTAAAAGCATAGACAGTGGAAATTAAAATGTCCTGTGGTGCCTCTCCTGCTTCAAGACGGTGCGTTTGACGTCCTACTCCCCCTTAAAACATTGTGGCCTTCTGCCTTTAGTAATAATCATAGTATATGTGGAATTTTGAAGATTTAATCCGGCAGCCTTCAGCCGCTCCACATGCTGATCTCATATATATATATTGAGAGGCACCCACATGCCTTGCTCATACTGTGGCATCAAGCAGTCAGGCCTGCAAGATGAGTGGTCTGCCAAGCGAGTGGATTCTTTCTTATTTGTCGAGTAACATGAATTCTAGTACTCACACTTAAGTTACAAGTTATCCTCCTATATGATTAATACGCAACGGAAACACGCATCTGACTACCAGTAATTTACAGAACTCTGACTGTACACTACGCACTGGCAATACCACATTTTCTTTTTGTCTTTTATTTAACGGCTTTTATCGACATGTGGCCACCGCACTGAATATGAATGGCGCACACATTATAAATTCGGGACATTATTACAACATACAATTCGAAGGAAAAGTCACCAATATTTTTTCTTTTCACTATCTTATTTATTCCAATAATTTCTCTAACCTAAACACACAAATTCTACAACCTACAACAATAACACATGAGAAATTCCGCCCAGTGGGCATGGCTTTACAATAGTGAATCTCTATATTATGGTCTCGTAATTACTTTTAACGCTACAGTGCACTTTCTGGATAGGATGGTGGATCTTTTATTATACCTCACACTTCGACTCTCACAATCATCATCACTAAACTTTCCTCCAGACCGAGCGGTACAGAAGGAACAAGCATAACCCACTAATCTTTTGAAACTACTTTGCCACTCTCCCATGCAAACCACACATACCTAAATTACATGCCATACACCACACTACAATACGAATACAGAACACAAAATAGTCACAACATTATCACTTTCAGCTTTCCCACTTCAATTAGTATTTATCCCAGTTTCACACAACACTGCCCCACTTCGTAATTCTACTTTCCTACTAAGAACTCTGGAGATATTTGCACGTCTTCCTGTGCAATGCAAGCCAAGTGGCGTTGCTGGATAGACGGCCGACTCACCTTGCTTCTCTCTCAGAGTTTGAATCTCGCGTCACACGGAATCCTATTACTCAAAGTAATATTAAGCACACACGCGAGTCCTCATCTGATACCATGGACGAGTACTTCTCTTTATGCTTTTGTCTCATACACAGTTTGAGACTCACACAGTACTCACCACGTGGAAGTACTCGTCTCTAATTTCAAGTCCTTCACACGCTATTTCTTAAATATTTCAACTTATGGTACACACGCTATTTCTTAAATATTTCAACTTATTGTACACACGCTAGTAATTCAGCTTAACTTAAGCACACGGAAGTATTTCAACTTATTGCTACACGTGGTTTCATTGTGACCGTTGGTCACTTCCAAAGATTCCTACAATCCCATTAATATTACCCGCCTGACATTTAATTCTCCCCACAAAAGTTCCTGAAATAGAGAAATTAATATTTCAAACTACTCTTAAATATTCCACATGCATACCATGTCTCCACTCTTTCGTCATTACGGAGCACAACTAAAACAGGTCTTAACAGCACAAGATCCAGCGGCAGAGTGCTGAAACGTGGCCGTTCTCTAGGTCCTCTCGCACCTGTGTCGAGGTGGGGGAAGCACCTTGCTATCATATTGGTCAGCCACATTTCAGGCGCTCAAAGCCCTGGTAAATTTCATCTCTTTGGTCCCTCCAAAGGTGACCCAAGGATCGACTCAAAGATGATCATATATTCACATTCACTATCTGCGGTTAGCAGACGACCATACATTCATTCATTTCACAGATCTCACCAAACTGAATGTAGGGATTTACTTTGTGGGAGTGCACATGTGATCAATTAAATAAATAAATTGTCATTCTTTCCCACACTGGTATCCGGCTTCGCTGTATTAATTGAAATTGAGTTATTTTACAAAAAAAATATGTTGCTCTGACAAAAATAATGAAGTATGTTGTACCTATTTTCAATGTCGGGCGGTACTGTACCCTTTCAATATGATTTATCTTATTCGTAAATTTAACTGTGTGTCATGTCTTTTCAAAATTAAACTTATTCTAGAGCATCTGTTTGGAGGGCTTCCGCCGCGAAGCAAATTTAATTCTTTCAAAAGTGTATTTGTGAACTAAATGATAATAAATTACATTTGTGAAATGAATCCGAAGGCTACTCCCTTGGCCCTTTCCACAATCGTAATTATCTGTTCTGCCCTGCGGGTTTAGCGGGCGTATCACTGCCATTGTAGCAGCAGTAGCCAATCTAACAACTGCGACAGACAATTGTTGTATAGGCGTTGCCGACCGCAGCGCCGTTTTCTGACTGATTACATACCTCTGAAAAATGGTTCAAATGGCTCTGAGCACTATGGGACTCAACTGCTGTGGTCATAAGTCCCCTAGAACTTAGAACTACTGAAACCTAACTAACCTAAGGACATCACACACATCCATGCCGGAGTTAGGATTCTAACCTGCGACCGTAGCGATTGCGCGGTTCCAGACTGTAGCGCCTAGAACCGCTCGGTCACCCCGGCTGGCTTACATACCTCTGATTTCAATACTCATGTCCATACCAGTTTCTTTGGCGCTTCAGTGTACAGTGTGTTACAAAAAGGTACGGCCAAACTTTCAGGAAACATTCCTCACAACGGCTACTTTCCATGTCAGAGCTCATTATATTACTTATCTTCAAATCACATTAATCATGGAATGGAAACACACACCAATAGAACGTACCAGCGTGACTTCAAACAATTTGTTACAGGAAATGTTCGAAATGTCCTCCGTTAGCGAGGATACTTGCATCCACCCTTCGTCTCATGGAATCCCTGATGCGCTGGTGCAGCCCTGGAAAATGGCGCATTGTATCACAGCCATCCTCAATACGAGCACGAAGAGTCTCTACATTTGGTACCGGGGTTGCGTAGACAAGAGCTTTCAAATGCCCCCATAAATGAAAGTCAAGAGGGTTGAGGTCAGGAGAGCGTGGAGGCCATGGAATTGGTCCGCCTCTGCCAATCCATCGGTCACCGAATTTGTTGTTGAGAAGCGTACGAACACTTGGACTGAAATGCGCAGGAGCTCCATCGTGCATGAACCACATGTTGTGTCGTACTTGTAAAGGCACATGTTTTAGCAGCACAGGTAGAGTATCCCGCATGAAATCATGATAGCGTGCTCCATTGAGCGTAGGTGGAAGAACATGGGGCCCAATCGAGACATCACCAACAATGCCTGCCCAAACGTTCACAGAAAATCTGTGTCGATGACGTGATTGCAGAATTGCGTGCAGATTCTCGTCAGCCCACACAAGTTGATTGTGAAAATTTGCAATTTGATCACGTTGGAATGAAGCCTCATTCGTAAAGAGAACATTTGCACTGAAATGAGGATTGACACATTGTTGGATGAACCATTCGCAGAAGTGTACCCGTGGGGGCCAATCAGCTGCTGATAGTGCCTGCACACGCTGTACATGGTACGGAAACAACTGGTTCTCCTGTAGCACTCTCCATACAGTGACGTGGTCAACGTTACCTTGTACAACAGCAACTTCTCTGACGCTGACATTAGGGTTATCGTCAACTGCACGAAGATTTGCCTCGTCCATTGCAGGTGTCCTCGTCGTTCTAGGTCTTCCCCAGTCGCGAGTCATAGGCTGGAATGTTCCGTGCTCCCTAAGACGCCGATCAATTGCTGCGAACGTCTTTCTGTCGGGACACCTTCGTTCTGGAAATCTGTCTCGATAGAAACGTACCGCGCCACGGCTATTGCCCCGTGCTAATCCATACATCAAATGGGCATCAGCCAACTCCGCATTTGGAAACATTGCACTGAATGCAAAACCACGTTCGTGATGAACACTATCATGTTGATGCTACGTACTGATGTGCTTGATGCTAATACTGTAGAGCAATGAGTCGCATGTCAACACAAGCACCGAAGTCAACATTACCATCCATCAACTGGGGCAACTGGCGGTGAATCGATGAAGTACAGTACATACTGACGAAACTAAAATGAGCTCTAACATGGAAATTAAGCGTTTCCGGACACATGTCCACATAACATCTTTTCTTTATATGTGTGTGAGGAATGTTTCCAGAAAGTTTGGCCGCACCTTTTTGTAACACCCTGTATAAGCTATTGTAATATCACGCCACTGTTGTTGCGCAATGACCTTAGGGTGGGACACGTGTATCTTACTGTCTGTACTCCCTACGTAGAAGGTCTATGTTGGTACGGTCCACCCCCGCATTGCTCACTCCAGTACCGCTCCGCCTCGCCTCGGCTTGGGTGCGAGGCAGGTGACGCCGGAAGGCCACACACACACCGGCTGGCATGCAGAAACCGCCCGTTCAGCGGCATCGGGAAAGCAGCTCTTCCCAGTCGTCTCCCGACACCTCTCCGGAAATTAATGCGACGTACGGAATTAATTCTGCTAATGACGGACGCGGCAAACACGGCCCGCCGCCGCTGCTTCCTTATTAGCGCGCAGCTCATAATTTACGGCGCCAGCTCTGCGGTCCGCGGCCGTAATTATTCCGCGCGTGACGGACAGGAGGCAGGGCTGGCGTTTCGCCCGCGGCTGATCTCTGCTTCCTCAGCTGCGGAGCCGTCAGGAGGCGCGGCCCGGAAGCGCGCTGGCGCGATAAACGTCTCGCGGCCTCGGGCTGCGCGCTTTCATCTCGCCAGCGCGCTGGCGCGCCAGAATAAAACACGCCGCGGGCTTCCAGAGGCGTCTGCACAACAGACTCTACTGACAGCGCCCGTGCCATTTATTATGCTGTGATTCGCTGGTATGGGGCTCCTGTAGAGGTCGTATAGTGTTCGGGAACGCTAGTAACAGCCGTATAACATGTTGTAAGTCGGTTATATTTCTATTGTTTATTGTCAAATCACAATTTATGAAAGATGTTTATATTTTATTAACAGGATTAAGTAGGAATAATTAATATTTGTCATGTTGGAAATAATTCTGGTAGCAGGGTGTGGTGTGCGTACTGTAAGACCTTCGGTACACATACCATCAGATTATTTGACTTGTCGCTCTAACGAAGTAGGCGAGTGTCAGCAATATGTCTCGTGGTCTTATCGTGGCGTGTTTGTCTTCTGCCGTTAGATCAGACGATAGAAATGCCACTTGCACGCTTAGAGTAGCAGATTGACGGTGACCAACTTTAAACAGAACTTGATTAATTTTCACACACATTTATTAAAATAATAAAAATCATAAACCTTACTTACCTTGATTCTGGATGCTATTTACAATTGACAATCTGAAGTTCCTCCGGTCTTGGTACGTTAATCTTATTTTCACATACCTCTGATACTTGACAAAGTGTCAATTTATCTTCATAGCTATGTACAGGAATATGGTAATCTTGTTAGGCGCAGACTGAAACTTGACTACACACTAATCCAGACTAATACAGACTGACTAATCGGAGGTCTGTACACTCTGTTATAATACCCGCGCGTTCAGGTATCACTGCGTGAGTGTGATCCGCGAGGAGAAAAGGTTCTACGTTAGCAGCAATCTCATTGGCTGCGTGACATATTAATACGCGGATCGGCGGAAGCAGAATTTGGTCCGTCTCTAACACAGCGCCATCTCGTAGTGCGGAGACGGACGAGCGCTGCGCCTGCGCTGTTGTGCTTAGCGGGGCGCGCTCTATTGAGAAAGTTGTGTACGCGCTGACTACGCGGAACTATGTACACAACACAGGGAATGTCTGCACCAAAGTATTGTGGACGAGAGAGACTGCAAATTGATATAATTTTAAAAAGGGTGGGAGAGACCACGTATGGATACATTTTAAGAAAAGAGCGGGAAAGACCGCGCATTGATACATTTTGTAATGGTAGCAGGGATTGTCTGCACCAGAAAGCATTGTTGGCAGGAAAGACCGTACTTTAGCGTTCGTAGGAAGTCAGTAGTAAGCGAGAAGTGAAGCGAGTCGGTAGCAGGTTGAGAGGAGCGGTGTGCCTGCCAGCCACTAGCTATGATTTACAAGAGATTATAAACGGATGTACAGAGACATCAGCTAACTATTATAATAAGAGGACCTAATATTATTGAATTAATTTTTTGAGAAACTCAAGACTACTGATGGTATGTTTGCACATTGCAGCCGGCCGCGGTGGTCTAGCGGTTCAGGCGCTCAGTCCGGAACCGCCGGACTGCTACGGTCGCAGGTTCGAATCCTGCCTCGGGCATGGATGTGTGTGATGTCCTTAGGTTAGTTAGGTTTAAGTAGTTCTAAGTTCTAGGGGACTGATGACCTCAGAAGTTAAGTCCCATAGTGCTCAGAGCCATTTGAACCATTTTTTTGCACATTGCTAGTTGTAAGATTATTGTAAAAAGGAAGTCCCATTTGAACGTTTGTAAAATCATTTCATTCAGAATATAATTAACTTTTGCCAGCAATGTTGTATTTCTAATTATAATCCATCCCAAAAACCATCAACGTAAAACTTTGCATAATTTTATTGTTGTCAAGAAAAAGTTTAATTATGAATTACGCAACTTCAGTCAAATTAATTAAATAATAACGTCAGCTTTGATGTTAAAGAATAACGTCAGCTTTGGTAATAAATACAACCACTTATTATGAAAGCCCACCAGCAGCTAATAGAGTATAGTAAAACAGAGTAAGTATATTCATGTCGCAGTTCGATGTAGCAGTCAGATGGCGATCCAGTAACAGTAAAAAAGGTAAGGAACAGTTTTGGGTTATTGCAGATAACGACTGAGGGCCACGACGACGTCACATTCTATGTTTCATCAAAATAATCAGAAAATCACTTTTAATAAGCAGAAATTAAATTTGTATGCGAAGAGAGAGAAAGAGAATAAATTTCAAAGGGAAGATTTCATTTGTTATTATTAAACAAGAGATAGAAACCCTAAGGAAAGGTTTCATAGTTTATTGTACAAGGGAAGGTTATCAATAACAAAAGAGATGTAGAGGAGACGGGGAGGTTTCAATGTTTACACTGAAGCGTAAAAGAAACTGGTACAGAGGTGCTTATTCAGATAAAGAGATATATAAACAGGCAGAATATGGCGCTGCGGTCGGCAACGCCTGTGTAAGACGGTGAGAGACGTGCACTTCGTTCACCATTCAGCGCTCGTATTTCATACTTCTAATCCCAGCATTCTGGTATTCGGTAAAGTAATAATTCACGTAATATTAATAATTTCTATGGGTTGCCTGATTTATTTGACGATTTTTACAGCTTGTCTCACACTGACCTGTGAGAGGAGCTTGGAGCTAGAAATTTTCTTTATTTATGGGCGAGGGCAGCAGTCTTCCTAGTAGCCATGATGGCTTCCCGTTTCCCATCCCTTTTCCGATCGCCAGAGTAGCACGTGGTGTCGTTTGAACATTCAGCAATGGCCAAAGATTCTCCTGTTCTCAGTTCCCCAATCCGCCGTACCAACCTTGTAAACGCTATTTCTGCTCAATTTTAACGTCGCGAGGTCGCCTCCCTGTGAATTTTCGGCCCTATGATTGTCCAGTTCAGGTGCGCGCCCGTTTTTCGCGGGGCAGGCGCCAACCGCCCTCCGCGGATGGGTGGTGGACAATGGGGCAGTAGGGGCAGTTCTAGTGTGACCGTGCCGGAGACCGAAGGTGCCGCTTCCAGGAGATGAAGTTCGGTAAGCATGAGCGCCGACGTGCACTGTAGATTCGCGCCCTGCGGCCCAGAGGGAATCTGATAGGTCATTGTGAATAGTTTCGCGTCTTGCGGGTTTTATTGCTTTAGTACGGGAGGCTACCGAGCGATTCACGCACAGTAGCATCTTCTTTGGCTAATTCCTGGTGGTGGTCGTTGCACGTCCGCAACCCCTTCCTTTACTAAATGGGATTCTATTTGATAATACTGCTATCGTTACTAAAATTCCTTTCCTCCTGCTATCGTGGCGTGCTATGAACGTATGTTGGGGCAGGCTGCTGAACTCGAATCTTTCCTCCCCCCACCACCATTTGGTTGTATTATTGTTCGATTCTCAATGAGTCCGTTAAACTTACGTTCTCTCTCTTTCCTTACGTGAACTCACCCCTAGTGTACCAGAATAATGCGGAACTATAACGGTTGCTATAAGGTCGTGCAGGTCTCGCTCCACTAACGATAGTATAAAGATTCAATACTGCGCGCCTCGCACGACCATTGCACGCATGGCACCGATAACAGTAGTAATCATGTTCAACTATTCCACATTGATAAACTGGGAAGTGTTCACGGCTCAGTGTGAGGACGTGAGCACAAAATCCACTTGATGTGGTGGAAGCAGTGGCCTCTGTTAAGCCTTGCTGGTTTAGACAAAAAATATCAAAAATCACAGCAAGGAATAGTAACCTGTAAAATAAAAATACGAGCCACCGCTTTTAGCAGCTGTCTGGCGGAGTTGTTAGATCGTTTAGTGCTGCTGCAATGGCAGGTTATCAAGATTTAAGTGAGTTAGAACGTGGTGTTATAGTCAGCGCACGAGCGATGGGACACAGCATCTCTGAGGTAGCGGTGAAGTGTGGATTGTCCGTACGACCATTTCACGAGTGTACCGTGAATATCAAGAATCCGGTAGAACATCGAACTCCGACATCGCTGCGAGCGGAAAAAGATCCTGCAAGAAAGGGACAGACGACGGCTGAAGTGAATCGTTCAACTCCATAGAAGAGCAACTCTTTCACAAAGTGCTGCAGATTTCAGTGCTGGACCATCAACTGTCAGCGTGCGAACCATTCAACGAAACATCATCGACCTGGGCCTTCGGAGCCGAAAGCCTACTCTAGTACGCTTGATGACTGCACAACGCAAAGCTTTACGCGTCGCTTGGCCTCGTCAACATCGACAATGCGCTCGATGTTGATGACTGGAAGCATGTTGCCTGGTCGGACGAGTACCTCCAGTACGGAAGTATGTCATCGTACTTGGAGAAAAATATCGCAGTTCCCCAAATATTAATGTGAGACAAGTACAAGAGTGTCAGACCAACTGTGTGACTGCATTGAATAGTTGCTAGTGAAAGGAATACATGTCATTCTGAACGGAGAGAAGTCTGCGTAAGTAAAAGAAAATTCGGGCGTGCCTCGGTGGAGTGCTATAGGAGAATACTGACGCACACAGTGGTTACGGTTACTAGAAGCCACACTACAAGTTGGGAAACTGGGCCAAATGTCTAGTAGTTTACCGTCGAGTTGAGATTTTCACGCACAAACGTTTTATTCATATCTTACAGAAACTAGAAGTACGGCAATAAACAGCCTTTTAAACACGCCGCTAACGGCAATCAAGTAATTTACAGCAATGCAACAGTTTAAAAATTTATTTTAAAAACGGCAATCAAGTCATTTTAAGCAATAAAACAGTTTAATTAAAAAAAACAGAGAAGCTAACGTACGGCAATAACAGCCTTTCAAAACACGCCGCTAACGGCCATCAAGTAATTTATATCAATACCACAATTTAAAAAAAATTCTTTTTAAAAAACACAGACGCAAGCAGTACGGCAATAACAGCCTTTCAATACACGCCGCTAACGGCAATCAAGTATTTTTTGGCACAACAACAGTTTGAAAAAATTTAAAGGACATTAGTAAACAGGCTACTAAAGTAAATACAGAACTTTGTTAATAAAGTACGGTGAGGTAGTGAAGCTACCAACACCACCATTAAAAAAGAATCAAAGGTCTCAGCAAACACACGATAAGTGGAAATAAAGGAATGGAGGAATTTAAAAAGTTTTTAAACAAAAGTGTCCTTGAATATCGTTAGAACATAACAGCTATGACGGACCCGTGTAAGGCGGCCACAAATCACCCACTCGGGTAATGCTCAGACTAGACAGAATACTGACCAATTTAAATACGCCCGTAAACACAATTGCCACTCTCAGGCTGGTCACTGCACCGACTTTTAGCCAGCGAAAACTTGTAATAAGATGACTTAACTTGCTGACAGAATTAGAGCTAACCTCGTGCAAGGAAACATTACACCACACAGTCCTGAATGAGCGACCACATGATCAACCAACAAGAAGCATGAACAGAATAGCGAAACATTTAAACTGCCAAAACTACACCTCCCATCGGGCAGTAACGAGAGGAGGAGGAAAGGTCACTGTCTTCAATTCCACCGGAGCCGGGGACAGGAAACCCGATCGCCGGAGGCCACAAGGCAGAAGAGACACTGGTTACGCAAACTTATTACTTAATGATTAAACTTTCCACCAACTTAACTTGCAATTATGCTCAAACAGGCAGTACATGACCTCCGATGGCCAGGATCCACACATCCCACCGCGCACGCATCGCCAGTGTAACGAATACGCCGCGGTCACGCGACAACACGCTCTGTCACCGGAGTTCACGTCTTCTCTGCAACGTTGACGGGTAGTGACCGCTCCTTCATGTTGGGTGTCTCCTTTTAAACTCCAGTGTTGACACTGAGGATTTAAAGAAGCTTGTTAACGTCCCACCAAGGCGAAATGAACAGCAACTACTCGTGGGCCGATTCTGTATACAACCAACACGCGGGGGGCTCTTCCGTCAACTCCACCCGCTCGTTACACACAACTGACATTCATCACGTGGCGACTCGGTACAACCGACCACGCCTGGCCCGCGCTGGCGAGCCACATTCCCTCCCGTGTCTACCAGACTCTGTCAGCGCACAACCCCCTACTTCCGCGCCACCACACAAGGTTACAACCGGTCAAAGATCTCACTTCCTCCATAGCAGTTTCCCGGAAGCAAACGCAGATAGCGATAGCAGAGGGAAAAGACAACCAAGCAGCCACTTAATGACACATCAAACAACATATCAAACAAACATGTCAGGGGAAGAAAAGGAAAACCAATGCAATCTAAGCACAAGGTGTAGCACGAGTCGATACACGGCTCAAATACTTTCCACGAAATGTAAAGCAATTATATAGCTGTACTAACATTAATAAACTCAAACTCCGTCCGAACAGACCTTGGAAGGCCCAACGGTACCGACCGTCCGCCGTGTCATCCTCAGCTGACAGGCCTCACTGGATGGAGGGGCTTGTGGTCAACACACCGCTCCCTCGACCGTTGTCAGTTTCCGTGGCCGGAGCCGCCACTCCTCAGTCAAGAAGTTCTGGCCTCACAAGGGCTGAGTGCACCCCGCTTGTCGATAGCAGTCGGCAGACCCGGACGGTCGTCCACTCAAGCTTTACAGCGCTTAACTTCGGTGATCTGGTGGAGGCTGTTGGCTTTTCACTAGATATACGGGATGTAAATTATTTAAACCGACAAACTCTGGGAGGTTGCATAGGAGACGGAAACAAGTATCTTTGTCTAATATTTTTCTGCGAAGATTTTTCTGTATGAAATTTAATTAAACTTACAAATTCTGGGAGGGGTGAGGGAATGAGGGGGTGGGGGATGGGACAATGAAACAACTTTTCCTAATGTGCTTTCCTGTGAGGTCAAAAAGTAACACAAACAAATTTTAATTCTAAATTACCCAAAGACAACAACGTTAACACGACAAAATTACTTCAGTTACAGTGGAGATTCACACTGACATGTAAACAGCCGTTACCCCATGGATGTACCGATTCAACAGGGGTTTGGTAAACAATGCTACACATCTCGTAGCACAGAAGAATCCAGAGAAGGTCAAATCTGTGAATCGAGTAGGTCATGGTACAGAACGAACATCGCCAATTCACTTTACAGGAAACTTTAGGTTCAAGAATCGAACCACATGCGTTGTCACGTAGCGAGTGGCAAATCGTCCAGCAACTCTGGCAATGCTCTGGCGAGGAAATTGTAATAATGACTATCAGTTAATGGTCTAGGCAGGAGATAAGGACCAATTAAACTCACCAACAACACCTGCCCACACATTCATGTAGAACCGCAACTGGTGAGAGTGAGTAAACGTGGCGAAGGGAGTAAACTCACTCAAGACATGCGAAATGTGAGTGATGAGCATCCCACACGCCCGAACGTTCCTTCATCTGTACACGACAAAGAGGACAAAAAAGTAGGATTCATTTGACACTGTTCCAAGTACCACTGCGAAAATGTGCTCTGGGTGGATAATCATCTGTTACCAGATTGTGCACAGGCTAGCAAACTACCTCCAAAATGTTAAAGAAAAACGCGAATTTTTAAGGTGAAGATTATGTAACAATCAATGGTTCCTTAGATCCTGATAATTTACACAGTCATAATAAAGCTATTAGAAGAAGGAAAAAAAAAACACTCCGTCTACAGGCCACAAGTGGCCGATCACGACCATCCGACCGCCGTATCGTCCTCAGGGGAGGATGCGGATATGAGGGGCGTGGGGTCAGCACCGCTCTCCCGGTCGTAATGATGGTATTCTTGACCGAAGCCGCTACTATTCGGTCGAGTAGCTCCTCAATTGGCATCACGAGGCAGAGTGCACCCCGAAAAATGGCAACAGCGCATGGCGGCCCGGATGGTGACCCATCCAAGTGCCGACCACGCCCACAGCGCTTAACTTCGGTGATCTCACGGGAACCGGTGTATCCATTGCGGCAAGGCCGTTGCCTTGTTAGTAGAAGAACAAAGTGAAATAAAACAAACACTAGCGACAGAAAGCTGGGTTGCAGAGTCCTTCAGCTTATGGAACTAAGCGCTCCCCCGGTCGACTACGGACTCCTTGGCTACTAATGACCACACGTAAGTATATATGCATGCCTAAAGCTTTCAAACATTATTTTCTCAAAAACGATTGAGATTTGCGGCTTCCTTTTTATATATGTTGAAATCGTAGCCATGATCTACGTACGCTACCTATACGAATCAAATCGGCGAGGACAAGTACGGACGATCACCTTGTTAGCATTAGTTTCTTCTCTCTGAGGAAGGAATATAAACAAACACTCAAATAATTGCAATTTTAGTTGCGTAACTGGTCACCCCCTTCATATACACTACTGGCCATTAAAATTGCTACACCAAGAAGAAATGTAGATGATAAATTGGACAAATATATTATAATAACTGACATATGATTACATTTTCACGCAATTTGGGTGCATAGATCCTGAGAAATCAGTACCCAGAACAACCACCTCTGGCCATAATAACGGCCGTGATACGCCTGGGCATTGAGTCAAACAGAGCTTGGATGGCGTGTACAGGTACAGCTGCCCATGCAGTTTCAACACGATACCACAGTTCATTAAGAGTAGTGACTGACGTATTGTGACGAGCCAGTTACTCGGCCACCATTGATCAGACGTTTTCAATTGGTGAGAGATCTGGAGAATCTGCTGGCCAGGGCAGCAGTTGAACATTGCCTGTATCCAGAAAGACCCGTACAGGACCTGCAACATGTGGTCGTGCATTATCCTGCTGAAATGTAGGGTTTCGCAGGGATCGAATGAAGGGTAGAGCCACGGGTCGTAACACATCTGAAATGTAACGTCCACTGTTCAAAGTGCCGTCAATGCGAACAAGAGGGGACCGAGACGCGTAACCAATGGCACCCCATCCCATCACGCCGGGTGATACGCCGGTAAGGCGATGATGATTACATGCTCCTCCATACACGAGGGATCACAACAACGTTTCACCAGGCAACGCCGGTCAACTGCTGTTTGTGTATGAGAAATCGGTTGGGAACTTTCCTCATGTCAACACGTTGTAGGTGTCGCCACCGGCGCGAACTTAGTGTGAATGCTCTGAAAAGCTAATCATTTGCATATCACAGCATCTTCTTTCTGTCGGTTAAATTTCGCGTCTGTAGCACGTCATCTTCGTGGTGTAGCAATTGTAATGGCCAGTACTGTAAAACCACTCTCTAATGTTCCCATTGAGCTGGATATAGCATCCTAAGGCAGCTTAATACGCTGCTGAGCGGTAGGGCTGAGCCAGAAGGCAAGAAAGCAGCGTTCAGAGTTGAAAACATTCATAATATTTTATTTAAATAAAAGGCAACAATCTTATGAGTTGGGAGAATAACTTTTAAAAACAAGTAAGGAATTAATCAACTTGTCAAATATTAACGAGGAAATGAGATTTGCAATTGACTTCAGCAACTGATCTTTTTAACAAGTAAGAAAACGTCAGTCAAGCTGGATGTTAGTAATAAAAGTTACACATTTACTCGTTACGTATATCTTGAAAAGTTGCTGCGAATTTGGTAACAACAGTAACACGAGCAATGCGTCATGTTCAGAACCAGGAGAAGTTGTACAGATACAATTCTATCCCTCGACAGGCGGGGGTAACCCGCCAGACAGCGTAGGCGGTGTAAACTCGCCAGCCACGGGTTTGCTGGTGGATGAGGCAGGTTCTGTACAACGGTGAACTACAACACTCAGAACTATCCTTAGAAAACTACTAGCAGCGCACTGCTTTAAAAAAGGGCGCACATACACCGAAGAGCGAAAGTTGCTGGTACGCCTGCCTAATATCGTGTAGAGCCTCCGCGACCACGCAGACTTGCCGCAACGCGAAGAGACATGGACTCGACTAATGCCTGAAGCAGCGCTGGAGAGAATTGAGCCATGAATCCTGCAGGGCTGTCCAATAATACGTAAGAGTACAGGGGGCTGCAGAACAGTACGCTGCAAGGCATCCCCGATATGCTCAATAATGTTCGTGACTGGGGACTTTGGTGGCCAGCGGAAGTGTTTAAACTCAGAAGAGTATTCCTGGAGCCAATCTGTACCTATTCTCCACGTGTAGGGTGTCGCACTGTCCTGCTGGAATTGCCCACGTCTGATGGAAGGCTCAACGGACATGAACGGATGCAGGTTATCAGACAGGATGCTGAAGTGCGTGTCACCTGCCAGAATCCCATCTAGACCTATCAGGGATCCCATATCACTTCAACTGCACACGGTATTACAGAGGCCTCAACAGCTTGAAAAGGCTCTGCTGACATGCTGGGTCCACGGATTCATGAGGTTGCCTCCACACCCCTAGCCGTTTCGGAAATGCTTCTGCTACTGGCCTGAAAGTCAGTGATCACGTCCTCTTGGACGTCAGATAAATCGCTCCTTGTTTTATATATAACCTCCACCGCTTGTACGGTGACCTGCCGTCTGTAAGTGGATGTTGCACGTTGACGTCGAACATAGGTGGCGCTTATAATAATATATATATATATATATATATATATATATATATATATATATATATATATATATATATATATATATTACAAAAAGGTACGGCCAAACTTTCAGGAAACATTCCTCACACACAAAGAAAGAAAATATGTTATGTGGACATGAGTCCGGAAACGCTTACTTTCCATGTTAGAGCTCATTTTATTACTTCTCTTCAAATCACATTAACCATGGAATGGAAACACACAGCAACAGAACTTACCAGCGTGACTTTAAACACTTTGTTACAGGAAATGTTCAAAATGTCCTCCGTTAGTGAGGATACATGCATCCACCCTCCGTCGCATGGAATCCCTGATGCGCTGATGCAGCCCTGGAAAATGGCGTATTGTATCACAGCCGTCCACAATACGAGCACGAAGAGTCTCTACATTTGGTACCGGGGTTGCGTAAACAAGAGCTTTCAAATGTTCCCATAAATGAAAGTCAAGAGGGTTGAAGTCAGGAGAGCGTGGAGGCCATGGAATTGGTCCGCCTCTACCAATCGATAGGTCACCGAATCTGTTGTTGAGAAGCGTACGAACACTTGGACTGAAATGTGCAGGAGCTCCATCGTGCATGAACCACATGTTGTGTCGTACTTGTAAAGGCACATGTTCTAGCAGCACAGGTAGAGTATCCCGTATGAAATCATGATACCGTGCTCCATTGAACGTAGGTGGAAGAACATGGGGCCCAATCGAGACATCACCAACAATGCCTGCCCAAACGTTCACAGAAAATCTGTGTTGATGACGTGATTGCACAATTGCGTGCGGATTCTCGTCCGCCCACACATGTTGATTGTGAAAGTTTACAATTTGATCACGTTGGAATGAAGCCTCATCCGTAAAGAGAACATTTGCACTGAAAAGAGGATTGCCGGCCGCGGTGGTCTTGCGGTTCTAGGCCCTTCAGTCCGGAACCGCGCGACTGCTACGGTCGCGGGTTCGAATCCTGCCTCGGGCATGGATGTGTGTGATGTCCTTAGGTTAGTTAGGTTTAAGTAGTTCTAAGTCCTAGGGGACTGATGACCTTAGATGTTAAGTCCCATAGTGCTCGGGGCCATTTGAACCATTTGAAATGAGGATTGACGCATTGTTGGATGAACCATTCGCAGAAGTGTACCCGTGGAGGCCAATCAGCTGCTGATAGTGCCTGCACACGCTGTACACGGTACGGAAACAACTGGTTCTCCCGTAGTACTCTCCATACAGTCACGTGGTCAACGTTACCTTGTACAGCAGCAACTTCTCTGACTCTGACATTAGGGTTATCGTCAACTGCACGAAGAATTGCCTCGTCCATTGCAGGTGTCCTCGTCGTTCTAGGCCTTCCCCAGTCGCGAGTCACAGGGTGGAATGTTCCGTGTTCCCTAAGACGCCGATCAATCGCTTCGAACGTCTTCCTGTCGGGACACCTTCGGTCTGGAAATTTGTCTCGATACAAACGTACCGCGCCACGGCTATTGCCCCGTGCTAATCCATACATCAAATGGACATCTGCCAACTCCGCATTTGTAAACATTGCACTGAATGCAAAACCACGTTCGTGATGAACACTAACCTGTTGATGGTACGTACTGATGTGCTTGATGCTAGTACTGTAGAGCAATGAGTCGCATGTCAACACAAGCACCGAAGTCAACATTACCTTACTTCAATTGGGCCAACTGGCGGTGAATCCAGGAAGTACAGTACATACTGACGAAACTAAAATGAGCTGTAACATGGAAATTAAGCGTTCTTTATTTGTGTGTGACGAATGTTTCCTGAAAGTTTGGCCGTACCTTTTTGTAACACGCTGTATATACACACACACACACACACACACACACATATATATATATATATATATATATATATATATATGTGTGTGTGTGTGTGTGTGTGTGTGTCTGTCTGTGTCTCTATATGTGTACCAGCCAGAAAGAATATGTTCAAATTTACGAATTTAAAAAGGCTTATAAGTAGTCTCGACAGCAAAACCGGTTACAATCGAAATAAGTTACAATCGAAATAAATCTTTTTTGAGGTCGAGACAGTTTATAATCCATTTTGAAAGCACCTTTAGTCAGACCGCTGTTTCTCCACGAGACATGTTCTCAAAAGTGGTTAGACACTGGACTCGCATTCGAGAGGACGACGGTTCAGTCCCGCGTCCGGCCGTCCTGATTTAGGTTTTCCGTCATTTCCCTAAATCGCTCCAGGTAAATGCCGGGATGGATCCTTTGAAAGGGCTCGGCCGACTTCCTTCCCTAATCCGATGAGACCGATGACCTCGCTGTCTGGTCTCCTTTCCCAAACAACCCAACCCCCATGTTCTCAAAAATTACTTACATGTGTAAATGAATTGATGGATATAGAAGTGATAAAGTATGAGGAACCAATCTAGTAATCATCATACTCTATGGAGAAGTTCATCACATAACGAGTATTAAATGATAAGGCTTTCACGGTGTTGGGAACTGGTATCAGCCATCGACAAGTTGGAGAGCTACGAGTCAACGTGTCAGTGGATGGCCTAGTGAATGGTGACAGGGTGCTGTGAATCACTGCATCCTGTCGCCATTGATCAGGTCATCTATTGACACGTTGACTCCGAATTTCCTGAAGCGATACTCATCGCTGAAGAATCAAGAATGCCACTCAACTTGCGAGTTTGCTCTGGATTCTTACTATCCAAGTACCTATTTGTAGTATGGTACCATAGGTAAATGACGCATGGCAGTTCAAAGTCCAAATGCAGCTACACAGAAACTGAAAAATTTCTTAAACTTCTCTGGATAACTCTTCCCATAAATTAGCGAAGAGAGAAAAGTTTATCACTCACTACATGTTCGCTTTCAGTACAGTAAAACCACAGAATCTGGCATGAAATTTCAATTTATTACTCCTTTAGGTAATAACTCTATTCGCAACAGCTTTTCGAAACAGTATCCACCTTTTTTCTGAATCATCAGTCTTCTGTCTGGTTTGATATGACTCGCCACGGATGCCTATAACAATTACTTAGGGAATCCCAAACATAATCTCAACTTCCCAAGATGACTTCGTACCATTCACTATGAACATTATCCACATATAACACTGAACTTAGCTCCAAAATTATGCCTTATGTACCGAGCATAAGTGCAGATATTTTTATATGTGGTGTATTAATATGTACACACATCAATGTGTTGGTTGTTCCTTTTCTGCATAAAGCAGTCTTCCCACAAACAAGTCACATAATTTACTAACTGTGCTTTCTGCTTGGTCGTAGCTACACCGATAAGTGGACTGCCCTTATCATTATAGATTAACAGTTTTGCGTCCACTTCAACATCTGACCAGGTGTCCGGGGGAAAATGAAGACTAATGGCTTGCTCTCGCCGCATGTACCGGGTGATCAAAAAGTCAGTATAAATTTGAAAACTGAATAAATCACGGAATAATTTAGATAGAGAGGTACAAATTGACACACATGCTTGGAATGACATGGGGTTTTATTAGAACCAAAAAATACAAACGTTCAAAAAATGTCCGACAGATGGCGCGTCATCTGATCAGAGTAGTAATAATTAGCATAACAAAGTAAGACAAAGCAAACATGATGTTCTTTGCAGGAAATGCTCAATATGTCCACCATCAATAGTCAACAATAGCTGTAGTCGAGGAATAATGTTGTGAACAGCACTGTAAAGCATGTCCGGAGTTATGGGGAGGCATTGACGTTGGATGTTATCTTTCAGCATCCCAAGAGATGTCGATCGATCACGATACACTTGCGACTTCAGGTAACTCCAAAGCCAATAATCGCACGGACCGAGGTCTGGGGACCTGGGAGGCCAAGCATGACGAAAGTGGCGGCTGAGCACACGATCATCACCAAACGACGGGCGCAAGAGATCTTCCACGCGTCTAGCAATATGGAATATGGGGTGTTTTTTTTTTTTTGGTTCTAATAAAACTCCATGTCATTCCAAGCATGTGCGTCAATTTTTACCTCTTTATGTACATTATTCCGTGGTTTATTGTTTTCAAATTTATACTGACTTTTTGAACACCCTGTACTTGGAGGTACTAACCAACCTAAAAGCATTAGATTTGTAATGTCTACAATTATTAGTGAGTAAATGACGTAAGTACTGATGAGATGCTGTTCAGTATACAGTCCTTTGTCGCCAATAGAAATGGCTGCGCTGACACCCGTTAGGCGCTCAACCATTATATGTACAACATATAGGAGATTCTAGTTATAAAAACTGAGATGTACTGAAAACTAGCCATTCTTAGCATGGAGCTGTTTTATCGATTGATGTTCCTTTCTTTACAGAATTGGGTGTGGCTTGGTGTTACTGTTTGCCTCCTAAACCGTTTATATAGATTAAGAACAACAGAAGGCCTTGCAGAATCGTTGTACTAGATGACTCTCGTCAGTCACTATGAAGTGTGTGGTCTTTCTGAAAAGAAATTGCGAATCTAGTCACACAACTGAGATGATAATAGTTACCCAGTTTGGTTATCAGTCGACCAAATGTATCAAAAGTAGTGGGTGAAACTTTTTAAAGCAGTGCAACAAGGTTTTTCCGTCGTTGTTCCTTATTTGCAAGACTCCATTCCGGGAAAGAACCTGGCAGCTATTCGTGGGTGGTGGGATGGAGTGAGGCAGGCAGAAGTGAAGGCAGTAATCATGCTGTAAACGGTGCGGGCAATTGCGAGCTGTCTGGGGGCTGCGCCACTAATAGCCGAGAGAGAGAGAGGCCAGGACAGAGCGCGGGAAGAAGCGGAAGAAGCCCGGCGTGCAGCCGTTTAATGAAGAATGAAAGTGTTTGCGGAAGTAATCTGCCGCGACAAGCAGAACAACTTTGCCCCGAGTTGTCTAATCCGGGGGGAGGAAAGATGCGGGGGTGAGCAAGGTGGCTCGAGGAGGGGGCGCCCTCTTCTTCTCGCTCGGCAGAACAGCGCCGAGACCACACCGAGGCAGTTCTGCCGTGGGTGGGACCGGCTGTTGAGTGGTGTGTGTGTGAGTGAGGGGGGGGGGGGAGGGGGTGTCTACAGCTCTTTCTGCCACTTATCATCAGCGTCGTCTATGAGGTGAATGCGCAGGAGTATGAGCGTACATAGAGGGAATTTCTGTTTGTTGTGAAAGTTGTGGAACGTAATGAAAACGATGCTGCCACTAACGTTGTTAGTTACATACACCATACAATAATTCTGCGTTAAGTTGGAGCATGACCACATCAGGGAAAAAGCTCAGCAGTGGTGCCCAACAAACAGGGAAGATAATTGACACACACAGTGGTTACGGTTACTACAAGCCACACCACAATTTGGGAAACGGGGCCAGATTTCTAGTAGTTTACTGTCGAGGTGAGATTTTCACACACAAATGTTTTATTTATATCTTACAGAATCTAGCAGTACGGCAATCAACAACCTTTCAAAACATGCCGCTAAAGGCAATCAAGTAATTAACAGCAATGCAACTGTTGTGTTGGCAGAAGAGCCAACACTGTGTTACGAGAGTGGCCGAAACGCACGCCTTTTAGCTCACGCAGGCTGGCGTGAGGAGGGAAGAACTATACTGACGTGAGGTCTGGAACATGACAAGGAATGAGAATTCAGAAAGCGGACGTAATTAGTTTGATACTTAACCGCAATCCATTAATGATGAACGTCGCTCTTGACGGTACATGATTCACAATATTATCTGTTCAGAATACATTCTTGAAGTAACTGAATATGGCGCCTTGCTAGGTCGTAGCAAATGACGTAGCTGAAAGCTATGCTAAACTGTCGTCTCGGCGTCTGTAGACAGTGAACCATCGATAGCAAAGTCGGCTGTACAACTGGGGCGAGTGCTAGGAAGTCTCTCTAGACTAGAGACTAGACTAGACTAGACCGGCCGTGTGGCGGCGCTCGGTTTGCAATCACTGATAGTGGCGACTACTAACGGACCGTGGCCGATTTAAAGGCTACCACCTAGCAAGTGTGGTGTCTGGCGGTGACACCACAGCAACAGTTGAAAATTTCTTTTAAAAACGGCAATCAAGTCATTTATAGCAATACAACAGTTTAAAATTAAAAAAAAAAAATACACACACACATACACGCACACACAGAAGCTAACAGTACGGCAATAACAGCGTTTCAATACACGCCGCCAACGGCAATCAAGTAATTTATAGCATTACAACAGTTTAAAAAAATTTAAAGAACATTAGTAAACAAGCTACCAAAGTAAATACAGAACTTTGTTAATAATGTACGGTGAGGTAGTGAAGCTACCAACACCGCCATAAAAAAAAAAAAAAAATCGAAGGTCTCAGTAAACACACGATTAATGGCAATAAAGGAATGGAGGAATTTAAAAAGTTTTTAAACAAAAGTGTCCTGGAATATCATTAGAACATAACAGCTATGACGGACCCGTGTAAGGCGGCCACAAATCACCCACTCGGGGCTGCTCAGGCTAGGCACAATACTGACCAATTTAAATACGCCTTCAACACAATTGCCACTCTCAGTCTGGTTCAAATGGTTCAAATGGCTCTGAGGACTATGCGACTTAACTTCTGAGGTCATCAGTCGCCTAGACCTTAGAACTACTTAAACCTAACTAACCTAAGGACATCACACACGTCCACGCCCGAGGCAGGATTCGAATCTGCGACCGTAACGGTCACGCGGTTCCAGACTGAATCAGGCTGGTCACTGCACCGACTTTTAGCCAGCGAAAACTTCTAATAAGATGGCTTAACTTGCTGACAGAATTAGAGCTAACCTCGTGCAAGGAAACATTACACCACACAGTCCTGAATGAGCGACCACATGATCAAACACCAAGAAGCATGAATTTACTCATAACACACGACAGAATAGCGAAACAATTAAACTGCCAAAACTGCACCTCCCATCGGGCAGCAACGAGAGGAGGAGGAAAGATCACTGTCTTCAATTACACCGGTGCCGGGGACAGGAAACCCGATCGCCGGAGGCCACAAGGCAGAAGAGACACTGGTTACGCAAACTTATTACTTAATGATTAAACCTTCCACTAACTTAACTAGCAATTATGCTCGAACAGGCAAGGATCCACACATAGCCAGTGTACCCAACACGCCGCGGTCACGCGACAACACGCTCTGTCATCGGAGTTCACGTCTTCTCTGCAACATTGACAGGTAGTGACCTCTCCTTCATGTTAGGTGTCTCCTTTATAAACTCCAGTGTTCAAACGGAGGACTTAAAGAAGCTTGTTAACGTCCCACCAAGGTGAAATGAACAGCAACTACTCCTGGGGCGATTCTGTATACAACCAACACGCGGGGAGCTCTTCCACCAACTCGACCTGCTCGTTACACACAACCGACATTCATCACGTGGCGACTCGGTTCCAACGACCACGCCTGCTTCGCGCTGGAGAGCCACACTGCCGTCCCGTGTCCACCACACTCTCTGCACGCAACGCCCCTACTTCCGCGCCACCACACGAGGTTACAACCGATCAAAGACCTCACTTCCTCCATAGCAGTTTCCCGGAAGCAAAAACGCAGATATCTATAGCAGAGAGAAAAGACAACCAAGCAGCCACTTAATGACAGACAACATATCATACAAACATGTCAGGGGAAGAAAAGGAAAACCAATGCAATTTAAACACAAGGTGTAGCACGAGTCGATACACAGCTCAATAATTAATTTAAAGCGATCCGTTTCAGTTGTACTACTGTTTACTTAAACCACTTCCTGTTTCGAGACTTTAAAATTCCATCTTCAGGAGTACAAAATTTTAGTATTTGGTAATATACACATCAAAAAAAGTTTTGCAGCACCTCGGTGCCGCGAGTTCCGGAACCTGTACAGAAAATTGGAATAGAGATCAACATGAAACATCATTTTCGCCATTTTTATTGCTCATCAAAACCACACATTGCATATTGTACCACCATACAGCGAGACGTTCGGAGGTGGTGGTCCTGATTGCTGTACACACCGGTACCTCTAATACCCAGGAGCACGTCCCCTTGCATTGATGGATGCCTGTATTCGTCGTAGCATACTATCCACAAGTTCATCAAGGCACTGTTGGTCCAGATTGTCCCACTCCTCAACAGCGATTTGGCGTAGATCACTCAGAGCGGGCCGGCCGAAGTGGCCGCGCGGTTCTGGCGCTGCAGTCTGGAACCGCGAGACCGCTACGGTCGCAGGTTCGAATCCTGCCTCGGGCATGGGTGTGTGTGATGTCCTTAGGTTAGTTAGGTTTAACTAGTTCTAAGTTCTAGGGGACTAATGACCTCAGCAGTTGAGTCCCATAGTGCTCAGAGCCATTTGAACCATTTGAACTCAGAGCGGTTGGTGGGTCAAGTCGTCCATAAACAGCCCTTTTCAATCTATCCCAGGCATGTTCGATAGGGTTCAAGTCTGGAGAACATGCTGGCCACTCTAGTCGAGAGATGTCGTTATCCTGAAGGAAGTCCTTCACAATAATGTGCACTATGGGGGCGCGAATTGTCGTCCATGAAGACGAATGCCTTGCCAATATACTGCCGATATGGTTGCACTATCGGTCGGAGGATGGCATTCACGTATCGTACAGCCGTTACGGCGCCTTCCATGACCACCAGCGGCGGACGTTGGCCCCACGTAATGCCATCCCAAAACATCAGGGAACCTCTACCTTGCTGCACTCGCTGGACAGTGTGTCTAAGGCGTTCAGCCTGACCGGGTTGCCTCCAAACACGTCTCCGATTATTGTTTGGCTCAAACTCATCGGTGAAGAGGACGTGATGCCAATCCTGAGCGGTCCATTCAGCATGTTCTTGGGCCCATCTGTGGGTGCTGCATTGTGTCGTGGTTGCAAAGATGGACCTCGTCATGGACGTCGGGAGAGAAGTTGCGCATCATGCAGCCCATTGCGCACAGTTTGAGTCGTACCACGACGTCCTGTGGCTGTACAAAATGCATTTTTCAACATGGCGGCATTGCTGTCAGTGTTCGTCCGAGCCATAATCCGTGGGTAGCGGTCATCCACTGCAGTAGTAGCCCTTTGGCGGCCTGAGCATGTTATGGACAGTTCCTGTCTCTCTGTATCTCCTCCATGTCCGAACAACATCGTTTTGGTTCACTCCGAGACGCCTGGACACTTCCCTTGTTGGGAGCCCTCTCTGGCACAAAGTAACAATGCGGACGCGATCAAACCGCGGTATTGACAGTCTAGGCATGGTTGAACTACAGATAACACGAGCCATGTATCTCCCTCCTGGTGAAATGACTGGAACTGATCGGCTGTCGGACCCCCTCCGTCTAATAGGCGCTGCTCACGCATGGTTGTTTACATCTTTGGCGGGGGGGGGGGGGGAGTTAATGAAATCTCTGAACAGTCAAAGGGACTGTGTCTATGGTAAAATATCCACAGTCAACGTCTATCTTCAAGAGTTCTGGGAACCAGAGTAATGCAAATCTTTTTTTTATGTGTGTATATCATGCGGTCGGGTCAGTCAGTCCAAGACTTCCAATGACTGTATGTTGGCGGGAACTGTCCGCCACTGTAGTAACCCCAGCCACTACTGTACTGCAAAATCTTTTTTTCAGGCGACTGTCGATTTACTAGCAGAAAAGCACGATACATACTTTGCTGTCTCACAATATATTTATTCACTACCGGTTTCGATCATGAGCCCTCTTCACTGTTGAAAAACATGTATTGTGGCAGCTTCACATGTCATGGACATACATGCTGTTTACCCAGAAAAGTATACACCATTGCTGACCAGAAAACATCAGAAAATGATACTTAATGCCATACCTATTGGGTGTTGTTGCGCCTGAATGTGGTTTGCACTTACTGCTGTTGCATGTTTTATTGTTTTAAATGTTTCCTGCTTGCTCAGGCCGGTATTATGGCGTTAATTATTATTTTCTGATGTTTTCAAGTCAGCAATGGCGAATACTTCTCTAGGTGAACAGCATGAACGACATGTGAAGTTGTCACAATAGATATTTTTCCACTGCGATGATGCTCCATAATCGAACCCAGAAGTGAATGAACGTTTTCTTAGGCAAGAAAGTGTGTATCATGCATTTCTCTCATCACTACAGTAGTGGTTGAATCGATTCATGAATCCCCACAAAAGATGCCCAGTTCTTCGCCACCGGATTCGTATGCTATCCGAAAGATGGGACACTGTAGTGGCCAGCGATGGACAATATTATGAACCATAATTTTTTTTAAGTTTTTCACAATAAAGCCCCGAACTTCGAGAAAAAACAAAGGAAGCAAAGTCGTAGACCTAGTACACCTCGCCTTCGAAAATGAAACACGAGATTTCTCACTCTCGCTACGTGCGAACTATTATTTGTACAGGAAAAATGAACATGTCCTTTCTGTAGGAAATTTGATGTAGTTAAATTTTGTACCGGGATACGTTTTCACTGGAGACCACTGTTTTCGAGTTACTCAATAAATAGGTGCGCAAAAGACCTACAAACACACCTCCGCCCACACACTCCTCCCTCACTAATGAGGATTACTAGTATGCTGTTTACGGTATTCCCTCCTAACAATGTACAAAAATTTCCGACTATTTGAACTATTCCCGATGTTCGATCTTTCTTGGTGTATTTATTGGGCTATTAGGCCTCCTGCATAGTCGGCTATTTCGTTAAGATTATAAATTTAAACGTGCCCCTGCAGGTAATAAAAGAAGACCACTTCCGTAAATGTCACGCTAAACCTAATTAATTTGACGATTCTATACAAACTTAACGCTTACAAGCACAGCAGTTCCGTAGTCAGAAAGCGTGACGAATATGAACACGTAATTGTTTATTTTATGCTGTTAAAATTCGCAAAATCAGGAGCACTGGAACCACCCTGTATTTTACGACATATGAATATTTCGGTAATTTTTCTTAGTATGGTCTGGACGAAATGACCAGTAAGGCCTCTTTACGTGTGTTGTAAACATTTAGGAAAAGCCACAGCCCTTAAGAAAAAATAGCGATTGAGATGGCGCAGTGATGAATACACCTGCTTTGCATCGGTTTGCATTTGTTTCAAATCCTCAACAGGTCATTCAGCTATAGGTTCGCCTTGGCTTCCCTAAATTGCTTAAGACAAACGACGCCGCTGTGGTTCCTTTTGAAACGACAGATTTGCATACCTTCTCAGTCCGAGTTTGTTCTCTAACGACCCCGTCGTCGACTGCACGTTAGACAATGATCTACCTTCTTTATTTCCTATCAGCAAATGGGTGTAATTAATACAGATAGTAGCGATAATGTTACGAAAAGATTATACTTTGACACTGAGAGCATTTTGAATAGAGGTTGCATACACATTACACGGTACTGTGAACACGATGTTCTCGGGTTTCGAGCCATGTCAAGTGGTTTAAAAGCCACGAACTTTCAACCAAGCACTCCGTGTTCATTTTCAAGTGGTCCGATTGACAGTGGACTGCTGATACACCGTCATATAATATAGCTGCCTGCTTTGACCCCACTGGTGCTCACGGCATAGCCAGATATGGACATATGTTGCTCCCCCCTTCGATGTGCCCGTTTCAACATCGCGATCGCTGAATTCAATTCAGTTCTGAACTGCAGGCCACCTAATCTTTCAGGGGCGATGTCAGTCACTTTCCTTTCTATGGTTTCTTAAATTCGTGCGAGTCATGACAGAGATTTCGTTAACTGACAAGATAAGACACCTGGTGAAAAGACACCAAATCGATCTTCATACCTCTGCCAAAAATCTGGAAATTACCCAGACCAGTATAAGATACTTCAGGTCTCACAACATCTGGGACCTACAAGATATCTTACGAATGTGGCCAATCTTACATTGGACAATGTGCATTGTAGAGCAACCCAGGAAGGAGCAAGAGAGGTTTTATAGACTTCGCTGCCCCGAAAATTCCACTTTGGTTATGACCGAGAGAACGATATTGAATCTTTTGTGTTAGCAGAAGAGCCAACACCGTGTTACGGGGCCGAAATGCACGCCTTTTAACTCACGCAGGCTGGCGTGAGGAGGGAAGAACTATACAGACGTGAGGTCTGGAACATGACAAGGAATCAGAATTCAGAAAGCGGACGTAATTAGTTTAATACTTAACTTTAATCCATTAATGATGAAAGTCGCTCTTGACGGTACATGATTCACAATATTATCTGTTCAGAATACATTCTTGAAGATAGTAATTACAGTAACTGAATATGGCGCCTTGCTAGGTCGTAGCAAATGACGTAGCTGAAGGCTATGCTAAACTGTCGTCTCTGCAAATGAGCGTATGTAGACAGTGAACCATCGCTAGCAAAGTCAGCTGTCCAACTGGGGCGAGTGCTAGGGAGTCTCTCTAGACTAGACCTGCCGTATGGCGGCGCTCGGTCCGCAATCAATGATAGTGGCGACACGCGGGTCCGACGTATATTAACGGACCGCGGCCGATTTAAAGGCTACCACCTAGCAAGTGTGGTGTCTGGCGGTGACACCACAGGATCTAATTCGACGAAACGTCTGTCGTGGTTCACATTAATGACTTTAGCGACTGTGTAAATGATGATGGCATCGAAATAAAAATCGCCCTTGAGAGATACACTATGGTAGCTCAGCGCGGGGTGGGGATCATAGGCCGCGAGGGTGAAGCGGGCGCATCGAACCTCGAATCGATGTATGCCCATATATGGGGATGGTGCAACCACCAATGACGTCACAGCTAGAGTATACAAAGCAGGCCATCTGCAGTCATTCCTTTTGACAATGGCCAGAGTGTGCTGGGTCGAAAGCTGGCTCGGCTGGAAGCTCCAGAACATTGGAAGTCCCAGAAAATGTTATTCAGCGTCACCGCCGCTGCTTTCTCGAGGTACTGTTTATCCACGCAGTGTTCTTGAACGCTTGCTGTAGTGCTGAATCGGGCAAGCAGCTGCCGCGATGATTCAAAGCGTCACATACCGTCATTGACAGTTCCGGTTGTCGAGCATCGAAGATTTCCCTGCCTCCAGGAAGTTCCAGACGCTTTAGACAGGTCGTTCTTTTAACCCACTGCTGGCGCCATATCCCATAAAGATAACGACCGCCCACCTGTTGCTCGGAATGTCCCAACTTTCTTCGCAGTACGGCGCACAAGAGTCTTTACATCAGCCCTGCCTTCAACAAGGGCATCTCAGGTTGAATCTGCGAGATAAATATTCATTACAGGTAAGTCCAAATTCTGCCAGATACACCAGATGACTTTAAAGAACAATTAGTGCCTTGAAAAGAAAAAGGTTGTTAGAATACACCAACAAAAGAAAAACAATAATTATGGCGTGAATCGAATTAAATCGGGCGATGTTGAGCGAATTAGATTTGAAAATGAGATGCGAAAAGTCGGTGATGAGTTTTTCTATATGACTCCAAAATACACTCCTGGAAATTGAAATAAGAACACCGTGAATTCATTGTCCCAGGAAGGGGAAACTTTATTGACACATTCCTGGGGTCAGATACATCACATGATCTCACTGACAGAACCACAGGCACATAGACACAGGCAACAGAGCATGCACAATGTCGGCACTAGTACAGTGTATATCCACCTTTCGCAGCAATGCAGGCTGCTATTCTCCCATCGAGACGATCGTAGAGATGCTGGATGTAGTCCTGTGGAACGGCTTGCCATGACATTTCCACCTGGCGTCTCAGTTGGACCAGCGTTCGTGCTGGACGTGCAGACCGCGTGAGACGACGCTTATCCAGTCCCAAACATGCTCAATGGGGGACAGATCCGGAGATCTTGCTGGCCAGGGTAGTTGACTTACACCTTCTAGAGCACGTTGGGTGGCACGGGATACATGCGGACGTGCATTGTCCTGTTGGAACAGCAAGTTCCCTTGCCGGTCTAGGAATGGTAGAACGATGGGTTCGATGACGGTTTGGATGTACCGTGCACTATTCAGTGTCCCCTCGACGATCACCAGTGGTGTACGGCCAGTGTAGGTGATCGCTCCCCACACCATGATGCCGGGTGTTGGCCCTGTGTGCCTCGGTCGTATGCAGTCCTGATTGTGGCGCTCACCTGCACGGCGCCAAACACGCATACGACCATCATTGGCACCAAGGCAGAAGCGACTCTCATCGCTGAAGACGACACGTCTCCATTCGTCCCTCCATTCACGCCTGTCGCGACACCACTGGAGGCGGGCTGCACGATGTTGGGGCGTGAGCGGAAGACGGCCTAACGGTGTGCGGGACCGTAGCCCAGCTTCATGGAGACGGTTGCGAATGGTCCTCGCCGATACCCCAGGAGCAACAGTGTCCCTAATTTGCTGGGAAGTGGCGGTGCGGTCCCCTACGGCACTGCGTAGGATCCTACGGTCTTGGCGTGCATCCCTGCATCGCTGCGGTCCGGTCCCAGGTCGACGGGCACGTGCACCTTCCGCCGACCACTGGCGACAACATCGATGTACTGTGGAGACCTCACGCCCCACGTGTTGAGCAATTCGGCGGTACGTCCACCCGGCCTCCCGCATGCCCACTATACGCCCTCGCTCAAAGTCCGTCAACTGCACATACGGTTCACGTCCACGCTGTCGCGGCATGCTACCAGTGTTAAAGACTGCGATGGAGCTCCGTATGCCACGGCAAACTGGCTGACACTGACGGCGGCGGTGCACAAATGCTGCGCAGCTAGCGCCATTCGACGGCCAACACCGCGGTTCCTGGTGTGTCCGCTGTGCCGTGCGTGTGATCATTGCTTGTACAGCCCTCTCGCAGTGTCCGGAGCAAGTATGGTGGGTCTGACACACCGGTGTCAATGTGTTCTTTTTTCCATTTCCAGGAGTGTATCTTGAGAGGCACCCACATGCCTTGCTCATACTGTGGCTTCAAGCAGTCAGGCCTGCAAGATGAGTGATCCGCCAAGCGAGTGGATTCATTCTTATTTATCGAGTAATATGAACTCTCGTACTCTCAGTTAAGTTACAAATTATCCTCCTGTATGAATAATACGCAACGGAAACGCACATCTGACTATCAGTAATTTACAGAACTCTGACTGTTCACTACGCACTGGCAATACCACATTTTCTTTTTTCTTTTATTTAACGGCTTTTATCAACACGTGGCCATCGCACTAAATATGAATGGCGCACACATTATAAATTCGGGACATCATGACAACATACAATTCGAAGGAAAAGTACACCAATCTTTTTCTTTTCACTGTCGTATTTATTCCGATAAATTCTATTACCTAAACACACAAATTCTATAGCCTACAACAATAACACATGAGAAATTCCGCCCAATGGGCATGGCTTTACATTGGTGAATCTCTATATTATGGTCTCGTAATTATTTAACGCTACATTGCACTTTCTGGATAGGATGGTGGATCTTTTATTATATCTCACACTTCGACTCTCACAATCATCATCACGAAACTTTCCTCCAGATCAAGCGGTACAGAAGGAACAAGCATAACCCACTAATCTTTTGAAACTACCTTGCTACTCTCCCATGCAAACCACACATACCCAAATTACATCACATACACCACACTACAACATGGAATACAATACAATAAATAGTCACAACACTATCACTTTCAGCTTTCCCACTTCAATTAGTATTTATCCCAGTTTCACATGACACTGCCCCACTTCGTAATTCTACTTTCCTACTATGATCTCTGGAGGATATATGCACGTCTTCCTGTGCAGTGCAAGCCAAGTGGCGTTGCTGGATAGACGGCTGACTCACCTTGCTTCTCTCTCAGAGTATTATAGTTTGAATCAAGCGTCACACGGAAACATAACATGCAAAGTAATATTAAGAGCATATTCATCACACATGCGAGTCCTCACCTGATACCATGGACGAGTACTTCTCTTTATCCTTTGTCTCATACACAGATTGAGACTCACACAGTACTCACCAGGTGGAAGTACTCGTCTCTAATTTCAAGTCCTGCACACGCCATTCCTTAAATATTTCAACTTATAGTACACACGCTAGTAATTCAGCTTAACTTAAGCACTCGGAAGTATTTCAACTTATTGCTACACGTGATTTCATTGTGACCGTTGGTCACTTCCGAAGATTACTGCGATCCCATTAATATTACCTGCCTGACATTTAATTCTCCCCACAAAAGTTCCTGAAATAGAGAAATTATTACTTCAAACTACTCTTAAATATTCCACATGCATACCATGTCTCCACTCTTTTGTCTCTACGGAGCACAACTAAGACAGGTCTTTACAGCACAAGATCCAGCGGCAGAGTGCTGAAACATGGCCGTTCTTCAGGTTCTCTCGCACCTCTGTCGAAGTGGGGGAGCACCTTGCTACCGTATTGGTCAGACACATTTCAGGCGCTCAAAGCTCAGGTAAGTTTCATCTCTTTGGTTCCACCAAAGGTGGCCAAAGGATCATCTCAAAGATGATCATATATTCACATTCACTATCTGCGGTCAGCAGACGACCACACATTCATTCATTTCACAGATCTCACCAAACTGGATGTAGGGATTTATTTTGTGGGAGTGCACATGTGATCAAAAAAATAATTAAATTGTCATTCTTTCCCACACTGGTATCCAGCTTCGCTGTATTAATTGAAATTGAGTTATTATCAAAAAAAATATGTTGTTCAGACAAGAATAATGAAGTATGTTATACCTATTTTCAATGTCGGGCGGTACTGTACCCTTTCACCACCGGCTACCCATGCAGAAAAAAATGGCACGGTACTATCCTTGTAATGCGAGGGTAGTTCCGAACATTTTTTTAAGAAAACTGTATTAGAACAAACATAGCAAGTCATCAAAATAACCAAGAGGAGACCTTAGCCCCTGATGACCTCAAATAGACGACCAAATGCTGTTACTTTACCAAATTATTGACACAGTTGTTCCATTATTGTACTCTCCACAATCCGGAGTAATGTACACATACAAATTTACAACAATCCACATGACGAATAAAACATTACATCATACAAATAAAAAATTATACTGTGATAAAAATTTGCTTAGTTACTGGGATCTTCATTATTTTTATGAGTAATCCAAACTTCACTAATTCTATGACCAATAAAAAAAATACTAATTGTACTCATGAAATTTTAAATAGCTCACCGTCCAAACACAGAACAAGTAATATGACATTCATAAATTGCGTTGTAATAATCTTTTACACGGCAACGTCTAAATACAAAACAAAATCAACAAAAGAAATAACAATTACTTTTGTTGGAGCGAAGATTAATTTATCTTGTACAACTACAGAGTTTGTTACTGGTAACAGTTGGTTGACAGTTGGTATTGTGAGAGGTAGTGATAAGCCTCTTGAAGGTTTTGAGGCCTATTATGACAGAGATATTGTTACTACTCATTAGTAAGCTGAATTTTTAAAACAAAAGTCAAAGACTGAATTTAGAAACTGTGCAAGTATCCTGAGGCAGTGCAACTCACGGCCCAGCATTTGAGAATTAGGGCACATCACGAATGCCAGCAAACTTAACGCACAATTTTAAACCTTTTGAAAATTTTTTTTCTCGCTGACGCTCCCGACAAGATAATGAAAAAAAAGTGCTTCGCAATACTACAGTTGCACTCTTCATGCAGCATGACTTCACCATCAGGTGTTTTTTAAATTTATTACTTCTTTAGTACGAACTCTATTCGCAACATGTTTTGCAGACAGTATCCACTGGATGTAGCTGGAAAATTATATTATTTCAAGACACATAGTTCAGAAAATGTGACTTCTTAGGAGTGGGAGTTCGATTCCTTACAGAATCGAGGGCGGGGGAGATACTGAGTATGCAGAGCTCAAGAGGCTTGCGCAGGACGACCTAGGGTGGAGAGTTGCATTAAACCAGTCACCGGGTTGCAAACAGCAACAACAGTCTTGTAGTTCAACTAAAACTATTTAGATCGTGGATTCAGATTCTGAATGTGTATACAGAAATGTTATTGAGAGCAGCACAGCTGTTGTTCCACAACTATGCTTGTAAAATGTTATGGAAGATGTATTATATGAAATGATATGAGACTTCTGATTTAAAAAAAGGCGTTCCCTATTTCGTTCTATTTAGAAGTTAAAAACTTCAATACTGCGCTTTATAAACAACTCAGAATCTTCATCTTGAGCCCTGTATTGTATCACGACCATTACTATGATCTTCCCATGAATTTCAAAATTCTGGTCACCGATGTATTTAAGAGAGTGAATGCTTTTAGATTTTTATATTTACTCCATATAAGTGGCAATTCACATTGACTTTCCAAAGTGGTTCGTGATCCGTGAAAAACAGTAAAATCTCACGTAAGGATTTTATTCCACGTGGATATAGCTAGACGAAACAGAACTACACACCCACGCTTAACAACTACATCGCGGACCGCAGCTAGGCATCGACATAGCCTCGCATTTCCTGCTCGTCGTATGCGGTTCACCTGATTGCTTGGGAATAACGATCGATGGGAGACTGATGGCTGTGATTTTCCCCATACAGGTGCGATCTATGACAGAGCTCGCGACCTACTGACGGAATGCATATGTGGACTGTGGTGTCACCGCCAGACACCACACTTGCTAGGTGGTAGCTTTAAATCGGCCGCGGTCCATTAGTACATCTCGGACATGCGTGTCGCCACTTTCAGTGATAGCAGACCGAGCGCCACCAGACGGCAGGTCTAGAGAGACGTACTAGCACTCGCCCCAGTTGTACGGACGACGTAGCTAGCGATGCACACTGACGAAGCCTCGCTCATTTGCAGAGCAGATAGTTAGAACAGCCTTCAGCTAAGTCAATGGCTACGACCTAGCAAGGCGCCATTAGTAACATTGCATGTATCTATGGAGTCCCACTTATATCGTCAATAGCGATGTACCACAAGGATGGATTAAAGTTAAGTATTCCAGCAGCTACGTACTTTTCTTTATAGCATTCATTACGTATCCTGTTACAGACCTATCTCTTGCCTGCGTGAGCTAAACGCGTGCCTTCCGGCTACTTCCGTGGCATGGCTGTCTTGCTACGCCACAACAGTTGGCGGCGAGCGTAAAAGCGGTCTTCTTCTTTATACTTGCTTTGCTTACATTTGCTTGTGTCATGGCTTCGCCACAATCTCCAGATGTACTGTCCGAATTTTATCGCTTACAAACTCAGCAGACGCAGGCGTTATTGGATGCCCTTGGACAGCTCGTCCAGGGTCAACGTGCAACGCAAAACGATGCGGCAGCCGCCGCTTCACCGATACTGCAGCCACGACATGCAGTTGCACCCCCATTCCGTAATTTTCAAGCGCACGTGGAAACATGGACGGAGTGGTCACGCCAATTTGGATTCCATCTCGCCGCCTACGGAATTCAAGGTAACGAGCGGCAGCCTTTTTTATTGGCCTGTGTAGGTGTGTCCACCTACCGTGTGATAGTGAAATTGTTTCCCCGACGCGACGTAGGAACTCTGTCCTACTAAGAAATTTTGTCGGCATTAGATGCCTATTTGAAAGAAACAGTCAATGTCGTTGCAACAAGGTATACGTTCTTTTGTACAAAACGTACGGCCGGTCAGACTAATAGGGAGTGGGTTACAACATTGCAAGGCCTTACAAGGGATTGTGTGAATGTGGACTTCCTTATTCAGATACTATGGTGCGTGATGCAATTGCACAGAACGTTTCTGATGTTCGTATACGGGAACAGATTTTGAAACTAGTTAATCCCTCCCTTCAACAAGGGATAGACATATTGGATAGGCAAGACACACTTGACTTTGCTCAGACCCATTTGAAACTTCGCCAGCTGTGTGTCACATAAACCGGCCCGCCGGGCGCGCTGCACGGAACGATAAACAGCCCTCGCGCTCGTCCGTGCAGCTGCCGCCTCGCTCTCCACGTGTGCCGCGTAAGCGAGCAAATGCAGTGAAATCATGCCCGCGGTGTGCGACTAGACATTCGCGTGAACATTGCCCGTCACGCCAAGCTATTTGCTCTTACTGTCATAAGAAAGGCCATGTTCAAAGTGTTTGCCAGAAAAAGCTCCGATCGGCCAATCACAACAATTCCAGGCCCTTTGCTTCGCACCGGAATCGAACCATGGACAATCAGGCTCGTGAACCTTCGCCCATCGACATTCATGTAGTTAATTCCACTCCGTACAGTGCCACTTTCTCTAACAGTCACTGTGTTCGTCCCACAAAATGTGTGAGTCGACGTCGCCGGAAATCTCGTCAGGTCGCAAGTGCTTCTGTACCTGTATCAGTTCAAATTGCACGAGACAGTCGCTCTTGTCGTCCGCAGGACAATAAACTTTTTGTAGACTTGGACTTTGAAGGCAAAGTGATCCCATTCCAGCTCGATACCGGAGCTGCGCCACTTTCTCTAACAGTCACTGTGTTCGTCCCACAAAAAGTGTGCGTCGACGTCGCCGGAAATCTCGTCAGGTCGCAAGTGCTTCTGTACCTGTATCAGTTCAAATTGCACGAGACAGTCGCTCTTGTCGTCCGCAGGACAATAAACTTTTTGTAGACTTGGACTTTGAAGGCAAAGTGATCCCATTCCAGCTCGATACCGGAGCTGCAGTTTCGTTGATCAATCACGACACGTACAAACAACTGGGCAAACCTCCGTTGCGTGCCGCAACTGTTCAGCTCAGTAGTTATTCAGGACAGCATATCCCTGTGTTAGGACAGTGCAGTCTTCTTGCAACATACAAGGGACAAACAAAACTTGTGTCATTTTACGTACTTCGTTCTTCTTCTGCAGTGAACTTGTTTGGTTTAGATTTATTTCAGTTGTTTAACTTGTCTATAGTAAATCAGGTCCTATCAGTGAACCAGACTGTGCCTTCAGCCAGTGTTTCTAGTCTATGTGAAGAATTTGCAGACAGTTTTGCACCGGGCCTTGGTTGCGCTAAGAACTATGAAGCACATTTGGAACTGAAAGTAAACGTGCAACCGAAATTTTTCAGAGCGCGAAATGTTCCCCATGCATTGTGTGATGAGGTTGCAAGAGCATTAAACGATTTAGAATCACAAGGTGTGATTGAACGTGTGCAGGCTTCTCTCTGGGCATCACCCTTAGTAATTTTGCCGAAACCTTCCGGATAACTGAGACTTTGTGTGGACTTCAAAGCTACAGTGAATCCACAACTAGTGATTGCAACTTATCCTTTACCCCGCCCGGAAGATCTTTTTGACAAACTCTGCCCGGGTAAATATTTTTCGAAGTTGGGCCTAGCAGATGTGTACTTGCAAATACCAGTGGACGACGAATCCCAGCGCGTCTTGGTGGTTAACACGCATCTTGGTTTGTACCGATTCAAAAGACTGCCATTCGGGTGTGCATCCGCCCCTGCATTGTTTCAGCAATATCTACAAACTGTTTGTGCGTCGGTCCCTACTGCAGCAAACTCCGGAAGGACGGAAGAAGAACATTTAGCCAACCTCCGAACATTATTTCAGGTCTTGCGACAAAATGGTCTTCGCTTGCGGAAGGACAAACGTGTGTTTTTTGCTCGTGACTTACCATATTTGGGACATGTAATCAATGCCCAAGGCATACATCCCAGTCCCGAGCACCTCCGTGCCATACAAGACTTGCCTTCGCCGCAGACTTTGAAGCAGCTACAGAGTGTGCTGGGCAAAATCAATTATTACCACCGCTATATGCGCCATGCCTCTTCCATTTCAGCTCCGCTTCATCGCTTACGCCGTAAAGGTGTTCCGTTCGTCTGGACGACGGAATACGAACGCGCTTTTCGCCAGTTGAAATCGGCGTTGCTTTCAAATACTTGCTTTACGCCATTCGAACCCCAGAAACCCCTTTTGTTGATAGTAGATGCATCGGATTTCGGGATCGGTGCTGTGCTTGCGCACAAAGATGGCTCGCATGATCGCCCTATTGCCTTTGCGTCCAAATTGCTCTCGTCAGCGCAAAGAAATTATTCACAGATCGAGAAAGAAGCTTTGGCTCTCGTCTTTGGTGTTACAAAGTTTCATGATTTCTTGTATGGTCGTCACTTTACCATCATCACAGACCACAAACCTTTGACATCGCTTTTTCATCCGAACAAGCCTGTACCTCCACGTACAGCGCAGAAATTCATTTGCTGGTCTATTTTCCTTTCGCAGTACCGCTACGGTATTTTGTATCGGTCAACTGCTAAGCACGGCAACGCCGATGCGTTGTCCCGTTTGCCTGTTGCTGAGGATAAAGCATTCGATTCTTCCGAACTTGCGTGCATGTTCATTGATGCGGAAGCCGATGACGTGGTCGAATCGTTTCCGATTGATTTTCGTCGTGTAGCTACGGCCACAGCTGCTGACCCTGTCCTTGCTACCGTTTTGCGTTTGTTGCTACGCAATGGCCCTTGTCAAAGTCACGGGTCGCGGATCCGTTGGTTCGCCGATTTTTTGCACACATGGAGAGACTTTTTGTACGACGTGGTGTTTTGTTGTTGCGTTCTGATAATGGTCAGTCCAGAGTCGTGGTCCCACGTTCGTTACAGTCCTCTGTCTTACGGCTTCTCCACCAAGGACATTGGGGTATAGTGCGCACGAAACAACTTGCTCGTCAGCACTCCACATGGTTCGGAATCGATGCTGCGATTACGAATATGTGCTCTTCTTGCATGGCGTGTGCCGAACAACAATCCGCACAGCCGCGGAAATTCTTTGCATGGCCGAAAGCCACTTCCCCTTGGCAACGATTGCACATCGATTTTGCTGGTCCGTTCTGGAATGCTCGATGGTTGGTTGTGGTGGATTCCTTCAGTAATTTTCCTTTTGTTGTCCGGATGTCTTCCACGTCGTCTTCTGCCACCATCCAAGCGTTGTCTGATATCTTTTGCATTGAAGGCCTTCCACAGACTATTGTTTCCGACAATGGCCCACAATTCATGTCCGCAGAATTTCAGTCATTCTGCACGGCCAATGGTATTCAACATCTGACATCCGCGCCGTTTTCGCCTCAGTCAAACGGTGCCGCTGAAAGCTTGGTTCGGACTTTCAAGTCACAGATGTTGAAGTTGAAAGAGTCGCATTCTCGGGAGGACGCGTTGTTGCTCTTTTTGTCTTCGTATCGCTCTCAGCCCCGAGATGGTCGCTCGCCGGCTGAGTTGCTCCACGGTCGTCCTCATCGAACCTTGATGTCTTTGCTGCATCCGCCGCATCAGGTTCCTGTGCAGCGGCAGACTCCTGCTTTTGCTCCAGGCGACGTTGTATTCTATCGCAACTATCGCGGTTCACGGCGTTGGCTCGCAGGGCGCATTCTTTGCTGCCTCGGCCGCGCGATGTATTTGGCTTTGGGGGCCTCTGGTGAGGTGCGTCGGCATCTCAATCAGCTGCGCCTCTGTCGTCGCACGGGTTCTGCCGCTCCCCGTCTGCTTTCAGCGACGGTGCCGTCCAGTCAGCGTCCTGGGGACCCATCTACTGGCTCGCCTCATCCCCAGGTGTTACCGACGCTGCCTTCCATTTTGTCTCATGGCGACGCGCCGCCGCCGCCGCCGCCGCCTCTTCTCCCGCTGGCGACGCTCGCAGTGGACGTTTCGCTGCAGCCGCCGGGCGCCTCCCTGGGTCACGCGCCGCCGATCGCTTCCCGTGACCAGATGTCCTCCGCCATGGAACTTTTGCCCGCTCCGGACCAGATGTCGTCTTCGCCCGTCGGGTGCCCCGACGCAATGGAGGTCGACCTTTCGGCCCCTCCTATATCTCTAAGGGCGCATACACCGCATGTTGACGTGCACCCTGGACTAGGTTTTCAGGCGTTTCCTAGCTCCCCTCGGACCGAATGGCCGGGTGCGGGTGGCACAACCTCGCCTGTTGTTAGGCTCCCCACCTCATCGCATACGTCAACATGGGGTCCTCCCCACGGCGGGCGGAAGCTTATAACACGACCGTTCGCCGATTTGCGGGGGAGGATTGTGGTGTCACCGCCAGACACCACACTTGCTAGGTGGTAGCTTTAAATCGGCCGCGGTCCATTAGTACATCTCGGACCCGCGTGTCGCCACTTTCAGTGATAGCAGACCGAGCGCCACCAGACGGCAGGTCTAGAGAGACGTACTAGCACTCGCCCCAGTTGTACGGACGACGTAGCTAGCGATGCACACTGACGAAGCCTCGCTCATTTGCAGAGCAGATAGTTAGAATAGCCTTCAGCTAAGTCAATGGCTACGACCTAGCAAGGCGCCATTAGTAACATTGCATGCATCTATGGAGTCTCACTTATATCGTCAATAGCGATGTACCACAAGGATGGATTAAAGTTAAGTATTCCAGCAGCTACGTACTTTTCTTTATAGCATTCATTACGTATCCTGTTACAGACCTATCTCTTGCCTGCGTGAGCTAAACGCGTGCCTTCCGGCTACTTCCGTGGCGTGGCTGTCTTGCTACGCCACAACATGGACACCCTTTTGTACTGGTAGAGCTTGAAAGTTTACCGTCCAACCTCCTTGCCTAGAGACGCCCGATGAGAGTTGATGTCGTCAAGCCCTGAATCAAAATTGCGCAACGGATAACTGGGGAGGGGAGCTTGAGAGCGCTACCTAGAGAGCGTGCCCTTTCTGTACGATACTAGGCAAGGAGCTGGAGGGCTCACACCCTGCTGTGTGGGTCCCTGCATTCTATATTTTTTATTTTAAATGAATTAACTTGACTTCTTTGTGATTTTTAAGGTATGTTAAAGATTGATCACAATTGATTACGTATTTATTTTAAATATTATCACTCGATTTTACAGCGATTCCAGCAATTGTTCCAGTTTACAGATATTACAATTTTACAACTTATAGCTCGGGTATATTATATATCAATCTGCACGCACGTTTCTACGGGCAAGACGAAATTGCGTTGGCCAAATGTATACCACCAAAGCCTCCCAATATTTTACATAGGACATCCACTACGTGAGGAGGATAACAGGCAAACTGGGGCCAGATACATTAACACCGGGCTGTCAAATTTTCTAAATTAACGAGATCATTCATTTGCTTACACAATCTGAAGCTGGAAATAGAGGAATTAGTACAAATATTCAAATACCTCTCTTCCTTGCTTGAACATTGAGATGGACGCACTGAGGGCACGTCTGCTCACTTACACGGCTTCTATAACACTCTCCGAATATGGCGGTCTTCCTGGGCCCCGGTGGAGGGGGTGGTCGAACCACTTGCCCATGACCAACCTCTCCACCCCAAACCTTGTGACACTGGAAAGTCTTTGACTTTTACCTGCCTGTGCTGTCTCTCTGATCCCCTACCCAGGAGTAAGGTTAGCACTACTATACTACAGAACTACTTCCCAACAAAGATTTGGCCACGCTTTACGGAAAGGTGTGAGGAGGATTAGGAAAGTTCATGTGCGGATTCACATTAACGTACAAGAAATGCATAATACACGACACATATAAATACGTATTATGAAGCCTGACACATTTCTTTCCACCCGTCCACATGGGTTCTGTTGCACCCGCGGCCGGCCGCGTCGTGTAGTAAAATTGGCTGCGAAGCCGCCTCTGTTTCTATTTCCCGGTGCGAGCGAGCAGCGAAACCTACTGCTTATAGAGTGGAAGCTACTGTGCTGTTTCAAGCTTTATGCATCACGACGGATGACTCACTCCCGACTTTTTAAACTGTGAGACATCAGCTTCTACCGTCGCCAAGCAGTATTAGTCAGAGGTCGGGGGCTTGGGTTGAGTTCTCAGATGCCATCACTTCCGTCATCGCCACTGGGGAAGTACGACAGCAACATCTCGCAGCAGTTTGTGGCGCCAGCACCTGACTCAGCAAAATATGGTTCAAATGGCTCTGAGCAAGATGGGACTTAACAGCTGAGGTCATCAGTCCTCTAGAGCTTAGAACTACTTAAACCTAACTAACCTAAGGACATCACACACATCCATGCCCGAGGCAGGATTCGAACCTGTGACCGCAGCGGTCGCGCGTCTCCAGATTGAAGCGCCTAGAAGCGCTCGGCCGCACAGGTCTGATCCTGACACAGCACCGTCACTGTCAGGGAACTTCTGCCATACAAAGTCGGTCTGCATCTTAACCACGCTGAGCCAAAACAGGAAGAAGTTGTGTGGAACTATGAAAAAAATAAGCAAAATATACAAACTGAGTAGTCGATGCGCAAGATAGGTAACATCAAGGAGAGTGCGAGTTCAGGAGCGCCGTGGTCCCGTGGTTAGCGTGAGCAACTGCGAAACGAGAAGTCGTTGGTTCAAGTCTTCCCTCGAGTGAAAAGTTTACTTCCTTTACTTTCGCGAAGTTATGATCCGTCCGTTCGTTCACTGACGTATCTGTTCACTGTAATAAGTTTAGTGTCTGTGTTTTGCGACCGGACCTCAAAACCGTGCGATTAGGCGATTAGTGCCTCTCCAATGGGAACCGAAAACATTTGATCCCAAGGCCATAGGTCAATCGATTCCTCCACAGGAAAACACGTCTGATATATTCTATACGACACTGGTGACGCCATGTGCGTCACATTACAGGAATATGTTGTCGACCCACCTAACTTGTACACTTGGCGAATGGGTAAAAAGATTCTTCTACCTCGCCCGATTTAGGTTTCCTTGTGGATGTGATAATCACTCCCAAAAATGTGATGAAAACATAAGAGTTTGTCACATAAACTGCAACAAATGAATGCAACAGATTCACAGTCACATAGTTTTGCATGTGCTCTGTCAAAACATATGTTTTTAACGTTTTTAAATTTTTCCGTGTGTAGACCGTCAAATCCTGCATATGTCAAAGCAAATCTGAACATGTCCTGGAATTTCGAAGTTGATTATGTGTGAGTGCCTGAACTCTGATAATTGACACACGATCGCGTAAACAATGCTGCTCTGTGTACCTGTGCAGCTTCGCAAAATCATAGAATCTTTTCACAAAGTATTTCACTTGCCGAAAACCAAACACATCTAACGGTTGCACAAGAGGTGTACAACCTGGAGGAATGGTAATCACGTATACTCCCACACTAAAATTGTACGGACAGATTAGTCTAAAAATAAAAAATTAAACTTTTCACTCGACGAAAGACTTGAACCAAGGATTTCTCGTTCCGTAGCTGCTTACGCTAACCACGGGACCACGGCGCTCCTAACCTCTGAATATCCTTGATGTGTCCTATGTTGCGCATGGACTACTCAGTTTGTATATTTTTCTTATTTTTTCATAGTTCCACACAACTTCTTCCTGTTTTCTCGATTGATCTGTGTTCAGTTTTTCAAGGCCTATCCACTGTGCGAAGTTATAACTAAATCTGATTGGGGTGCGATGGGGAAGTTCCCTTGTAAGTAGAGCAGGGCGCGCTTTTTCTTGGCCCCCAGTAACGGCACCGCAGTAACGGAAGCACAGTAACGTCTGCAGCGCCGCCACCGCCACGCCCCATTGGTGTCGTCCTCCCCCTCCCCCTTCTCCGTTCCCCCACCCTCCTAATTAAGTCCTCCCATGCACTGAACACTGTCAGCGTCCATGTCCCTGTTTTTTGCTCCCTCTCGCGGACATGCCCCATGGGGCCGCGTGATGGTCCTGCGAAGAAACCACTCTGCATTAAAGCACAATGACACCCAGCATTCCCTTCTCCTTAAAAAAACCACTACTAACATAATATTCTGCTGCAATAAAGAACGTTTTCAGATAAAAGAATGCATTTATCAGCTCCGCACTGCCAGTCTGTTTTAAGCCATCATTAAATTTTTGATCCTATACAGCTTGAGAAGTTAAAAGTTCATAAAAAATTTCTTTTAGTATAATTATCAACAGGCAACGGACTTGCCGCAGTGGATACACCGGTTCCCGTGCGATCACCGACGTTAAGCGCTGTCGGGCGTGGGCGGCACTTGGATGGGGGACCATCCAGGCCACCATGCGCTGTTGCCATTTTTCGGGGTGCACTCAGCCTCATGATGCCAATTGAGGAGCTACTCGACCGAATAGTAGCGGCTCCGGTCAAGAATACCATCATAACGACCGGGAGAGCGGTGTGCTGACTCCACGCCCCTCTTCTCCGCATCCACCACTGAGGATGACACGGCGGTCGGACGGTCCCGGTAGGCCACTCGTAGCCTGAAGACGGAGTGCTAAGTGCTAATAATTATAAACAACAGACTTAACTGTGGCTCTTGCAATAAACAAAAATAAACAGATTGGGTGCGTCAGCCAAATGAACTCTTACGGGACTTGGTAAGAATGTGTTCCACGAGTAATGAGTGTGTTGGGTAGGGACATTACGAATGTAGTGTGTGGACATATAAGGTGAGAATGTGTGTCTCGCGGGAAGCGTGCGCAAGGTAGTCCCTGCAGTCGCCCTATCCTCTGTGCCCTCTGTGGCTCAGATGGATAGAGCGTCTGCCATGCAAGCAGGAGATCCTGGGTTCGAGTCCCGTTCGGAGCACACATATTCACCTGTCCCCGCTGATATATATCAACGCCCCTCAGCAGCTGAAGATATTAATATATAATTGTAATTTAGTTCTAGACGGCTGCAGGTCATCAATGCTGTCTGTTCTTTCGGATATGTCCGAAAGAACAGACACCATATCCATATAAGTAAAAATAACAATGACGCAAGGAGCAGATTCTCGTTGTTGTTGTGGTCCTCAGTCCGGAGACTGGTTTGATGGAGCTCTCCATGCTACTCTATCCTGTGCAAGCTTCTTCATCTCCCAGTACGTACTGCAGCCTACATCCTTCTGAATCTGCTTAGTGTATTCATTTCTTGGTCTTCCTCTTCGATTTTTACCCTCCACGCTGCCCTCCAACACTAAATTGGTGGTCCCTAGATGCCTAAGAACATGTCCTACCAACCGATCCCTTCTTCTAGTCAAGTTGGACCACAAACTTCTCTTCTCCCCAATCCTATTCAGTACCTCCTCATTAGTTATGTGGTCTACCCATCTAACCTTCAGCATTCTTCTGTAGCACCACATTTCGAAAGCTTCTATTCGCTTCTTGTCCAAAATATTTATCGTCCATATATCAGTTCCGTACATGGCTACACCCCACACAAATACTTTCAGAAACGACTTCCTGAAATTTAAATCTATACTTGATGTTAACAAAGTTCTCTTCTTCAGAAACGCTTTCCTTGCCATTGCCAGTCTACATTTTATATCCTCTCTACTTCGACCATCATCAGTTATTTTGCTCCCCAAATAGCAGAACTCCTTTACTACTTTAAGTGTCTCATTTCCTACTCTAATTCCCTCAGCATCACCCGACTTATTCGACTACATTCCATTATCCTCGTTTGCTTTTGTTGATGTTCATCTTACACCCTCCTTTCAAGACACTGTCCATTCCGTTCAACTTCTCTTCCAAGTCCTTTGTTGTCTCTGACAGAATTACAATGTCATCGGCGAACCTCAAAGTTTTTATTTCTTCTCCATGGATTTTAATACCTACTTGAGCCGGCCGGAGTGGCTGTGCGGTTCTAGGCGCTACAGTCTGGTGCCAAGCGACAGCTCCGGTCGCAGGTTCGAATCCTGCCTCGGGCATGGATGTGTGTGATGTCCTTAGGTTAGTTAGGTTTAATTAGTTCTAAGCTCTAGGCGACTGATATCCTCAGAAGTTAAGTCGCATAGTGCTCAGAGCCATTTGAACCATTTTAAGATGCCAGTCCTACCCATATGAAAAAATCGCTTGCAATACCTGTAATCGAACCCATATCCTCTGCTTAGTACCCATACACGCTGTCCACTGTGGTATGGAGGCATACGTTAGTATCAAACAAAGCCATTAATTTTAGGGAAAAATATCGGAAATGCTTGTTTGGAGCACAGTACTGTATGGAAATGAAACATATGGGAAGACCTGATGTCGGCAGAATTACGCAGTTGCAGAAGGATGTCGAAAATTAAATAGATAATATGACACTGGAGCGCCAAAGAAACTGGTATAGGCACGCGTATTCAGATACAGAAATATGTAAACAGGCAGAATACGGCGCTACGTCGATGACGCCTATGTAAGAGAACAAGTGTCTGGCGCAGTTGTCAGATCGGTTATTGCTGCTACAATGGCAGGTTATCAAGATTTAAGTGAGTTTGAATGTGGCGTTTTAGTCGGCGCACGAGCGATGGAATACAGTATCTCCGAGGTAGCGATGAAGTGGGTATTTTCCCGTACGACCATTTATCGAGTGTACCGTGGATATCAGGAATCCGGTAAAACATCAAATCTCCGATATCGCTGCTGCCGGAAAAAGATTCTGCAAGCATGGGACCAACGACGACTGAAGAGAATCGTTCAGCGTGACAGAAGTCCAACCGTTCCGCAGATTGCTGTAGATTTCAATGCTAGACCATCAACAAGTGTCAGTGTGCGAACATTCAACGAAAAATCATCGATATGGGCTTTCGGAGTCGAAGGCCCGCTCGTGTACCCTTGATGACAGCACGACGCAAAGCTTTACCCCTTGCCTTGGCCCGTCTACAACGACATTGGACTGTTGATGACGAGAGGATGGACGTGTACGGGTAAGGAGACAATCTCATGAATCGATGGACCCTGCATGTCGGCAGGCGAATATTCAAGCTGGTGTAAGCTTTGTAATGGTTGAGGCGTGTGCATTTAGAACGATATGGGACCAGTGGTACGTCTAGATACGATTCTGACAGCTGACACATACGTAAGCATCCTGTCTGATCACCTGCATCCGTTCATGTCCGTTGTGCACCCCGATGGACTTATACAATTCCAGCAGGACAATGCAACATCCCACTCATCCAGAATTGCTACAGAGTGGCTCGGGGAACACTCTTCTAACACTTCTGCTGGCCACCAAACTCCCTAGACATGAACATTATTGAGTATATCTGGGATGTCTTTTTACGTGCTGTTCAGAAGAGACCTTCACCTCCTTGTACTCGTACGGGTTTATGGACAGCCCTGCGCGATTCATAGAGTTAGTTCCCTCCAGCACTAATTCAGATATTAGTCTAGTCTATGTCACGTCGTGTTGCGGCACTTCACCGTGCTCGCGGGGGCCAAACGATATTGGGAAAGTGTACCAGTTTCTTTGGCTCTTCAGTGTATAATCGGCGAGAAATGAATATGTAGACAACTGCTAGAAGAACGGAGATGATGATAGTACATCTCTTAAGATATCAGAAAATAGTTTCAGTGATACTAGAGTGAACTGTAAGGGGAAAAACTGTAGATTAAGACAGAAGTTGGAATATATCCAGCAGTTAATTGAAGATATTGGGTGAGATTAAGTACTTTGTAAAGGAGAGAAGACTGATGACACAGCATAGTAAGAGAGAAGAATACAGATCATGAAATGGACTAACATTCTGAGGAATAGACAAATACTTCTAGCAACAGGAGAGCAGGGGAAAGCGGTGGAAACGATATCATTGAGGGTATGTCTTGTCTGGGCATGACAGGGTATGCAAAATAAAACACACCTAGAAAATATTTCACGCACTTTAAGACAAGCAACCAAAGTGTTATATGGCAGTTTATCTCCCAACTGTCATGAAACCTAGTTTATTTTGCGATATATAAATCCCAATAATCAGTATATTCGATTCTTTAACGCTGCAACATTCCTGCAGAACATATTCAGTCTCCTCACACCACACCGGTGTTACTTATGTTTTAATGTTTGACGTTTAGAAGAACATTATGTCTCATATTTTAATGTATGACTTGAGCAACTCAACTCTTAAATCACTGTACATCTTTGATTATATGTTCTTCATGTAAGTACTATTTGTTCTACACTCGTTTACATTAATGTAAACTTTTATTAGATAAGATATTTAATCTGACATATTCATTTTAGGTAATTACCTTACCTTCTGATGAAGTCACCCTTAGAGGTGACGAAACCTGGTCAAGGTATATAGAAAATATATACAACCGGTTGGCAGATTTTTACATATTTAAAAAAAATTTTTTTCAAATATTCATTATTGCCAATGATTGGAAAGCTAAGTATTTCCTCTTCTCATTTCCTTTTATTATGGTGATGGGGACCTGTTATGTTTTGCAGCCCTCGGGAGCTTCTTTAGTTAGGTCGTAACATGAAAATTAACTTAGAAGGCCAAGGGTCATGAACTTGTTCGGCAGTGAAAGCGGCCTCCAGAGCAGTTACAGGACAGAGAATTTAATGTGTCCCATGTCCACACAGCACGTGCATTGTGCTAGAACCGAGGATAAATCTATTTGAAAATATAAAAATCTGGAAACCAGGTGCAGCACTCAGAATTGGGGAGCGTAGGATTGGCCATTGCCTGTGGCCATGCCACAAAAGCATGTTCACTTAAATCCGAGTAACAGGATCTGTGATTGGCTCACAGTAATTATTTTGATAGGAGCCACATTTTCCAGCACACGTCCATTTGGAAGAATTTTGTTAGAGTGTGGTTAGAAAGCTGCCATGTAGTGGGAGGTATTTTCTGCTTTCCTTCCTGTATCATACCACTATTGGTTAACTGTGACAAAAATACATGAAAGTAGGAATTAGTTAAACTAATTTATAACGTTATTATTAATCAGAACACACAACATCTGCTGCAATTGGCCAACGAGATTCCTACACTGGCAGAACTATCCAAGTGTGGAAAGTAAAGTCAGAGGACACTTGCTGCTGGGGTACAGGTGAAATAGCACTTGTGTCAGGTCATTGTAGAGAACTGCAGAGAGAGAGATGTCACCATCTTACAATTGCAGAGGTGGAGCTGGACTCAGAATTTCCATCCGCTACCGCTGTCTTCCACACTCACACCAGTTAAGAGTGATAAGCATGGGCAGTCACTGCAATCACCGAGCTGAGGGGGCGCACGGCTAGTTAATTTACCTCATTTGCACAGTTTCAACGCTTGCAGCCAGCTAGTTGCTACCGTCATGTACTTTAGTGATGATGTTAGTGTTTGTACTCACCTATGCAGGGTTATTTCTTTAAACTACAGTCACTGGCTGTATCCATGATATAGTTCCACGTTATCCATTCATATTACCAAGGCTATATTTCACAATTACTGCCTTTTGCGCTCTTATGATATATTTATGTGCTTAATTCAGTGGGTAATACTTTATTTGGGATTATATGGAAATAACCAAATTAGTCAGAACGGCCCCTTCATTAACATAGTCCAGTGAGGTTTAGTACCCACACTTTCCTGTTTAATTGAACCACACCTAGTTGTATTCTTCAATAAAATGTTTATTGTTGCATGACATTGTTCCTTTTAAATTTTCGTGATCTTGTAGGCTAGCCCCGCGGTTAGTAGCGCCTTGAAACGGTTCGCGCGGCTCCCCCCGACAGAGGTTAGAGTCCTCCCTCGGGCAAGGGTGTGGGTGTTGTCCTTAGCGTAAGTTAGTTTAAGTTAGATTAAGTAGTGTGTAGGCCTAGGGACCGACCACCTCAGTAGTTTGGTCCCATGAGTACTTACCACGAATTTCCAAATTTCCAGTCTTGTGAGGAGCTTGTTTTCCCTGTAGGTCACTCGGGGTCAGAATTCTAACATCTTAAGGTATGCTAAACAGCTGAACCGACACCTCACGCAACTTACTTCATCTTTATCCAGGGTAGATAAAGTAACTTGGGTTGCCTATTGTAAGATGCTTGAAATACTTTCTACGCAAGTTCTATTTTGCCACGCATAGAACATGAAAAAATTGCCTGCAGCAAAAAGATTGCAGGGAAAGGAATGAGTTAAAAAATAAGTGTCTGGATGGTAGACGAAAGAAAAGGTGGACAGAACTGCCAGCAAACTAAGGATAGGCACAGAGCGAAGAGAAAGTAAAGTGCGTCCACGATACCTGCAGTGGTTCGACGCTGGGTGTAGACTGTTGGACTTCAGCATAAACAACTGTAATGATAGGTAGAATGAGACACTATAATTTTATCACAATTGCCATACACATATTTAATACAGTCATATCCATTAAATATCTGTGAGTCTACGTACAGACTAATTTGTAGTTCAAATGGCTCTGAGCACTATGGGACTTAACTGATGGGGTCATCAGTCCCCTAGAACTTAGAACTACTTAAACCTAACTAACCTAAGGACATCACATACATCCATGCCCGAGGCAGGATTCGAACCTGCGACCATAGCGGTCGCGCGGCTCCGGACTGTTGCGCCTAGAACCGCTCGGTCACTCCGGCCGGCCAGACTAATTTATTCGCGCAAAATTTCAAGACTGAGAGTCACTGGAAGAGTCCTCAGGCAGGTATTTTAATGCAATCGACCGGCGTCTGAACACTGTTTCTCGGTATGCTACCTTCGCTACGCAGGATGGACAGAGGAGATAAAGAAGATTTATAGAAGAACAGCACGTTTCGCCATAGGTTCTTTCTTTGCTTATCAGTCATCTGACCTGCTGCACCAACCTTATTTCAGAGTAGCACTTACCATCAACATCCGCAATTATTTACTCCAATCTCTTCCCCCACAGTTTTCACCCTTTACAGCTCTCTATAGTACCATGAAAGTTATTCCCTGATGTCCTAACACATGTTGTGCCATCGTGTCCCTTCTTCTTGCCAGTGTTCTCCACCCTTACTTTGCCGATTCTATGGATAACCTCTTCATTCCTCATCTTTCCACTATACCCATTTTTTAACGTTGTTCTGTAGCATCAAATCTCCGTTTACCAACAGTCTATGATTCATTACTATACACAGCTGTGCTCCAAACGGACATTCTCAGGTGAAAGCTGATAATGAATGCTACTTGACTTCTTTTGGTTATGAATGACTTCTTTGCCTGTACTAGTCTACAGTTTATGTCCGTCATGCAATATTTTTCCCTCCAAGGTATTAAAATTCCTTCACTTCTTCTGGTTTGTCGTACCCGATTTTGATATTAATTGTATCACTAATATTATTTTTGCTGCTTCTCATCAGTTTTATCTTTTTTCGTTCTACTCTCAGTCCATATTCTGTACCCAGTAGATTAATTGTTTCTTTCAGTAAGTTCTGTAAGTCTTTCTCGCTTTCATGAGGGTAGCGATTTCATCAGCCAATCTTATCGTCGATAATCTTTCATCCCGAATTTTAATATAAACCCTGAACCTTTTATTTGCGTCATTGCTTGTCGATTTGCTGATTATACCACTTTTTAATGAGAGTACTTCATTCTTGGTCTTCCATTCGCATTGATCCTTCTCCGTTGTTATACGTGTTACATATTACCCTTTTTTCCACATAGCTTACACTTATTTCTGTGAGAATACCGTATATCTTGCAATATTTTGCAACGCTTTTTCTAGAGCGACAAATCCCATGAACGTGTCTTGATTTTTCCTAAGTCTTGCTTCCATAATCAACCTCAACGTGAGACCTGCCTCGGTGGTGTCTTTGCCTTTAGTAAAGCCACCATTTAAAAGATCCTCAGTTTTCCTTTCCATTCTTCTGTACATAATTTTTTTCGCTAACATTTTAGGTAGAGGTTATTAAACTAATTGTACGAGTTTCAAACTTATCCATCCTAGCGTTCGATAAGTGTGAAAGCTTCACGCAGATGCCCACCCGACTCCATTGGCAGATGCTACAAGAGAGGCGTTATGCATCGGTATGTGAGTTACTCATAAAATTCCGAAAGCACGCGCTTCTAAATAAGCCAGCCAATATATTGCTTCCTGGTACATACAGCTCATGAAAAAACTATGAAGGTAAAATTAGAAAGATCCGAGCTAACATGTAGGCTCACCAAGAATCGTCCTTTCTGCACACCTTTCATGACTGGAAGAGAGGAAAGTGACACTGTTGCACAGAGTACCCTCCGGAACACATCATAGTACAGATGCAGATGTGGATGCAGAACCAGGCCCTCTGTAACGCTGTCAATAATATCAATGCTCCCCTCATTCCCTTTTATTTCCGCTATCGTTCCTCCTTCTCATTCCTCTGGAACTTATCATTACTATGTCTCACTGTTCTCCAGTCCAGTCAACTTCTCCTACAAACTGGATTCCTTTTATGATAATACCTAACACTTTTAGTGTATTGAGCTATAAAACCGCGAGGACACAGATTAACGTAATGGTAATAAAACTGAAATTTCTGAAACACTCTCTATTCATTACGATATGTGCTACTTCCCTTCTCACCTTTCATTACAGGCCATATAACGAGCGTGTTCAAGTCACTAAGTTAGCTTCATGAAAACTCCAGTACTTCCTCATCTGTTCAAACTTTCCTGTCTTCTGTGTTCCACTTTCCTTGCTTGAATTTTTGATCTGTCTTGCAAACCTTCCCACACCTTAATTTTCTCTTTGTATTTTGTTTTTCCTTCAATTTCTTGCTCATTTACGCCACTTTCATCTAGTCGTTTGGGTTTCCCTTTTTTTTTGCGCGGGGTAGCAGTGCGTTTTAGGGCACCTTGCCACGGTTCGCGCAACTTCCCCCATCGGAGGTTCGAGTCCTCCTTGGGGCATGGGTGTGTGTGTTGTCGTTAGTGTAAGTTAGTTTAAGTTAGATTAAGTCGTGTGTAAGCCTAGGGCCCGATGACCTTAGCAGTTTGGTCACAAAATTACCACAATTGTTTGTTACATTGCGTTGACTTATTCTTTGGATGTGCCCATAAAAGACTGATTTTCAATTTCGTCAGTAATTTCTTCTACATCATTGTGTACTTCACTGTTGCTTCTTAATTTACATGTTCCTCATGTTGTTCAATTGTACTTTATTATTCACTTTTCCAGTACATTTTATTGCTCCTAGAATCAGTGTTTCTGTTGCATGTGTGCATTATGGTAGAGCTACCATCTTTTAATGGTAAATTTTTGCAGCTGTAGACAATGACTATTTATTTTTTGTTGAATGCTAATGATTTGGTATAACGCAGAAAAAATGAAAGGTATGTATTTCATGAATTAAAATATGTCGACAATACTTCAGTATTTACTTACTTTCGATACGTGTTTCGAAGCGAAAATTCCATCCTCATGGTTTTCAACATTCGCATGAGGCTTTTTATCTTGAACTGGTGGAGCAGTTGTATCTGCGTTTCGTGAGGAACTGATTTGCTGGCGACATCGATGCCGCCATGTGATACATCGGATCGAAAAAATATCGATGTATTTTTTAGTGTCGGTCTCAATACTAGGCTTTCAAACATCACATATAACATGAAAATAGTAGATTCAGGTATACACACTACTGGCCATTCAAATCGCTACACCACGAAGATGATGTGCTACAGACGCGAAATTTAACGGACAGGAAGAAGATGCTGTGATATGCAAATGATTAGCTTTTCAGAGCATTCACACAAGGTTGGCGCCGGTGGCGACACCTACAACGTGCTGACATGAGGAAAGTTTCCAAACGATTTCTCATACACAAACAGCAGCTGACCGGCGTTGCCTGGTGGAACGTTGTTGCGATGCCTCGTGTAAGGAGGAGAAAAGCGTACCATCACGTTTCCGACTTTGATAAAGGTCGGATTGTAGCCTACCGCAATTGCGGTTTATCAAATCGCGATATTGCTGCTCGCGTTGGTCGAGTTCCTGCGACTGTTAGCAGAATATGGAATCGGTGGGTTCAGGAGGGTAATACGGAACGCCATGGTGCATCCCAACGGCCTCGTATCACTAGCAGTCGAGATGACAGGTATCTTATCTGCATGACTGTAACGGATCGTGCAGCCACGTCTCGATCCCTGAGTCAACAGAAGGAGACGTTTGCAATATAACAACCATCTGCACCAACAGTTCGACGACGTTTGCAGCAGCATGGACTATCAGCTCGGAGACCACGGCTGCGGTTACCCTTGACGCTGCATCACAGACAGGAGCGAATGTGATGGTGTATTCAACGACGAACCTGGGAGCACGAATGGCAAAACACCATTTTTTCGGATGAATCCGGGTTCTGTTTAAAGCATAACGATGGTCGCATCTGTGTTTGGCGACATCGCGTGAACGCACATTGGAAGCGTGTATTCGTCTTCGCCATACAGGCGTAGAACCCGGCGTGATGGTATGGTGTGCCATTGGTTACACGTCTCGATGACCTCTTGTTCGCATTGACGGCACTTTCAACAGTGGACGTTACATTTCAGATGTGTTACGCCCCGTGGCTCTACCCTTCATTCGATCCCTGCGAAACCCTACATTTCCGCATGATACTGCACGACGCCATGTTGCAGGTCCTTTACGGGCCTTTCTGGATACAGGAAGTGTTAGACTGCTGCCCTGGCCAGCACATTCTTCAGATCTCTCACCAATTGAAAACGTCTGGTCAATGGTGGACGAGCAACTGGCTCGTCACAATACGCAAGTCAGTACTCTTGATGAACTGTGGTATGGTGTTGATGCTGCATGGGCAGCTGTACCTGTACACGTCATCCAAGCTCTGTTTGACTCAATGCCCAGGCGTGGTTCAAATGGCTCTGATCACTATGGGACTTAACATCTACGGTCATCAGTCCCCTAGAACTTAGAAATACTTAAACCTAACTAACCTAAGGACATCACACAACACCCAGCCATCACGAGGCAGAGAAAATCTCAGACCCCGCCGGGAAGCGAACCCGGGAACCCGGGCGTGGGAAGCGAGAACGCTACCGCACGACCACGAGATGCGGGCCTGCCCAGGCGTGTCAAGGCAGTTATTACGGCCAGAGGTGGTTGTTCTGGGTACTGATTTCTCAGGATCTATGCACCAAAATTGCGTGAAAATGTAATTACATGTCAGTTCTAGTATAGTTGTCGAATGAATACCCGTTTATCATGTGCATTTCTTCTTGGTGTATCAGTTTTAATGGCCAGTAGAGTACATGTGTATTCTGGATCGCTCATGTTCTTTGGCTATTCGTACGATCTGAAGTTTCGCATGAGTCTGCAAAATAAAGAGTTTGCTGTAAATAAAGTCGTATCCTATCTGGCCAGGAACGCCACAAATACTGATCCATGGTACCGTTAAAGGCGGCCCTGCATATGTGGTGTGGCGGCACTGGAGCCTCCAGCGTGGCGGCCGTTTGAGGCTGGAGGTTACGACGCCGCCTGAGCCCGGCTCCAAGTTGTACGACCTCGCGAAGAAGTGCGCCCGGCCCTCCAGTAGGTCGTAAATATGGCTGCAGCGCCGCGCCGCGCCGCGCGCCCAATATTTGTCAGGCCCGGGTATTTACGAAGCAGTGCTGCCACCCTCGCCAACGCTCTTATTTATACCGGAGGCTGCGTTAACGGCGATCCTTAGTCTTCCCAGCCTCACTGAGCCCACACACTGCCCGACATCAAGAATTTACGCACCTCGGTAGCAGCTGTGACGATGACATCGCATGTAAACTCACTGGACAAAATATTTATTAAAATTAAACAGCTAAAACCTTCAAACACTGCAGTACTGTGATTCAATAACTACCTCAGAAGTAGATGTCAATAAGTCGTCTAGGGGTCAGGGAAGCCATTATGGAAACATGTGCTCTCTGGGTCCCACAGGATTTAGTTCTTGATCCACTTATTTGCTCACTTCCGGACTACTCTTCTGCTACAAGCCACGCAGGCCTGGACGTTTCTGTCTGTTTCGACCAAAGACCTACAAAGCATTGGCAAATACCGGGTCATCAAAAAGTCAGTATAAATTTGAAAACTTAATAAACCAAGAAATAATAATAGAGAGGTAAAAATTGACACACATGCTTGGAATGACATGGGGTTTTATTAGAAACACCCCATATTGCTAGACGCGTGAAAGATCTCTTGCGCGCGTCATTTGGTGATGATCGTGTGTGCTCAGCCGCCACTTTCGCCATGCTTGGCCCCCCAGGTCCCCAGACCTCAGTCCGTGCGATTATTGGCTTTGGGGTTACCTGAAGTCGCAAGTGTATCGTGATCGACCGCCATCTCTAGGGATCCTGAAAGACAACATCCGACGCCAATGCCTCATCGTAATTCCGGACATGCTTTACAGTGCTGTTCACAACATTATTCCTCGACTACAGCTATTGTTGAGGCATTATGGTGGACGTATTGAGCATTTCCTGTAAAGAACATCATCTTTGTTTTGTCTTACTTTGTTATGCTAATTATTGCTCTTCTGATCAGATGAAGCGCCATCTGTCGGACGTTTTTTGTACTTTTGTATTTTTTTTTTTTTTGTTCTAATAAAACCCCATGTCATTCCAAGCACGGCTGTCAATTTTTACCTTTCCGTGATTTATCCAGTTTTCAAATTTATACTGACTTTTTGATCACCCGGTACTTTTGTAGCTGGAGATTCCAGGCAACTGCTGCCAGAACAGGAGTCACCAAATTCCACCTTAATAACAAGCTCACAAACAAGGAAATAAATGTACATTTTGAAAGGAAACAGCTGAACCATAACAAAAGAACGCTTTATCAAGAGTTCACACTTGACAGAACGCTCAACTTTACAGAGCACAAGCTGAAAACTGCTGCTTAGTTGAAGTCACAACATATTGCAAAAACTTTGTCGTACGGCATAGGGATTATCAGCTCCAGCACTACGAACATCTGTTCTTGTACTGGTGTATCCTGTGGCAGAATATTGCGCTGCAGTCTGTATCAACAACTGATACACCATACTCGTCGATATGCAGCTCAATCAGACTATGTGCATCATCACAGGAACAATCAGAAACATTCCGACCGCATATTCTCAGCCAAGCAGTTCCCCCATTTTTTCAACGATAATCTGCTCTCAAGTGGGAGTTTGCAAGAATAACTGGTGGTCCTTATCTTTCTGTACGTGAGGACATACATGCAGTTAGTAAAAAATGACTCCGCTCCCGTCATCCACCCTTACAAGGTATAAAATTTTCAGTGGACCAAGGAGCAATAACAGACTGATGTAGAGAAATATGGCAGAACAACGCTACTCCAGAACAGCTAAAGATGTCCTGCATTTCCCCCATGATACCAAATTTTGAAAAGTACCTTAAGATCTTACCCGCACTCAACACAATAAGGAAAAATAAAATAAGATGTGGTGACTCAAAGTACAAAGGGGAAACAACATCAGCCATCTATCACTATGAATCAGAATGACCAACTATTCACCATACCATACGTGCATGTCCAAAAGATCCTTTCCCAGCGATCTGGAGGACCTCCTGATGACAACAAAGGCATCAACTGAATACAGCCAGCAGCTGAATATTCGTCAGTGACCCGTGATTTTTAAATACTATAAATTTAATGACGTGATAAAAATGTCTAAATGTGATGTGATGCTAGCCAGACACCACATAAATAAATAATGATCAGCAGCGCGGATAGCAGTTCGGTATAGGGAGTCTTGTCACGGTCCGCGCGGCTCCCGCCGTCAGAGTTTCGAGTCCTCCCTCGGGCATGGGTGTGTGTGTCGTCCTAAGGGTAAGTTAGTTTAAGTTAGATTAAATAGTGTGTAAGCCTAGGGACGTATGACCTCAGCAGTTTGGTCCCACAAGACCTTACCATAAATTTCCAATTTCCAAAATAATGATCATCACTCCTGTAACTACCATTTATATTCTGACGACATCCAGTTGTGTGTCAGGCTAAGAACATTGCTGCTGCCATATCACATATAAATGGTCTCCATTCAGTATCACAAAGGGCACAAAATGCGGATCTTATGCCCTATGAAGTCACAGAACATCATCATATAGCGCCAAAAACTATCAGCGACCGTTTCCATGAACTAGTTCCTCAAAACCATCTTAATGGTATCCAATTGGCATTTCAAAAAACAGTGAAAGGCCTCGGCATAATTTTCGATGACCATCTGTAATGCGAAGAAAAGACTGTTCCAACATGCAGAAAATCTCTCTCCCACCTACAAGCTAAATTTAGAAAACTACTAGTCTTTTCCCCATTCCTTCACTTGCGTAAACATGTGGCATACGTAACGAGCACATTTTATGGTCAATCTCCGGCTCTCCCCCTCCCCCTCACCTCCCACCTTCCATCTTAACTCCCCTCTCGGTCCACTCCCCCCCCCCCCCCTCTCTCTCTCTCTCTGTCGATCTTATCCTCCCCCTCAGTCTCTATCTTAACATCTGTTCCCTTTTCTCTCCCTACCCATCCCCTCTTGCCTGCTCCCTCCCTACCCATCCCCTCCTGCCCCCTCTCTGTCCATCTCCTCCTCTATCCATCTCAACCTAACCCCAGGCATGTCCATCTCGACATGTACCTCCTGTCCTCGATGGATTACCGGAGACCTTACTAAAAAGATCAATAAAGTAGGCAGGTACTCACAACAGTCTCCTTCTGCAGCACTCCCTATATGCTGAGGGCTTATGAACCCTTTTTTCACATAATATGTAGGTTGCCACAAAAACGAGCCAATAAAGCAGGCTGATACTACTCCAACACAACATGTGTGTTTTGCTAGGCAGCATACATGACAGAGAATGGAAAAGCGTTTCTCACCCCAGAGATGTTGGCTGCCATGCAAAACATGTCGAGGTGGCAGGTCAATACTATTCCCACAGAACACACCTGTCATGCACAGAAGCCTACATGTCAGGGGCATAAAAACATGCACAATGTATCTCTACAAATGTTTGAGATAAGGGCATTATAAATCCTCTTCTGTTCATCCTCTCAGGGCAAGGAGTTTGTGCATTAGATTTTGTCTGCACTGGTACAGGGGCCAGGGTAGTTCTTACATACACTTTTTTTTTTTTGAGTCATCGGTCTTCTGATGGGAATGATGTGGCTTGACACAAATTCTTATCCTGTGCTAACCTTTTCATCTCAGAATATCACTTGCAACCTACATCCTCAATTACTTGCTGGATATATTCAAATCCCTGTCTTCCTTTACAGTTTTACTCTCTAGAGCTCCCCCTATTATGATGGAAGTTATTCCCTGATATTTTAAGGATGTCCTGTCGTCCTGTTTCTTCTTCTTGTCAGTGTTTTTCATATACGCAGAGAACCTCCATATTCCTTACGTTATCAGTCTACCTCATTTCCGACAATTTTCTTTACAGCACGTTCTATTCTGTTCTGTTCCGATTTTTCCCAAAGTCCATGTCTCGCTACCACACAAAGCTGTGCTGCAAACGTACATTCTCACAAATTTCTTTCTCAAGTTAAGATCTATGTTTGATACTAGTATAATTCCCATGGCCAGGAGTGCCATTTATACCAGTGCTAACCTGATTTGTATGTCCTCCTTGCTCCATCTGTCAAGGATTATTTTGCTGCCTAGGTAGCGGAATTCCTTAATTTCGTCGAGTTCGTGATCCACAATTCTGATGTTAAGTTCCTCACTGTTCTCATTTCTGCTTCTTCTCATTACTTTTGTCTTTCTTCGATTCACTCTCACTCCATATTCTGTACTCATTAGACTGTTCATTCCATTCAACAGATTCTGTAACACTTCTTCACTTTTACTTAGGATAGCAATGTCATCGACAAACCTTATCTTTGATATACTTTCACTTCGAATTGTAACCACACCCCTGAACCTTGATTTTATTTCCGTCATTGCTTCTTCGATGTACAGATTGAACAGCTGGGGAGAGACTACATCCCAGTCTTATACTCTTTTTTAATCCGAACACTTCGTTCTTGGTCTTACAGTCTTATTGTTTCCCCTTGGTCCTTCTGCATATTGTATATTACCCGTCTTTTCCAATGGCTTACCCCTATTTTTCTCAAAATTTCGGACATCTTGCAAGATTTTATAAGGTCGAAAGCTTTTCGAGTTCGCATGGAGAATGTGTAGGACACCTGCCTGACTCGTACCAGTTCGTCATGCGATTGCATGGGTACTAACGTGCTGTTGTAGTATCAGACGCCAAATGCGGCGTATTGACACCAAATGTTGTGAATGGGTGCCAGGAGGTGCCGTACTAAAACTCGTCCGAGCTTTTCAAATGATTTGTTTGTTTCCACTACAGTGCTCCGTTGACCTGGGTCCGCATCACAAGCCCCGCAATGCCGAGGCCACTACTCCAGCGACCTGTGCAATGCAACGCTGTGTCGTCGTGCTGGCCTTGTTCGCCAGCTGTAGACTTCCGATTACGTCAGGATGGCTGCGCCAGCAACCGACTCAGTGGCTACCATCCCCGTTGACTCTGCGCTGCTCCGCTGGGAGCCGTAGGCCGGCCCCGCTGCTTCTTCTTCTTCGGCTGGCGTAGCTGGGAAGGCGGTGGCAACGACCGCCCGCGATCCGGCGTCGGAATCTGCGGCCCCTCGCCACGAAAGTCTCCGGCGTGTGTCGGGAGCCGAGACGACTGTCCGCGGTAGCGAACTGAAGAGTGACCCGCCCTGGCTGGCTGCGGACACAACGTCGGCAGAGGGTCGAACCAACGACCCACCGTGGACTGGGACGCTGTCGCTCCATCTATTGCGTGTAGCTGGTGGTGCGACATGCCCCGCCGTCCAGGAGAACTGCGACACTTCAAATGAATCTCGTTAGAAAACAACACCTATTTATACTCAGCTGTGTGCCTCTGTTTCGCTAACGCATCGCTCCGAGTCACATATGCTCCACACCCCAGTTGCGCCAGTGGGCCCCTTCTGCCTATAACTTGCGACATGCGAACTGCTGCGTTCACTCTTTTCAGTGGTTCGATTGCCCTTGCGGCCTACATTCCACTTCGCAACCGCTGATCAGTGTAACTTATTGCAGCCCGCACCTGGCCGTAACTTGTGCACTCCGAAATATTGCACCAAATCTAACCTCCCTATCTTAAACTGTGGTGTTGCTACACTATTCCCCTCTTCGGAAAGATCCGGTCCTCGGGTCGTCCTTTAACTAACACTTGCCGGGCGGAGTGGCCGAGTGGTTAAAGGCGCTACAGTCTGGAACCGCACGACCGCTACGGTCGCAGGTTCGAATCCTGCCTCGGGCATGGATGTGTGTGATGTCCTTAGGTTAGTTAGGTTTAAGTAGTTCTAAGTTCTAGGGGACTTACGACCACAGCCGTTGAGTCCCATAGTGCTCAGAGCCATTTGAACCATTTGAACTAACACTTAAACTTGTTTGGATTGGCACTTACGACATACTTACTTACTACTAGAAAACTTAAATGTGGTCTAGTGCCCTTTTAAAACCATGACATGAAACAAAACGTAAAAATTCCTTACTAGACGACCACTGCTTGATCAGCTCCTTACCTACTCGTCTCACGCTCTCAGTATCCAATCCACTGGGACTTGGACTACCCTTGGTTTCCTTTTGGAATTAGCTCTCCGCCTGATCAGAAGGAAAACAACACATAACAAAGTTAAGGCTGCGATGACACTTGGCACAGAGGTGCTCAAAATGATCGTTATTTGCCGTTGCCTTTCCCTATACTGCGCGACATGTTGAACAGTCTGTTCGGCCGATATGCGCCCCTCTTGCTCTTAAATGAACTAGTTTACAGATCTCAACAGACCTGCTCAAGAGTTTGATTTAACAAGGTCATATTCTGCCTTGTCAAAAACTCTAAAGTGGTTTCTTTCCATTACAGCTGTGGCTGCGTAACATTCAATTGTGTGACTCCTGAAATTGACGCTGGCAGATGGAAGGTTGGTCCTATTATGTTACACTTAGTTCCATTGATTAAAATTCCGCTTCCTTCGAGCTCTACACGTTTCGCTTCCGTAAACACTCCTTGCTCAAAACAACTTGCTACTACTATCAAATTCTCGTAGGTAGAGAAGATCCAATGCATCCCGACTCGTTGCAAGTTCAATTTTGGTTCCATTATGTCCCTTGGACAGTCTGCTCCTTTCCCCCAGTCTAAAGATAACTGCACCGTGCACGTGTCCCATATTTGTAGCTTCACAGATTTTCCTCCGACATTCACTATTTTTGACCCCAAACAACACCGATTGTGTAACTACTTTCATTCTTAAATTTGCCTTATTTGAACTGGTGCAATAAACACGACTTTCCTGGCACAGCACTGTCGATAACTAAGAATTTAAACAGTAAATCGTACGACTCTGACATCGTTCAACACATGTTTATTACGGCTTTGACGCAGAATTTGCTCGGATGCATTTATCTCTCCAGAACTGCGTTTGACTTCTCCTCCAACAACATTCCACATACGTCAGACGCTACACTCACCTTTTCAGTGACCTGAGGACAGGGGTCACCATCACCCTTCCTCCCTCTTCAAAAAGACTGCTACTCCTAGCAGGCTTACAATATTTGAAAACACATACAACACATAAAAACACAATACCTAATAAATCTATACAAACCCAATGATGCATAACACGAAAACAAAACAAAACAAAAAAAAACTACAAATACTCTACTACTTTCTAGAACGTAAAGCATACGGTACTTCGTGCTGTACTCTATCTTCCTGGTTTTCTGTGCGCTTAGAACATCTCTTCACTCTCTCTTTCTTCTTGTTTCCTTCCTGTGACACGCCTGGAATCACATCCGGGCAACCCTCAAATGGCCGTAATCGCCCAACGTGTACTATCGTCGTTCCAGTTTGCAGCTGAAGCTTAACAATAACGGGAGATGTAGTTTCAACAACTTGGTATGGCCCTTGATACCTCGTGAGGAACTTCTTCGTTTTCCCCTTTTTGCGTATAGGGGCTGGACAGCATTACCCTTTGCCCCTCCCTATAGTTCGGTAAACTTCCTTTCCTCTTTACTGCGTCTTTTGCCTTTCCAAAGCGTCTGTAATCGCCTTTTGTACTCGTTTCCAAACATCCTGTCCTTGCTAATTGACGTACAGTCACCAGTCCTTCCTTTCTGTAGCTTCACTCAATCAAATGGTGACGGAATTCTTTGCCCGTACACTACCTCATATGGAGACAAACCGGTATTTGTATGGACTTTTGCATTGTATGCGAATACAACATGCTTCAAATACTCGTCCCACTGATGGTGATGACAATACACATAAAAATTCAGCATCTTCCCGATTGCTATGTGTACCCGTTCTGTCCTTCCGTTGGCCTGTGGATGCCACGCGCTCGTCCTCAACTTCTTTACGTTCAACAATTTACACAGCTCCTTCATTTAATCCGACATGGAGTTTGTCCCTTGATTAGTAATTATTGTCTCTGGTACACCAAACTTCAAAGTCCAGTTATTTACTAACGATTGCGCGACCATTGCTGCCTGTTGATTTGGCATAACCACGATCTCCACATACCTTGAAAAATGGTCTGTTCCCCGATGGTGTTCACCTAAAAGGTCCTAAGACATCAATCCCCAGGAAAGAGGATGGGGGCCGGCCGGTGTGGCCGTGCGGTTCTGGGCACTTCAGTTTGGAACCGCGTGACCGCTACGGTCGCAGGTTCGAATTCTGCCTCGGGCATGGATGTGTGTGATGTCCTTAGGTTAGTTAGGTTTAAGTAGTTCTAAGTTCTAGGGGACTGATGACCTCAGAAGTTAAGTCCCATAGTGCTCAGAACCATTTGAACCATTTGAAAGAGGATGGGCATGTTGCTTCCGGTAATCGTTGTAGCTGTATCTGTTTCCGACTGCTCTCTGCGCACATGGTTTTCAATTCTTGACATACTGATTCACATTTCCTTTCCTACCTCTCCACCAATACCTCTCCGCCACTCTCCTATTCGTCGCTCTACTCCCTCCATGACTGGATAACTCGTGATCATGTGCTGCCTTTAAAACCTCGTCCTTCAGTTTCGCTGGCACTACTACCCTTGGCCCTAACTTCGTTTCCCTGCACAGAAGACCGTCGTACAAATTAAACTGTGGCTGTGTCCGATAAAATTTACAGTCCTTCAGAACTACTCTGGTGCCAGAAACTTAAGGGTAAAAGTAATTTTCGCATTGAGAAGCCCGCTAAACCCGCTAGGCAGAACAGGTGACTGGGATTGTAGAAAGGGCCAAATAAGGTTGGGGTCAGTTTCACCTTAAAATTGTAATTTATTGTAATTTAATAAAACATTTACAACCACAGCGGCACATAGCCGAACTTTTACAACTACGAGTTTCCTAAATACAATTCTTTCACGGCTGAAGGCCTCCAAACAAGAAATTTTAAAAATAAACAAGATAAAAATGCAGTTAAAATAGCAAATAAAATAATTAAAATATATTTTTATTACAGCTAGGCTAAAAGCCTCAAGGCAAAAGTGGATAGACAAACAGAAACAAGATGCAATACAAAAGGCCCACAATAAAGTTTTGATGATTTTAAAATAAATTAGCATAACCTTTCAAAGACAGAATGCCGCAATGTTTTGCTTAAAGGGTAATTTTAAGAATAAGGTTCCAAGCCGTAAGCTTGAAATGTAATTTTAAGAATAAGGTTCCAAGCCGTAAGCTTGAAATGTAATTTTAAGAACAAGGTTCCAAGGCTAAAGGCCCATAAAAAAATTTCCAAAATTTTTAAAGAATTATAACCATAAGCCTTAAGTTTTTAGTAGCTGAAACCGGACTAAAAGAAAGGACAACACAATGGCAATAACCTTTCAGCAAATATCCACTTGCCGGAATTCAAACTTACTTACATACAACACAGTAAAACCAAGAATTCTTTTTTATTGGCTATGATAGATTATAAACAAACAACTAAACACCAGTGAGAAAGACAGTAAAGACAACAACACTCAGAAGCCTCCAGGGGGTCGGTCTGCTCTCGTTCACTTAGGTGAGACAGGTGGTGAGCCAGACTACACTTGATCCGTCGGAACCCAACCAAGGGACAGCCACGGACCAACCGAGAAACGGCTTGCTTGCCACCAATCGGTATATGAGAATTCAAACACAAAATGTTACGTCCGTGATTATTCACAATCAAATATGTATATGTATTAAGCTGTCAAAACTACACACCATGTTGGACAGCAACAACAGGTGAGGAAAGGACACTGTCTGAAATTACGTTAGTGGCCATGGCAGGTAACCGGAACACTGACGGCCACAAGGCAGAAAATTCCGCTGGTGCACTCGAATTGTAGTCAACCAATATAGTTAATTCCACCGCATGGTGGCTAAATTTCAGCAATACAAACACTCGGCGTTGCTCACAGGAAAACCTCCCCAACAACGAACCATCGAAACGAACCACACAACATGAATGGACGTGGATTGGGTAGTTGAAACCACTACTCAACTTTGACGTCCTGGGTCGATGAACCACGAAGCTCGTAGCGATCGGACAGCTCCACACACACTCCGAATGCAGGGACTGCCAGTGGATTCAGCCGACTGCACCGCGCAGAGATAACTTCCCTGGTCTGCAGCGACCGACCGCCTGCCTCAGAATGCCGACAACATCTTAAATGGTCGTCACTGGACATAACGCCAACTACACACACAACCTGACGAACATTGCACGAAGACCTGAACGATACCCAACAGTAACTAAGCACACACGAAGACAAATCGGGAGTCGATGCACACACACACAGCCGACTCATGAACGATCGGCGAGTCAAAACGCGTCGTCCGGTAGGACGACCGACCGACGATCCACCAAGAGCGTGGCCCGGCTCAAGTGATGCGTGGCGGCAATGGTCGGGCGAGCCATGTCGACGCAGACCTCACTGCTACTCCAACCCGGCCGCATTAGCGCCGCATTGCAACTCCTCGACTGGCAGATCCAGACCGCGCTCCAGACGCGTTCCACCTGACTGGCAGCCCGAACTCGCGACCCGAACTCCCCTACGACAGACAAGGACCGGGAAGTAATAGCAGTGGAGCGAAGATACTACGAGAGGGGACATATCGATACGCGCTCCTAGCGCAGCTCATGGTCAGGCAAAACAGCAACTCAGTGACAGTAGTATTTTAAATGAGGGTAGTGAGGTGGAAGTACGTTAAAAACAGGGTGTAAAATAGATGATGGCGGGAACACGAGCCACGCACGGCTCACGCATATTTCGCTGTCAAGTAACCTAGCTCAATAAAACTTCGACGATACATGGAAAGAACTGCTACAATACAGTACAGAACATAACTAGAAGCAATTCCCAGGGCAGCAAACAGAAATGACACTTTTATTCAAAAATATTAACTACACTGATCTATGTATGACGGTACACTGAAAAGTATGAAAGGCGGGACATGATTCTTAATTGGGTTTGTGATCTCTACAGACTGCAGTGCATCCTCTTCAACGTGCTCCCATACAGGCTGGTAGTTAGGTTACGAGTTCTTTTGATAGGGTGTTCCGTTACTTCACCAGCACCGTTCTCAGCTGATGGATGACCGATGGTGCGTGTGGACGTTATACAATACGTCTCCCCAACGAAGCCGCGTGGGATTAGCCGAGCGGTCTTAAGCGCTGCAGTCATGGACTGTGCGGCTGGTCCCGGCGGAGGTTCGAGTCCTCCCTCGGGCATGGGTGTGTGTGTTCGTCCTTAGGATAATTTAGGTTAAGTAGTGTGTAAGCTTAGGGACTGGTGACCTTAGCAGTTAAATCCCATAAGATTTCACACACATTTGAACATTTCCCCAACGCATTCCTCGCGTATTCGATAGGATTTTAGTCAGGGGAACACGCAGGCCATTCCACTCCCCGAATATCCTCTCTCTCCAAGAGCTGCTCCACCGGTGCTGTCGTCCATAAAAATGAAGTCAGAGCCGAATGCACTCCTGGAAAGACGCAAATGGGAAGGAGTAGAGTGTCACGATACCATTGACCAGTGAGTGTACCGTGTTCAAAGATTTGGAGGTCAGTACGCAATTGCGAATTATCCCTCCACACACGGAAATATGGAGACAGCAAAAACAATCACGTTCGACAATGTGTCTGGGTACACTATGTCACATCGCCTCCCGCCGTATGAGGGTACGTCCAAAACCGCTACTTGGACTGAGTCTGCTCTCGTCTGGGAAGAGCACGCGACCTCACTCCTTGTTGGTCCAGTCCCCATGCTCGTGGCAGCATCACAACTGGAGCCGCTGATGCGTGGGAGAACTCAACGAACTGGTCGTCTGTGAAAGAGACCTCTCCTATACAGCAATGTCACTGTGGCGCGTGAGGTCGCGTATCTAGTAATCCTGTTAAGTGTGGTTTCATTGCACCCACTGTTTGACGTGTGTCCTGTCTTGCCTGTTGCATAGTACAGCGGCCATCTGGTACTGTAGCTGACCGTGGTCAACCACCTCTTCCTCTTCTGGAAAGCTCCCCATGCATTTCGTCCTTCTTCCAGTTCCCCGATGATTCTTCACTGTGTGTCGTCATCCAGATGTTGACACTTTCTGGCAGCTTAAAACTGTGTGATGAACTGAGACTCGAACTCGAGACCTCTGTCTTCGCGGGCGAGTGTTCTACTAACTGAGCTAACCAATCACGATTCATGACCCGATCTCACAGCATTAATTTCGCCAGTACGTCTTCTACATATCAAACGTCACAGAAGTACAAATGGTTCAAATGGCTCTGAGCACTATGGGACTTGACTGCTGAGGTCATCAGTCCCCTAGAACTTAGAACTACTTAAACTTAACTAACCTAAGGACGTCATACACATCCGTGTCCGAGGCAGGATTCGAACCTGCGACCGTAGCAGTCGCGCGGTTCCAGACTGAAGCGCCTAGAACCGCTCGGCCACACAGGCCGGCACAGAAGTACACTTGTGCGGGACTAGCGCTCCTGGAAGAAAGGATATTGCGGAGATATGGATTAGCCACAGTCTGGGGGATGTTTCCAAAGTGAGTTTTTCACTCTGCAGCGGCGTGTGCGCTGACATGAAACTCTCTGACAGGTTAAAACTGTGTGCCGGACCGGGACTCGAATTCGGGACATTCGCCCTTTAACGGGCAAGATGTGGGGAGGGTCGTATATCGTGCTTGGGTAGCTCAGTTTGTGTAGCACTTGTCAGCGAAAGGTAAAGGCCCTGAGTTCCAGTATCGGTCCAACACACATTTCATATCAGCCCACCGCTTTCTAGATCCATCCAAATGTTGTCTCCGGTCCTTGTTGTAATGAACAATACCACTACAGAACGATATAGCTGCTCGGTGAATGATGCACACAGTCTTTTCCCGTTCCTTCAACTGCCTCGCATTGCGGGACCGGCGACATTTGTCGCGTAAGCCACGCTGACCTCACACAGCGTGACTCCCGGCTTCCTGTGTACGACTGGGAGCTCTCTGGCAACACGCTCCTGTACTTTCATTCATTTCGATACAGTAATATGTTATTTTTACTTTATCTGGTCCGTCCTCAAGCTCTGCGGAGCAATGGGTATTCACAGTAAAGTTTCTTGAGAAAAAAGAGCAAGTAGCTTGCAAGACAAGAGTCATGGGCTACCCTCTAACGTAGTGTCGGTCCTCAGCGTAGAACAGCACCTCGACATGGACACAACAGGTCCTGCAAACATATTGAGCCAATCTGCCTCTATAGCCGTCAATAAATGTCAGTGCAGGATTTTGTTCACGAACTGACGTTCAAAAAGTCTGTTAATTTCCGTCGTGCGTCCATAATCACGTCGGAATCCTTTTCTCACGAATCTCATGAGTGTGAATGACAGCTCCGCCAAGGCACTGCCCCTTTCTACATTGGGTTTGCGATACTACCGCCATCTGTATATATGCATATCGCTACCCGTTGACTTTTGTCAGCTGATTGTAAACCGACACCGGTCTGTTGTAAATGCCAATTGATTTATAATTTTGTCAGTAGTTTATAGCCCCGGTGAAATCAATGATGGAACGTACAACATATTTTAGCGGCTTTCATACCCGGCGTAAAGAAAAAGAGTTAAGGAAAGTTTGCTGTTGTAGACTTTACAGGGCTTACGTCACACCCGACGTGGATAGTGACCGGGTGTGGAGTCTGGGAGCGTCCGCACAATGCCGGGTGATTCTGCGAGCTGAGCTGGTCTGGTCGCCAATCTGCTACGGCTGTAACAGAGTGCAGTGGGGGCGGTCGGGCAGACACGCCGGGGGCGGCGGCCGGCGGGGTGGGGGCAGCGTGGCCGGCGGCGGAAGCGGAGGCAGAAGAGGGGGAGGACACACACGGCGAGGAACGTGGGAGAGGCGGAAGGTGGAAGGCGAGGAGCGGCCGACAGCCGCCTCCAAGATGGCGGCCGCCGGGGGCTGTGTAACCACGGCCCGCCGCTGTATTTATCCAGGGAGGCGGTATAGTCCGGGCCTGCGCTGCCACACGGGTCTGTACACGGACCACTACTGTTCGCCCCGACTCTATAACTAACACAGGCGTTGGCGCAGAATCTTCGGCGACGGCACTGTTCTCCTGTTGCATATGAGCCTCTGTATTCCGCATTTCATGTTTTGCCAAACGGTTCTATACACGGAAATTGTAGTTCGCTCCTCTATACGTAAAATAAGTGATGGCACAAATTTTTCAGTGATGACGTACTTCTGCTCCTACATCTGTGTTTCATACTTTCTGCACTACCACAGGGCTCCATACATAGATACTTATCCGTGGATGTGGTACAGTCCGGGACCTACACTGCCACACGGATCCGTACACGGACCACTACTGTTCCCGCGGACTCTGTAACTAACGCAGGCGTTGACGCAGAATCATCAATGACCGCATTGTTCTGCTGTGAATTTCACATTTTATGTGCTATTAAACGACTGTATACACCGACCACTACAGCTCGCTCTGACTCTATACGTAAAACAGGCGATGGCACTACTTTTAAAAAGATGGCATACCGGTACTTCTGCAGCTATATCTATTGCTGTGCATTTCATACTGTATGCAGTACCACACGGGTCCATACGCAGATAACTACGATTCTCTCTGTAATCAACACAGGCGTTGGCGCAGAATCTTCGGCGACGGCACTGTTCTCCTGTTGCATATGAGCCTCTGTATTCCGCATTTCATGTTTAGCCAAACGGTTCTGCCGGCCGGAGTGGCCGTGTGGTTCTAGGCGATACAGTCTAGAGCCGAGTGACCGCTCCGGTCCCAGGTTCGAATCCTGCCTCGGGCATGGATATGTGTGATGTCCTTAGGTTAGTTAGGTTTAATTAGTTCTAAGTTCTAGGCGACTGATGACCTCAGAACTTAAGTCGCATAGTGCTCAGAGCCATTTGAACCAAACGGTTCTCTGCACGGACCATTATAGTTCGCTCCTCTATACGTAAAATAAGAGATGTCACAAATTTTTCAGTGATGACGTACTTCTGCTGCTACATCTGTGTTTCATACTTTCTGCACTACCACAGGGCTCCATACATAGACACTTATCCGTGGATGTGGTACAGTCCGGGACCTACACTGCCACACGGATCCGTACACGGACCACTACTGTTCCCGCGGACTCTGTAACTAACGCAGGCGTTGACGCAGAATCATCAATGACCGCAATGTTCTGCTGTGAATTTCACATTTTATGTGCTACCAAACGACTGTATACACCGACCACTACAGCTCGCTCTGACTCTATACGTAAAACAGGCGATGGCACTACTTTTAAAAAGATGGCATACCGGTACTTCTGCAGCTATATCTACTGCTGTGCATTTCATACTGTATGCAGTACCACACGGCTCCATACGCAGATAACTACGATTCTCTCTGTAATCAACACAGGCGTTGGCGCAGAATCTTCGGCGACGGCACTGTTCTCCTGTTGCATATGAGCCTCTGTATTCCGCATTTCATGTTTTGCCAAGCGGTTCTGCCAGCCGGAGTGGCCGTGTGGTTCTAGGCGATACAGTCTAGAGCCGAGTGACCGCTCCGGTCCCAGGTTCGAATCCTGCCTCGGGCATGGATATGTGTGATGTCCTTAGGTTAGTTAGGTTTAATTAGTTCTAAGTTCTAGGCGACTGATGACCTCAGAACTTAAGTCGCATAGTGCTCAGAGCCATTTGAACCAAACGGTTCTCTGCACGGACCATTATAGTTCGCTCCTCTATACGTAAAATAAGAGATGTTACAAATTTTTCAGTGATGACGTACTTCCACTGCTACATCTGTGTTTCATACTTTCCGCACTACCACAGAGCTCCATACATAGACACTTATCCTTGGAGGTGGTACAGTCCGGGACCTACACTGCCACACGGCTCCGTACACGGACCACTACTGTTCCCGCGGACTCTGTAACTAACGCAGGCGTTGACGCAGAATCATCAATGACCGCATTGTTCTGCTGTGTATTTCACATTTTATGTGCTACCAAACGACTGCATATACCGACCACTACAGCTCGCTCTGACTCTATACGTAAAACAGGCGATGGCACTATTTTTAAAAAGATGGCGTACTTCTGCAGCTATATCTACTGCTGTGCATTTCATACTGTATGCAGAATCACACGGCTCCATATGCAGATAACTACGATTCTCTCTGACTTTGTTATCAACACAGGCGTTGACGCAGAATTTTCGATGACGGCATTGTTCCACTACTGCGTCTGAGTCTTTGCCTACATCTACATAATCTACATCGCAAGCGCAACCCTACGGTGCGTGGCGGAGGGTACGACATTTAACTACTAGCCCTTTCCTTTCCTGTTCCACTCGCATATAGAGAGCGGGTAAAACGACTCTCTATATGCCTCTGTATGAGCCCTAATTTCTCGATCTTACCTTCGTGGTTCGTACGCGAAGTGTATGTTGGCGGCAGTAGTATTGTTCTGCAGTCAGCTTTAAATGCGGGTTCTCTAAGTTTTGTCAACAGTGTTCCTCGAAATGTGGATCGCCTTCCCACCTGGGATTCCCATTTGAGTTCCCGTAGCATCTCCGCAACACATGTATGTTGTTTGAATCTACCAGTAACAAGTCTACTAGCCCACCTCTGAATTGCTTTGATGTCCTTCATTAATCCAACTCAGTATAGATCCCAAACATTCAAATAGTAGTCAAGAATAGAGCGCAGTGGCGTCCTATATGTTGTCTCCCTTACAGGAGAATCACACTTTCGTAAAATTCTCTCAATAAACCGAAGTCGACCATTCGCCTTCTCTACCACAATCCTCGGATGGTTATTCCACTTCATATGGCTTTGCAGCGTTACGCCCAGACATGTAACCGACCTGATGTTGTCAAGCAGGACACAGTTAATACTGTATCTGAACATTACGGATTTGTTTTGTTACTACTCATACGCATTAACTCAAGATTTTGTACATTTAGAGCAAACTTCCATCCATCATACCAACTGGAAATTTTGCCAGCTTGTATCTTCCTTTAGTCACTCATCTTCGTCACCACAGCATCATCAGCAAACAATCGCAGACTTCTGCCCAATCTGTTCGCCAGACCGTTTATGTATACAGAAAATAATAGCGGTCCTCTTACACCTCTTTGGGACGCTCGCATTCGAGGACAACATACTGGGTTCTATTAATTAAGAAGTTATCAAGCCACTCATATATATGGGAAACCATTCCGTATCCTCGTATCTTCGTTAACAGTCTGCAGTGATGTACTGTGTCATATGTTTTTCTGGAATCTAGAAATATGAATTCTGTCAGTTGGCCTTCATCTATACTTCGTTATGTATCAAGTGAGAAAAGGAAAAGCGACGCTTCGTAGAACTGTGCTCATTCGTGAACACCTTTTCGGCCACTAGGATATTTATTATATTCGAACTCCAAATATGTTATAAAATTCTGCAGCAAACCGATGTTCAGGATATTGTTCTGTAATGTTGCGTGTCCGTTCTTTTACGCTTCTTATTCACAGAAGTCACTTGAGTTTTTCTTTTCCAGTGATTTGGAAGTTTGCGTTGGACGAGAGATTCGCGATGAATGCAAGCTAAGTAAGGGGTCAGTGGCGTAGTACTCTTTGTAAAAGGGAACTGACGTTTTGTCTGGACCGGCCGACTTATTTCTTTTCGACTTCTTCTCTGCGTCAGCGGTGCTTATTACTATCTCATCCGTACAGGACTCCTTCCGACGAGTTTCGTGTGCAACTACACAGCTCTGTGCACGGCCCATCATAATTCAATCCCAATCTATAAGTGAGGAAAGTGTGGTTCACTAGCAAAGCATACCGCATATAGGACGCTGGTGCGGCCTATTCTAGAGTACTGCTCGAATGTTTGAGATCCGTTCGAGGTCGGATTCAGGGAGGACATCGAGGCAGTTCAGAGGCACGCTGCTAGATTTGTTACCGGTACGTCCGAACAACGCGTAAGTGTTACGGAGATGCTTCGGGAACTCAAATGGGAATCCCTGGAGGGAAGGGGACGCTCTTTTCGAGGAACACTATTGAGAAAATTTAGAGAACCGGCATTTTAAGCTGACTGCAGAACATTGCGCGTAAGGACCGGGAAGACAAAATGCGAGAAATTAGGGCTCTTACGGAGGCATATACAGGGTGAAAAGTATTTAAACCGATAAACTCTGGGATGTTGTAGAAGACAACAAAACAAATATTTTCCCTAATGTCATTTTTTCCTATGAGGAGTATTTAAACCGGTAGAGGAAGATTTCTCTGGCGGCAAATTAATTAAACCAAGAAACACTTTTCCATTTTTTTATGACCAAGATACAACACATTAATACAACCCAACTTCAACTACAGTAGATTTTCAAAAATGCCTCTATTGACACGTAAACAAAGGTTACACCGTCGGATCATGTTCTGACTGACACGGGCCAAAAACTCCAGGACTATTCCGAATTGTTCCTGCTGCTGCTACTGTCCGGGCAACCAGATCCTCTTCTGATGCAACAGGAGTTGCGTAAACGTTGCGCATCTCTCCTCACACAAAAATCAGGGGACATATCTGGGGATCGAGCAGGACATGGTACAGGACCACCTCTTCCAATCCACGTTTCTGGGAACCGTCGGTCCAAGAATCGACGCACATGACGACTGAAATGTGCCAGCGCTCCGTCATGTTGAAACCACATGCGTCGACTTGTAGGGAGCGGGACGTCTTCCAGCAATTCTGGCAATGCTCTGGCGAGAAAATTGTAATAGTGCTTGCCATATAATGGCCTAGGTAGCAGATACTGCCCAATTAAACAGTCACCAACAACACCGACCCACACATTAACGAAGAACCGCACTTGATGAGCGATAGTAACTGTGACATGTGGGTTATCCTCACTCCAAACATGCGAATTGTGCATGTTGAAGACTCCATCACGTCCGAACGTTGCTTCATCGGCAAACAACACACAGGATGGAAATGTAGGATGCATTTCTCACTGTTCCAGGTACCACTGCGAAATCTGTGCTCTGGGTGGATAATCAACAGGTTCCAGATTGTGGACACGCTGTAAGTGAAATGGACGTAACAGTTGCTCTCGAAGGACTGTTCTTACATTGGTCTGATTCGTCCCAATGTTACGTGCATTTGCACGAGTGCTGATTGAAGGATCCCACTCCACATGCTGCAAGACAGCTTCCTCAAATTGCAAAGTTCTTACCGTGCGACGGCGTCCCTTTCCAGGTAATCTGCTAAATGACCCGGTCTCACGCAGACGTTGGTACACAGCAGCAAAGGTCGTATGGTGCGGGATACGGTGAGTAGGATATTGTTGTTGATAAACCCGCTGTGCAGCTCGTCCGTTGTGGTGCGCTACGTAGTGTGCACCAACCGTATCAGTGTAATCACTCCAGGTGTATCGCTCCATTAGAAATACTGTAGAGACAATGCACTACTACACTGGTGGACAGCAGTTGCCTACAACCGAAGAGCGTAATACGCCCTCTAACAACTGAAGAGCGTAATACGGCTTCCACCGGTTTAAATAATCCTCATAGGAAGAAATGGCATTAGGGAAAAATATTTGTTTTTATGTCCCCTGCAGCCTCCCAGAGTTTGTCGGTTTAAATACTTTTCACCTGTAGACAGTCTTTCTTCCTCGCTCTATTTGCTAGTGGAACAGGAGAGGGTACCCTCCGTCACGCACCTACGGTGGTGAGCGGAGTACCTATGTAGATGTAGATGTAGATGTAGATGTAGATGTAGATGTACCAGCCCTGGTAACAACACTAAATAAGAACGACACCAATGGACTCTAGTTTCCATTCTACCTGTCACAGAGAATTGCCCTTCAGTCGCTTTCATACATGGCACAGAGGACTGTCCATCAGTCGCTTTCATACATGCCGATGGTGGTGTTTATGTGTAGGAAGATTCACTGACTTCCGACCATGTCCCCCGGGTGCTTCGCTTTTCTTGTCAAGCAGTGTAATATGCGCCAGTAACCTGTAAACGTGCAAGTGTTGCGGCTTCCGTGTCAGAGACTGCCCTGTACTTGCGATGTCGCAGTCGGTGGTGGCATCTTCGACCATAGATACTAGTAGACTGGCCTCCCTGTGCCAAAGCTGTAGGGCAGGTGTGGCTCCAACATAAACCACGTGACTGTAGGCAAAACGTGGCGGGATTTCAAATCAGCGGTCTGCCATCCGATGTTTGTATCATATTTTATCCACATTTTTCAATTGACTGCCAAACGCTTCCAACAAAAATTACTTTTTTATTTGCGAAAAATTATGTCAGAACTACATTTGACGTGGATTTGTTCACAGTACCATTTATAAAATCTGACAAATACATCTAACGCCCCTCTGGGGGGCAGCGGGACGAAATTACTATAAACTATCAATTAAAGTAAAATGTCGTTAAAATTCTTTTAAACAGTAAGAGTGGGCTCGTGTCAAAACTTTAAACATTGGATTCGCCGCGTTTTGAGCTCTAGTCACTTATAAAAGAAAATGGGATATGGGAAATATGGCAACTATAGGTGGCAAATTGTCGACTTTAGGAGCAGGTCCATTTTAGAGTATCAATTTTAGGTGCACTTCAAAGGTTCAGTTCCTACTATTTTTACAAAACTTTAAACTATCAGTTTAAAAAAAAAAATAATACTTTAGATGAAAGGTGAGACTTTGAAGTTTCAGAAAATAATTTTGGGCCTTACATTTATTTAATAGTATTAGAAGCTAGAAAAAAATTCTCTTCATATGTCGACTATAGGTGCTCTTACCTTATTATAATCTCACTTGTATATACAAAAAGGCGCGTATGTGCAGATGGCTTAAAGTTTTTCCGTTTCAGGGCCTGTATCCAAAGCTACCTTCGGTTTTCATCCTTAGGAAACCTATGAATAGGAACGAGAAATAGTTATACTTACTTCTGTAACCGATCACAGATAACTTCCAAAATGTAATATGAGTCTGACTTTACAGGCATCACTTTCAACACTTTAATTTACGTGATACCCTACTTCAAGTGTAAAAAACATATAAAAGTCACTTCAGCAGATTTCAATAAACACATCTGCACTATCATAGAAACACACGTGAAATGTAATGCCATTTCCCCCGACAAAAGCGCAACACGAAACAACCAAGTTTTGCCAACATTCACGTGACTTTAGCCCAGAGATGTTGGAGCCACGAAAATGACGTCAGGGCCAGTCTATTATATTTATGGTGGAAGGGTGGCATGCATGTCTCCAGGAGCCGCCAGGAAGGAGAGCTTCCGACCGGCCGGTAGGGGGAGCCATCCGGCGGCCGGGTGACCTCTGGCCGCCTCCGTCCCGCCCCCAGAGGTCAGGGTCGCCGCGCTCGTGCGACCCGGGGCGTGACCACAGCGGTGCAGGCGGCAGCCCGCTCACGCCTCGAACTTGCCGGCTGACCTCCATGGCACCCTGCTCTCACGCCTAAACAAGTCAGCACCTGTTTTACCGATCATGCAACTGCTCGCGTCCTCCCGACGCAGCTGCTGACTAAAGTTTTCTGTATCTGCACACTTACTCTCCAAACCACTGTGACGTACGTTCCCCAAGGGTCGGTGCTGGGGCCACTGCTGTTTCTTATTTATATAAATGATATGCCTTCTAGTATTACAGGTGATTCAAAAATACTTCTGTTTGCTGATGACACGTGCTTGGTAGTGAAGGATCTTGTGTGTAATATTGAAACATTATCAAATAATGTATAGTTCATGAAATAAACTCGTGGGTTGTGGGATATAATTTGATGCTAAATCACAGTAAGACTCAGTTTTTACAGTTTCTAACTCACAATTCAACAAGAACAGATATTTTGATCAGACAGAATGGACATATTATAAGCGAGACGGAACAGTTCAAGTTCCTAAGCGTTCGGATAGACAGTAAGCTGTTGTCGAAAGCCCATGTTCAGGATCTTGTTCAGAAACTAAATGCTGCTTTATTTACCATTAGAACAGTATCTGAAATAAGTGACAGTTCAACACGAAAAGTAGTCTACTACGCATATTTTCCTACGCTTATGTCATATGGTATTATTTTTTGGGGCAATTCTTGTGATTCAAAAAGGGTATTTCTGGCTCAAAAACGGGCTGTTCGAGCTATATGTGGTGTAAGTTCGAGAACCTCTTGTCGACCCCTATTCAATAATCTGGGAATTCTGACATTGCCCCACAGTATGTATTTTCTTTAATGTCGTTTGTTGTTAGCAATATTAGCTTATTCCCAAGAGTTAGCAGCTTTCACTCAGTTAATACTAGGCAGAAATCAAATCTGCATGTGGAATGCACTTCCTTGACTCTTGTGCAGAAAGGAGTGCACTATTCCGCTGCATCCATTTTCAATAAACAACCACAAAAACTCAAAAATTGTAGCAGTAGCCCAAACGATTTTAAGCCTAAACTGAAGAGTTTCTTCATGGCTCACTCCTTCTATTCTATCGAGGAGCTCCTGGCAGAGCTGAAAAATTAAGCAAATTCCAGTGTTACATTGTTGATTTTCTTTATTTAAACTTACGAATTGTCGCCTGAATACGTTTCTTGCATTCCATTTTATCTGATTCTACTATCGTGTTATAATTTCATGTATTGATTCGTTCCATGACCATGGAGACTTCTCCTTAATTTGGTCCCACGGAACAATAAATAAATAAATAAAGCTCACTGTACCTAGATTTGTTCGATGATAACCGGTATTTACAAAATGTCGGTCCTGGGAGTTAACAGGGATATTCAAGTACAAAAGGAGCCTTCGAGAACCTTCAGACTGAAGGCTTTGCTGCAGTATATTTGCGACGTAGCAAGATTTTGATGCGGGTGTATAAGCACCGACATATAGGCCACGGATTAGTTCAAATGGCTCTGAGCACTATGGGACTATCTGAGGTCATCAGTCCCCTAGAACCTAGAACTACTTAAACCCAACTAACCTAAGGACATCACACACATCCATGCCCGAGGCAGGATTCTAACCTGCGACCGTAGCGGTCGCGCGGTTCCAGACTGAAGTGCCTAGAAGCACTCGGCCACTCCGGCCGGCGCCACGGATTAGTGTGGCATTCGTGTCTTTCCGATGTGCGTGCAGTGAAAGCGGAAACGGAAACTATAGCGATATTATTGCTAAATGTGTGCAAACACGACCAACGTGCTGTCGTTCTCTTCTCGGCTGCCGAAGGACAAACACCGCTAGACATCCGTAGAAGCCGGCCGGGGTGGCCGAGCGGTTCTAGGCGCTACAGTCTGGAATCGCGCGACCGCTACAGTCGCAGGTTCGAATCCTGCTTCGGGCATGGATGTGTTCGATGTCCTTAGGTTAGTTAGGTTTTAGTAGTTCTAAATTTTAGGGGACTGATGACCTCAGAAGTTAAGTCCCATAGTGCTCAGAGCCATTTGAACCATTTTGAACATCCGTAGAAGAATGAAGAATGTGTCATGGGCAGCTTGTCTCTCCGATCACCGTTCTGGAACACTGCGAAGAGTTCTGTGCTGCTCACGATTCCACACAAGACCCGCATATTGCAAATGTCGTAACGCATAAGGTATGCCAACTCAATTAAAAGGCACTCGAGCACCTTGATCTCTCTCGAAGCTATTACCACCCCTTTGGTCCCTTATGCCTTCAAGAGCTGAGGATTTTTGTCGGACGAGGATGTGCAGCAGGCAGGTACAGACTTCTTCACGCTGCAGGACGTGCTATTTTACCAAACAGGTGTCTTCAACCTGGTGTGTCATTGGGGTGATTGCCTCAGTGGTGACGGCGATTTTGTCTTATTCTCATACTGAACTGTACAGACTTCGAAAGGAAACTTTCTGATTGCTCCCTATAGATAACTGAAAACTATGAAAAATCGTAACATCAGCGTTGAAGACAAATCATCGATATTCGATGTTCAAATGTTCAAATGTGTATGAATTCCTAAGGGACCAAACTGCTGAGGTCATCGGCCCCTAGACTTACACAGTACTTAAACTAACTTACGCTAAGAACACTACACACACCCATGCCCGAGGGAAGACTCGAACCTTTGGTGGGAGGGGCTGCTCAATCCGTGATATGGCGCCTCGAACCGCGCGGCGATCTTCGATGATGGCAAAAAACAACTTCTAAACATTTCTCGAAGTGACGAGGAAAAGAAAATTGAGGATCTATTAAATGCCGATCAGTTTGGATGTAGCAAAAGTGAAGGCACTAGACAGGCGCTTCTGGCGTTGCAATTCGTAATGGAAGCAGCACTTAAGAAATATCGAGACACCATTCATGGTAAGTGTCGACCCGCAAAAAAGTGCTCGATAATGTAAAATGGTGCAAGATGTTCGAAATTCACTGAAAAATATGAGTGAGCCATAGGGAAAGACGGCATGGACTGTGGGAATGCCAGAGAAGAAGAGAATCGAAATCTTTGAGATTGGGTGCTACAGAAGAACGTCGAAAATTAAGTGAACTAAAAGTAAGGAATGAGGAGGTCCTCTGCAGAGTGAGTGAAGTAACAACATGTGGAAAACACTGACAGGGAGAAGGTATATGATGACGGGACAGGTGTTAAAGCAGCAGGGGGCTCGAGGTGAAGAAAGAGATTGGAATACATCCAAAAAAATTTGACAATGTAGGATGCAACTTCTACTCTTAGATGAAGAGGTTGGCACGGCTAAGTCGAAGCAGTCACAACACTGGTGCAAAAAAAATTAATATTCCAAAAGAGTCGACATCGCAATGCACTGAAGTGTTTGCGAAAGATGCAATTTTTATTCTCATTAGTCATAAAGTTGTGGAATATCTAATGTTAATTATTGTTGTAACTGTTGATAGATGTATCTGTTCAAATGGTTCAAATGGCTCTGAGAATTATGGGACTTAACATCTTAGGTCATAAGTCCCCTAGAACTTAGAACTACTTAAACCTAACTAACCTAAGGACATCACACACATCCATGCCCGAGGCAGGATTCGAACCTGCGACCGTAGCAGTCCTGTGGTTCCGGACTGCAGCGCCTAGAACCGCACGACCACCGCGGCCGGCGATGTATCTGTATGTTGCTTTCTACGCCGTGCTATAAATTCGTCATTTAACATCTATGTTAAAAACAGTTGAGTAATTGCATAAAAAATTTGATAAAGAAACACTTTGTCGTAGTTCAGAAACAACATTAAAGACAGTTCTGCTGTTATATCATAAATGTGTCATAGTTCAGAAATGCAACCAAAATAAGTCGTTTCGAGCATATTTCGTTTTCAAGCATAAACTCAAGATACTATGTAAATGTTAATAAATTTTCTCCACGGAATGAATGCGTATAAATGTATATAAAGGCATCTCATACAATATATTGAATCTGCGGATGAGCGCATATAAAAGATGTTCCTTAGATAGGTGTGTTTATAAAACAACTAAAGAGAATGAGAATATCATTAAAGTTTAGTTTGCAGACACAGTTATCAAATGGTTCAAATGGCTCTGAGCACTATGGGACTTAACATCTGAGGTCATCAGTCCCCTAGAACTACGTAAACCTAACTAACCTAAGGACATCACACACATCCATGCCCGAGGCAGGATTCGAACCTTCGACCGTAGCGGCAGCGCGGTTCCACACTGTTACCAGTTTACAGTGAAGACTGAGCAGCGTGAAGTGCTTTATTGGCGCTGAAGATGAGGGACGCACCTGCTGATGTTTACAAGCAGCTACTGCGTCATATAAAAAAAGTCGGCAGCGCGGTTCAAGGACTGATATCCTGTCCTGTGATTGGTTTCCCTCTCATCAGCCGCTTCCCGCGCACCTACACCTCTTCAGAATATCTGCAGCTGAGTCCCTCATTTTTGCTCGCACGGAGACGGTGGGGTGGGGTGGGGGGGGGGGAGTCCCCCTCCCCTCTACCTACCCTGGATATAAGGGTATGAGGGTATAAGGACGTAGGGTAGGGCAGGGCTGGGAAGGGATCCGCGGCGCAATTTATGAACGAGAGCGACTCGAGTAATGCCACCCGCATTAGGCCGGCGTAATATTTTCAGCTCCGATGGGATTCGCGACTAAATAAAGATCAAACAATTTTCTTTCCGCGTCGCGGGCTCCTCTTCCATATTCTCCTTTTCTTTTTTTTGGCTCCTTAAAAGGAATTCGGATGACGTTATGTATTCAGTGCCGGTGCTTCCCTACCCGTTTAAAGAGCTTGGCGTTATCTGTGAGGTACCTTGAAATACGTTACTTGCGTCGTAACCTAAAAACATCAGGAAGAACAAAGAAATTAGCAATTTATCACAGGAATACGAATTACCGCACATATGAAGGGTATCATGTCCATTATAATTATCCGGGCTGTTATGCCGTGGTCGGTTGATGAATTCTGTGTCAATTCCCAACGTTTCGTCTCCGACTGCGGGAGACATGCTCAAGGGGGTCCGTAGCTCGATGGAAGGTCCAACACACCCACTGGCATGATACATTTTAGTATATGAGGGGTAGTCATAATATTATCACGATCACCTAGAAAAAAAAAAGTAACGTAGTTCTTTTTTTTTTCCAGGTACATGTGAGCAATAACGGTACGCCAAGAAGTCAAGCAGCGTCACACTAGTCCAGGGCAGTTCTTTAGAATAATAGTGTTCATTGAATTATACAATGTAACGTCCTGATATCTTTGCCGGCCGGTGTGGCCAAGCTGTTCTAGGCGCTTCAGTCTGGAACCACGCGATCGCTACGGTCGCAGGTTCGAATCCTGCCTCGGGCATGGATGTGTGTGATGTCCTTAGGTTGGTTAGGTTTAAGTAGTTCTAAGTTCTAGGGGACTGATGACCTCAGATGTTAAGTCCCATAGTGCTCAGAGCCATTTGAACCATTTGAACATCTTTGGATTACAATTTCGCAGAACCCAAATCTCCAAAAAATCAACTTGGATTCCGCAAATGGAGATCTTGTGAAATTTACTTCGCTCTTTTCCCCCATGGGATCCACAGGGCTATAGAACATCACTGCTCGGGTTGACGTCGTGTTCCTAGACTTCAGACAGGCACCTGACACCTCCCTGTACTGGTGGTTAATGCTTAATCCGAGCTTGCCGAGTACTGAATCAGACTTGCGACTGCATTCAAGACCTGCTTGCAGAGAGAATTCAAGATGCCGCTTTTAAAGCAACAACATCGACAGAGGAAAAAGTAATTTCAGGAGCACCTCGAGGACGTGTGATGCGGCCGTTACTGTTTACAATATACAGGGTACTACAAAACAGCCTTGTCGCGGTGGTAAGACAGGTTCCCGTCAGATCACTGAAGTTCAGCGCTGTCGGGCTTGGCTAGCACTTGGATGGGCGACCATCCGGGCTACCGAGCGCTGTTGGCAAGTGGGTGCACTCAGCCCTTGTGAGGCGAACAGGAGCTGCTTGATCGAGAAGTAGCGGCTTCGGTCTCGTAAACTGATAAACGGGTGGGAAAGCGGGATGCTACCCACATGCCCCTCCATATCTGCATCCAGTGACGCCTGTGGGCTGAGGATGACACGGCGTCCGGTCGGTATCGTCGGGCCTTCATGGCATGTTCAGATGGAGTTTAGTTTCAGTTTTTTTAGGGTATTACAAAACGATACTGAAATTCTTCGAGGGGTCATAGACCGTGTCGTGAGGAACAAATGGAAGATAGGAACCTGTGTCCAGAAACGTCATCCAACGTTGCTGCAGGCGTGGGTGCCAACACCTACGCCTCCCCTTCGGCTGCAAATGTAACTTGGTGCGCTGACGGCCCGTAGACATAACTTCTAGCAGTGTTTATTTTATTGTTTTGTGGTTACGACTGCCACGAATATACACTCCTGGAAATTGAAATAAGAACACCGTGAATTCATTGTCCCAGGAAGGGGAAACTTTATTGACACATTCCTGGGGTCAGATACATCACATGATCACACTGACAGAACCACAGGCACATAGACACAGGCAACAGAGCATGCACAATGTCGGCACTAGTACAGTGTATATCCACCTTTCGCAGCAATGCAGGCTGCTATTCTCCCATGGAGACGATCGTAGAGATGCTGGATGTAGTCCTGTGGAACGGCTTGCCATGCCATTTCCACCTGGCGCCTCAGTTGGACCAGCGTTCGTGCTGGACGTGCAGACCGCGTGAGACGACGCTTCATCCAGTCCCAAACATGCTCAATGGGGGACAGATCCGGAGATCTTGCTGGCCAGGGTAGTTGACTTACACCTTCTAGAGCACGTTGGGTGGCACGGGATACATGCGGACGTGCATTGTCCTGTTGGAACAGCAAGTTCCCTTGCCGGTCTAGGAATGGTAGAACGATGGGTTCGATGACGGTTTGGATGTACCGTGCACTATTCAGTGTCCCCTCGACGATCACCAGTGGTGTACGGCCAGTGTAGGAGATCGCTCCCCACACCATGATGCCGGGTGTTGGCCCTGTGTGCCTCGGTCGTATGCAGTCCTGATTGTGGCGCTCACCTGCACGGCGCCAAACACGCATACGACCATCATTGGCACCAAGGCAGAAGCGACTCTCATCGCTGAAGACGACACGTCTCCATTCGTCCTTCCATTCACGCCTGTCGCGAAACCACTGGAGGCGGGCTGCACGATGTTGGGGAGTGAGCGGAAGACGGCCTAACGGTGTGCGGGACCGTAGCCCAGCTTCATGGAGACGGTTGCGAATGGTCCTCGCCGATACCCCAGGAGCAACGGTGTCCCTAATTTGCTGGGAAGTGGCGGTGCGGTCCCCTACGGCACTGCGTAGGATCCTATGGTCTTGGCGTGCATCCGTGCGTCGCTGCGGTCCGGTCCCAGGTCGACGGGCACGTGCACCTTCCGCCGACCACTGGCGACAACATCGATGTACTGTGGAGACCTCACGCCCCACGTGTTGAGCAATTCGGCGGTACGTCCACCCGGCCTCCCGCATGCCCACTATACGCCCTCGCTCAAAGTCCGTCAACCGCACATGCGGTTCACGTCCACGCTGTCGCGGCATGCTACCAGTGTTAAAGACTGCGATGGAGCTCCGTATGCCACGGCAAACTGGCTGACACTGACGGCGGCGGTGCACAAATGCTGCGCAGCTAGCGCCATTAGACGGCCAACACCGCGGTTCCTGGTGTGTCCGCTGTGCCGTGCGTGTGATCATTGCTTGTACAGCCCTCTCGCAGTGTCCGGAGCAAGTATGGTGGGTCTGACACACCGGTGTCAATGTGTTCTTTTTTCCATTTCCAGGAGTGTATATGATCCAGTAAAAAAGTTCGGAAGCTCCACAGGGCCATTCGCAGATGATGGGGTTGTTGTAACAAGAAGTAGCAACTGCAGCGACTTGCAGAAATATATGCAGAGAACTGATGAACGGTGCAGGGGCTGGCAGTTGGCTCAGAACGTAAATCAACGTGACATATTGCGCATGCATAGGAAAAGAGAGCCATTGCTGAACAACTTCATAATTGATGAGAAGCTGCTGGAAACAGTATCTTCCGAATAATATCTAGTGGTAACTATCCAGAGCGATCTTCACATCTACATCATACTCTGCAAGCCACCTAATGGTGTGTGGCGGAGGGTACTTTCGGTTGCACTACCTGATCCCCCCAACACAGTTCTACTCATGTGGGAAGAATTATTGTCGATAAACCTCTATAGTAGCTCTAATTTCTCGAATTTTCCTCCTGCAAACTGGTGTCCAGAAATTTCAATAGTAGATATCTCCGTGATGCACAACGCCTCTCTTGTAACGTCTGCCAGTGGAGTTTGTTTAGCATCTCCGTAACGCTCTCTGGCCAGCTAAACGATCCCGTGACGAAACGCGCCGCTCTTCGTTGGATCTTCTTTATCTCGTTTATCAGTCCCACCTGATATGGATCCCAGATAGATGAAAAATAGAATAGGGCGAATAAGCGCCTTAGAAGTGGAATTACCAGATAAATCAATTAGTAGGAAAGTCAGACGCTACACTGTGATTCATAGAATATATTTTACAGAAATGTAACTAATCCACGAAAGAAGTGGCTTACAAAACACTCGTTCCACCGATTCTTAAGTACTTTTCATCTCTCTGGCATCCCTATGAGATAGGACTGACAATAGAGACAAGACAAGATACAACGAAGGTCAAAAACCCGGCTGAACGTCCATTTTCAAATTGGTTCAAATGGCTCTGACCAACTTAACTGCTGTGGTCATCAGTCCCGTACAACTTAGAACTACTTAAACCTAACTAACCTAAGGACATCACACACATCCATGCCCAAGGCAAGATTCGAACCTGCGACCGTAGCGGTCGCACGGTTCCAGACTGTAGCGCCTAGAACCGCTTGCCACTTCAGCAGGCCGTCCATTTACAGAAGGTGTTCGGAGTGATGACCATTGGTATCAGTGCAGTGCAGCAATCTTCTTATCATGGATTGAGTGGTATTCCTTGTCACATTGGTACTTATCGAAGCAAATGCTCAGACAATTCTCTCTCGTATATCGTGCAAATAGTAAATATTCGCCGAATACGGCGTATCCATCTAACGTGCCATTGACATGCAGACACCATTCGACGGTTTCGCAATACAACACTAATAGGAACGGTAAGACTAGTATCGTCGAGTCAAGCGAATCCGAATGATATATTCCTTCGAAGAACATGTCGATATGCTTCTCATTTAAGGAGAATGCCAACGAAATCCAGTGAGAGCTAGAGAAATACGCTGAAAGTTATCTTCAGCGTACTCACCCTACACGTCGCGCATTTAAATATGTGTATGACAAATTTAGAGCAACTGGAACTTTAACGTATCGGAAACGTATCCGGCAAAGGGAAGTTTCTAACGAGAAAACGGAAATTGGTACTCTTGCCACTGTGGTTCGACATCCTTGTGTTAGTTCGAGCCAAATCGCAAGGGAATCTGGCATGAGCCAGAGTAGTTTTGTTCGTGTTCTGCATCGCCATAAATATCATCCTTACATATCAGTCTCCAGCAAGAATTAACTGATACAGATTGTATGCGTCGCAATGAATTCTGCCGATGGGCTCAACTTCAGATTCAGAGGGATGACACAGTTATTAGTTTGATTTTATGTACTGGCGAGTTAATTTACGTAACATGCATTATTGGGCAAATGAAAATCCATGTTTACTGATGCAAGTTGCACACCAAAAACCGTGAGCGGTGAATGTATGGTGTGGAATTCTGGAGGACAGAATTATAGGCCCCTATTTCATCGAAGGAAATCTGAATGGTAGGAAGTACACCACATTCCTGCAACAAACATTAGATGTGTTATTGGAACAAATACCGTTAGGAACAAGGAAGTGTCCGGCACCTTTTTCGCTGATGACTAGAAATGAGTTGCATATATATATATATATATAATTCCAAAAGTATGATAGGAGCAGAAAAGTTTGTGGGACAAAAGTTCCCTGCAGATTTTCTTATGTTGGACCTTAATACGTACAGATATTAATGAGTTGGTTGTTTTTTCTGTATGTCGAACTGTCTTCCCACAAACAAGTCACAAACTTCAAAAGCTGATGTTTTCTGCACATTCATACTGCATCAGTAAAATGGTCTATCCCTGAGTATAGACTAACCGTTTTGCGTCTACGTATCCACACTTCAACATCTGACCTACTGGTCAGAGAAAAATAAGCATGCTTGGAAATACTAAGCAACCTAAAAACATATGACTTATAATGGCTATAATTATTAGTGTGCTAATGACGTAAATGTTGATGTAATGTTGTTCAGTACGCCAGTCAACAGAAACATCTGCACTTAATATCCGGTGCAGGATGGTCAGAAACACAATGAAAAAGTTTTGAAGGGACGTGCAAGGTAGACTTCGCTGAGAAATATTTATTATGAAAAAAAATTCCGATCTGATTAAATTTAAGTTATCCAGTGAGGTATTTGAGCGCAGTAATTCAAGCAGCCTGCTAGAGTCAGTGTTGCCAAACGTGTTCCTCGTTTTGTTTCCTCAAACGGAATAAAAGTAGCTTCTGCTCACCTAGCTTAAACTTATCGCTTCCGAAAAGATAGATTTTAACTGGTAATGTGAATTATACAAGTGGTAACTCGCGGACACACATATGTCTGTGCATTACAGCATTTTAGCTGGCGAGTGTGCTACAATTTGAGCGCGCAGCTACCTGATGGGCTAACGACAATGGCAGACTGCAGAGTAGTGAACAACCATTGGTGAGAAACGTTTAGAATTAGTGGCAGTTGTAAGAAACAGAATGCAGCATTTCATGACATTTGTAGATCTGTGGGAAACGGTAATGGACATCTCATCTACTGTTTACAAGGTACCTAGCAATCATTACCTAGCAACGTGTAAACAGTGATAAAAAATTGTGAAAAGCGTTCCCCGTTCTCTTGCAGCGACAAAGTTATGTAAGGTTTGAAATTTACGGTGTCTGGCTTCATCATTTCTAATGGAGGGAAATCGGTTATTTTTAATAAATGTATCATGATAAGATAACCATGAAGGTGGATCTAAGGATGCTTTACTTGAGAAGTATTTCATTTAATGATAAGTAATAGTTTTTATAAATACCTTTTTCGTATCGGCAGAAATACTAATACGTAAATTGCATCCTTTCGCGTATGAAACCCAAAGGCACTGCAACACGTGTGATTAATGACGCGATGGTTGCAGAAGATCTTCGGTTCATTGGTAGAATTTTGGGAAGATGTGGTTCATCTGTAAAGGAGACCGCTTATAAAACACTAATACGACCCATTCTTGAGTACTGCCCGAGCGTTTGGGATTCCTATCAGGTCGGATTGAGGGAGGACATAGAAGCAGTTCAGAGGCGGGCTGCTATATTTGTTACTGGTAGGTTTGATCATCACGCGAGTCTTACGGAAATGCTTCAGGAACTCGGGTGGAAGTCTCTAGAGGAAAGGAGGCGTTCTTTTCGCGAATCGCTACTGAGGAAATTTGGAGAACCAGCATTTGAGGCTGACTGCAGTATAATTTTACTGCCGCCAACTTATATTTCGCGGAAAGACCACAAAGATAAGATAAGAGTGATTAGGGCTCGTACAGAGGCATATAGGCAGTCATTTTTCCCTCGTTCTGTTTGGGAGTGGAACAGGGAGAGAAGATGCTAGTTGTGGTACGAGGTACCCTCCACCATCCACCGTATGGTGGATTGCGGAGTATGTATGTAGCTGTAGACAAGCTTAGAGAGAAGCTGCAGTTATTCTCAAAAAAATTCTTGTACGTAATTTCCAGGTACTGTAAGGAAAAGAAACCATTAGCATTTTGCAGGATATGTTGTCTTGCACCTTTACATCCGCCGCTTGAGGGTCAGGCATCTATTTCATGAGTGGTGTACTTTACCAACAAATTTTCGCAGCTGCGACAAACCTTTAATTAAAAACCGCAAACAACACTCACGTAAAACTATCAAATGAAGTTCACTGCGTCTCTACGTCAGCCACATACACATAAAGCCGCCTACAACCATGCCTTATAATGTTTATATGATAGTTACTTAATTAGTCTCCTTTTTGATTTTAGATAATCTGATGATGCCTAACCACGGCGAAATGCATTATTTTTAAATAAAAAAAATTGCAACCGTGACTTTTATTTTCAATATATAACAATGCAAACTGGTTGCTGTATCAATCAGCCAACGGTGGAGTGGAATGAATTCAACAAGAGTAAGTGTCTTTTCCCTTTCCCCAAAACCCACAGGCAAAATTATATGAACAGTCAGTTAACACGCTCAAAATGCAATCAAATAAAACTTGATAAATTAATGCAAAATTTGCCTGATTAGTTACTTAATTAGTCTCCTTTTTTTATTTTAGATAATCTGATGATGCCTAACCACGGCGAAATGCATTATTTTTAAATAAAAAAAACTTTGCAACCGTGACTTTTATTTTCAGTATATAACAATGAAAACTGGTTGCTGCATCAATCAGCCAACGATGGAGTGGAATGAATACAACAAGAGTAACTGTCGGTTCCCTTTCCCCAAAACCCACAGGCAAAATTATATGAACAGTCAGTTAACACGCTCAAAATGCAATAAAATAAAACTCAGTAAATTAATGCAAAATTTGCCTGATTAGGAGCACCCTCACTCCAAGCAACGCTGTCTAATTAAAATGATTATTGTATTATTTTAACCACAATTGCTGTTAAGTTCAGGATATTTCGTGTTGTAAACTATGCATAATCTTGTGTAAAGTTTATAGGTCTAATGATGAGTATACCTGCCACAAATTTGTCGAATGTTTTCAAATTTAAATTGGTATTGAGACGACGGAAGAATTTTTGTGTTTTTTATTTCTCTGAGCTCAACGAAATCATTCTTTTCCTAATATAATACAGAATACTCAAAAACTACTGCTAATTTTCCATGAAAAATGTAGGCTTGTACGCATTTAGTTTGTAAATATTCGACCAACGAAATGTATGCATCGAAGGAGAATGAACGTATTAACTGTTCATTGGATGAAAGACGGACAGTTGTTAGAAATATCACTTCACATAAATATGTCTCAATCACCGTTTTCTTCTGCCTGACAAGGTGGTATTACCAAATGTATGAGAGACAGATTGTAAATAATTATTCAGCATCGCGATGTCGATAATGTCCTTCTGATAAACTTTTTCTCCTTCCATAACTGGTTCAAAAATGATACTACGCTAAATGACAGAGTAAAGTTTGTACGTAATATACTAGAAATCAATATTTTTTTGCATCTTGGGTAAGACAGCCAAATATTTGTTAAAAGCTGTATCCATTGTCCTTAGTCGACCATATCTACTAGCAAACACGCATTTACTTACAACCGACTGCTCGATTTCTACTTTTAGTCACTTAGAGTGGTATGTATCACGAAACATACAGGTAGCAAGAACCACAGACATCACAGCTCTGCCACTAAATGCAGGATTATGATTCGCAGAATTACGAATGACTAAAGGTAACAGTGCAAAAACTGCATGTTTTATCGCTACAACAATGTGAGTACATGCCAGATATGGAACTAGTCTATCTATAAGCAATATGATTATATTGTTTTATTTGCTCATCAAAATACCACACATTGTCTTATTCTCGAATTCCTGTCAATGTACAACACTGCGCATCTCCCTGATGAATAGCGGTGTCACACGGGAGAAAGTGTGAACACACGCACACAAATCTGATATAAGCAGTCATGCGTCTCCTCTAGTTTTACTTTTCCCGATACAGCGTTTACCTATTTTCATCGGGTCAGTAAGCTTTTCATTCATCTGTAAGACATCAAAAGACAACGATGCAAAGAAGTGTCAGCTCATATTGGAGTTCGAAGCAAGGATTGTAAGTTACCTCTGCACACGCGAGTATGTTCCATATTTCCTCTTATAACCGATATTTTGCTATTGATTAAGTGGGACACGTCTGGTTAAAACTAAAATTGCAAAATATGGATGACATAAACGTAACTGAAGTTGCAAATCAGGAAGAACGCCTTGAAATATTAACAATATTTGCATTGCAATTATTTCTGAGTTTGGTATCCAATGTGAAATTCAAAGCTTTTCGTAACATTAATGTTCTTACGTGAACTTAATGCATATTATGTAGAATGACAGGGAAAATGAATAAAAAATACAAAAGCTGAAAAATTCAAAAGTGCAGGTCGACACATATCAGAATATCCGTCGATATATATTCTCGGGTATATGCGCAGTAATGCGAATAAAAGCTTGCCGCGATGTGGATACCACCATATGAATTTACAGATATCCACAATAATTACTTTGCGCTTAAGACGACAGTGTAGCTTACAAATTTTGTTAATTTTTGAATTACAAGCGATCGATAATGGCGATTATTATTTTTAAATCATTATTATAATCTATTCGTGACGGAATACCGCTATATTTTCTTCAATACGCAATATCCTGGAGATGATATGAGCCTAGCTGGCATCTGCAAGACCTAAAGTGCTGAAATATCGATCCTCTTCATTTTTCCCACAGTCAAAAGTTTGTTGGATCCATAATTGTGTGTAAGGCAAACCAAAGACTGCCTTTTATTGGAGGAACTTTTCTAAAGTAGATTTATTGCATCTTCTAAAATAAATCTACTCCAAAGGCTTGTTACACAACGCTTGTCCGTTTACGTCTCGAATACTGCTGTGCGGCATTGGATCCTTACCAGACAGAATTAACAGAGGACATCGGAAAAGATCGAAGAAGAGGAGCTCATTCTGCTTTATTGTACAATAGGGGAGAGAGTGTCGTGGATATGACTCGAGGGTTGAGGCGGTAATCATCAAAACAATGGCGCATATCGTGACGTTTTCACGAAATTTCGATAAGCAACGTTCTTCGACGAATGCCAAAGTATTTTGTTAACTCTCACCTACATAGGGAGAAATCACCTTCGTAATACAACATGAGAGAACAGAGTTCGAAATGTAATATTTAGGAGATACGTGGTCTGACACTTTTAACTGTATCGCTTTTATAGCAGATTAAAAACTGCACAAAAGTATAAGCTATACCGCAGATCCCAAACAGCTACATTAAAAATAGTATTTGGTACTAAGATACAAATTTTTATAAAGATTTTAAAAATACAATAATCACAATCTCAAAACTGAAAAATATATTATTAACATGCAAATTTTTGCCTGTTATTCGACAGAAAATAAAATTAACCTATTGACCATTGTGAAACTATTGACCATTGTGAAACTATTCACCATTGTGAAACTACACCAAAACATGTAGAGGTGGAAAGGAAAAAAAAATATGTTTGCGCAAAACAGAATCTTTTTCCCAAAACATGTGTTTAAAAACAAATACTGACAAAAAGTGAAAGATTAATGTATCACTTGCGCCATTAATAATTTTCGGTCTAAAGTCTGAAATGAGATCAATGTTTCAGTGTAAGAAGACTATTTACAAGTCGCTAAGCAACACCTATTACATTAAGAAGTGTGGCAAGTTAACGTGCTTTAACTCTATCGTGAATTGACGTACATTTCACAAAATAACTACACAGATAACATTTAATAAGATATGACAACAACCCGTAGCACCGCTTCATTTGATGTACCAACGACAAGGAAATATCCCGAGAAAAATTCCGTGAAATTCATTTCGCTATTTACAAAAGAAATTTGTAACTTACGGAGTGAATGAACAATATGACAAGTCTGTATATTTATAAAAGTCGTTGTTTGCAGGTATGCATGTATGTACGTTCCACATCTCCTTCTAAACCACAGCATCGATTTACACAAGACTTGGTACGCATATCGCCATATGGAAATAAGTGTTATGCGGATTAGAATCCCCTACCTCCCATTGCGGAGGGGGTTGAGTTAGAGGTGAAAAGAGCAGAAGCTAAACTCATGAATGTCTGAAGCAATTTCAACCAAATTCTGTATATGTAAAAATTTGTATCGTTAATACACTCCTGCTACCCCTAGGTGTGGCGATAGGTTGACAAGCTGTGACATGTAAAAGATTCGATAGTGACTGATATTAGAATTGGATCGATAGTTCTCGAAGTCTCTAGGCTCACTGGTTACGTTTCACACTGGGTGGGTTGATGACAGAAGGTAGAGCGGAGGGTGCTGCAAATACAGTGGCATAGGGTAGGCGAGGGAAAAGGAGTTTTTCTTACTTGTGGGTGTAATGTGGCAACCCTGCATCTTCAGTTGAGAGTTATTATGGTGAAAACGTCAAATGTGTTGTGTTGGTGGTTTGAGCTTTGAAGCTTTCGAGATACGAAGAGAACCAGTTTTCTGGAACTTTAGAAATAAATATTTGGCATGTACTTTATGGCTATCAGTCTGCTGTAACAAAATTCCAAATAATTTCCTATACTTCGTTTGCAAGTACGTAAATCAACTCAAGCTTTAACCTTAGTTGTTAGTTTAACAAGTTGTCATATTTGGCAGATAATACCAGAAGTTCAGAAATCCGCACCACCTTTCCTCCAGAGTGTTTGTCTTTTCTTTCTTTTGTTTTAATATCGGACGCCTAGGTTTATTTAACGTATTTAATAGACCATCATTTACAGTACACTATATCACATCAACTGATTCAGTATTAATAAGATTTTCCATTAGAAATGGAGTTAAAAGGTTTGGATGCAATGAGTAGACATTACGTAAAAGACAAAGCAGGCTATGGAGTGGCAACACTGGGGCGTTTCAAGAGAGTATTTTCTGAGACAGAGAAAACTTAATTGGCGGAGCAATATATGAATCTGGATACTACGATTTATGGTCTTACGTTTAAACACGTCCGACATTTGGCATACCAGTACGCCGAAAGTAAAGCTGTAAATTACCCGTTTGATAAGGAAACCCACTGATGATGGTCGAAGTAGAGAGGATATAAAATATAGACGGGCAATGGCAAGGAAATCGTTTCTGAAGAAGAGAAATTTGTTAACATCGAGTATAGATTTAAGTGTCAGGAAGTCGTTTCTGAAAGTATTTGTATGGAGTGTAGCCATGTATGGAAGTGAAACATGGACGATAACCAGTTTGGACAGGAAGAGAATAGAAGCTTTCGAAATGTGGTGGTACAGAAGAATGCTGAGGATAAGGTGGGTAGATCACGTAACTAATGAGGAGGTATTGAACAGGATTGGGGAGAAGAGAAGTTTGTGGCACAACTTGACTAGAAGAAGGGATCGGTTGGTAGGACATGTTTTGAGGCATCAAGGGATCACAAATTTAGCATTGGAGGGCAGCGTGGAGGGTAAAAATCGTAGAGGGAGACCAAGAGATCAATACACTAAGCAGATTCAGAAGGATGTAGGTTGCAGTAGGTACTGGGAGATGAAGAAGCTTGCACAGGATAGAGTAGCGTGGAGAGCTGCATCAAATCAGTCTCAGGACTGAAGACCACAACAACAACAACAACAACAAGGAAACCCAAGTGGCAGGGAAAGCCTGTATTCTCTCATTCATCGCTCGTCATTGTTTAAGTTTGAGAAAACCAGAGAAAATCATTATGGGCAGGATAATGGCGTTCAATAAAGCACAACAGAAATTTTTTGCGGCCACTTCAAAATTTTGCTACAGTAATATAATTTTCCGCCCCACCGAGTCTGTGATGAAGACGAAATAGGGAATACAGACTATACCGGGAAAACTAGAGAAAAGTGTGGCAGGATAAGTTCAAACAATAATAATGCAGTGTGTTTCCTTGTGTTAAATCGTTTCGCATTTAAATTGGTGATATGTTAGTGTCATCTTTTGATGTTTAATACGATCACGGTTGTAGATCACGATGGTGATGACTGTAATGATGATGATGAGTTGATATAGTAAAACGGTAAGAAGTTAATAACGGCAGTGCCTTACAGATACTGCAACTCTCGTTTAGTCTATTATAATTATAACAATTTTATTTTGTGTGGAATTTTGCCCTTCACAATAGGATGTTTACCCCAGACTTGAGGCAAAGATCCATTTTCTTCACTTGTAACATTTTGCTACATGTAACTTTAATATAGCAGACAAGCAATCCTGGACTTACACGACTTTACACGATTCTTACTATATTGTGTACAATTTTCATTTTCATGTAACCAGAAAAGCAGACGGGAAAAACATACAAGTGTAAAGTGCGCATCTTTGCCTCCCGCATCCTGTCAGTATTGTAATAAATTTCTGCTGTACATCGCACACGTACTCAGGAACGACTGGAGTATTTTCAAACAAATCGGTATATAAATGAAACATTATTTACATAAAAGTACTTTTACGGAAAAATATACAACTGCAACTAGAGGTGGCGGTGGGGATGAAAAGATGTGACATTTACAAATGTTGAACTTTTGGTATTTTCTCCAGTATAAAGTTACATTGGAATGTACGAATGACTAAGAAGAACGTGGTCACGACAGGCCTCTACGTTCTCAATCTACAAATTTGAATTGTGATTTCTGACTTCAGCAGACGAAAATTCAGACCAACAGCAAGCATGCCATCACAATTTCAGCTTACCGAACGAATTAAAGTTGTATACAAAATTTCAATAACCGCGAATGCTAATAAGGGATTTGCGTACGCGGTGCGGTGTGAACAGGGTTTCTCTCGCCCCCGCAGACCACAGGTGGTAAGATAAACCGTTTGTAATTGCCTTAGGGTCAGCCGACGCCCAGCGCCGCGACGCCATTTTAGCACGGTGGTCGCGCGTTAGCCATGGCGGCCGACGCGGCGTCTGCTGCCGCCATTCGCCGACGCCGATCGTCGGTCCATATAGCGGACGACGCCAAGCGTCGCTAAGCCGAGACCGCCAGCTGGTAGCATGGCGAAGCGATGACGTAATAAGGCCCGCACACTGCGCCACGCTTCTACTGTCCAGGGTCGGTTTAACATCACGCGGTAGTACATTATAATATTTAAAAAAATATATTTCATTACTTCCATACAAAATCTGAAACTAACGTACAGCAAAATTTTATCTCATTTAAACACTAAAAGAGTCTATGCGTAATAATCAACGTCCATGAAGTTAAAATTACCCTTCACAGTCCGTTCTCATCAGCTCCATTGACACACAATGTAAAAAAGAGAAACACTATATCTCTATGCCGCAGTTTGCATTGCCACGTATGAAAGGAATGGAAAAAGAGAGACCATACTCTTTCGAAAAATTCTGGAACTCGCCACAGTCGAAAAATGCAACAACAAAAAATGCTACAAAAATTCCGAAAGTCTCAGACAAAATCCGGAGAAAGTGGGTCAGTTTCTTTGGAGATGTGAAAAGATGGGAGCACAAGAGAATAACGAGGAGAATCTCCCAATAACAAAAAGAGCAAAAATTGATGGATGAGAAATACTCTAAAAGACGTAGGGGAGGAACATAACTGAAGAAGACAATCAAAATATGGAACTATTCAGAACAAAAGTAAAGCCGAAGGCTTTTGAGAAAAAGGTGAGACACGTAGAAGAACCTTCGCCGAGAAACAAAAACAACTGTGTGAGAGAATGAAAAAATTTTGGGAAGATTGGAAGAAAAGCCTTATTCGAGATAACAGTTCCTCTGTTTTACGAATAAGTCGTTAGAGTAAAGAACCGTAGTCACGGATCCTCACCATCAGTCCAATTGCCGGCAACTAGAACTGAAAGCCGCTCGCCGTTGCGAGCGCCGACTGGTAATTTCCAAGAATGATTGCCTATTGGAGTTAGGGGTTCCAAACGATACATATCGAACGTGCGATCGTAAATCGATCATGAGACTCTGATGGCGTGCGTTATGAGTATGTTTACGGTGGTCACTACAGCAACGACAGAAGAAGAGCGTTACAAAAATACTTGTAATTGCAAAGGAGACGACTTACCTTACTTGTCGTCGGTGTTGTTAACATGTGAAAGTCCATTACGGTGGTCTGGATGGATAATTTGGAAGAGTCGAACCATGTGTTCTTCCTGATACTCGTTCGTTTTCCGCACCATCCGCAATGAAACTGTAAACGGTATTTCAGCATCGAAACTGTTCTAACGAAATTTTACACACTTCGCACCACCACAGTCTACACAGTCCCTTCTTTCCTCGTTCGGTAGTAGTCCATATTTGCGACAAAAAATCGAACAATTTTCTACGCTGTATAAACTTGCAATTAGATTTTTCCATGTGAGAGAATCCGCCGAAGAAACGTCAAGAACACCAGACATCCCACTCACTAACGACGTAAATCGTCTGGGATTCCCTAGAAACTCACAAATAATTCGCGGAGGTATGTAATTTAGAGCAACTAAGGGAACGACGCAAGGTTGAACGACGAAAAACAGATAAAAATGACGATCACAAATAATTGATCACAACGCCCGCCACCAGAGTCGCATGATCGATTTACAGTCGCACGTTCGATACGTATCGTCTGGACTCCGCGCCTTCGATAGGCAATCATTCTTGGACAGTATCGAAATTGACTTCGTAACACGATACTTCTACCGGAGGCACTCTACGGTGATTCATGACCAGTCAAAAATGACAGAGACGGAAAACCAAGAGTGGAAAATTTTCAGTAAGATATTCAGGCCAATTTTTGGTGACGGAAATCGGATACAGATGTTGTCGGGAGAGGTTTACGAACGGACACAAGCAACCACGGACGCTCCTAGAGAATCTGATCAATAATAACGGCTCACAAGGCAAATCTTTGAGGCTGAAAATACGAGTAAAAGCAAAACAAAATCTTTCATTAAAACTGAAGAGAATATTAAACAAGTGTGCATCGCATAAGATGACATAAGCAAACGAAAAAAAATCAGAAACACCATAGAGATAGCCACTTGAAGAAAATTACGGCGAGCGTGTGAAGACAGTTTGGGAAGAAAGAAGGTACAAAAAAAGTATGACTACTCAAGTTCAAAAGCTCTCTTAAAAGGGAATAATCGACATAATAATAATTTACTTGTAAACAAAGTCACGGTCATCGTCGGACTCACCAGCCCCTATTGTTGTGACCCGTTCCCGCGTAGCCTGAATTCAATGGTGCCGTTGATAATCTGTTTCATTTCTTCTCAATACTTCCGGTTTATTTCTTTCCGTTGAATGTGGCAGACAGCCTACCGTTTCTTCCGACGCATATTGGCAACATTATCTGATTGTTGTTTCGAGAAACAGGTTTGTCGCAGGCAGTTGTCTGATTCCTCACTGTTTTAAGCCATGCGACTCGAGATGGGGCGTTAAATGTATCTTTGATATTCAGCCGTGTGGTATAATCTTTGGCCACGAAACACAGTGACCAAATTATTGGCTCAATGCGGTGTTCTCGCTGTTGCAATCTGGTTGACGTATTCAGCAACACAAATAAGCGACAGATTTTGCCTCATATCGTTGAAGTATTCCAAGACAACTTAATACAATAACAATATACCAACCGGTCGATTCTGAATATTTTTACAATATGACCCTTCTCATCCCTCCTCTCCCCGAGCCCAAGATGTAGTACGGGTATCCTACTTCTACGGTATAAAAAAAATGAGGATGCTAAGGGTTTCTTACGATCACAGTAATTTATTTCCACATAGCAAGTGATACATACCTGTGTCAGGTTTGTTAAAAATTGTTACAGGCGGTACAGGCGTATTTCACTGTCTTTACATCAGTTGACTTCGTAGCAGCTGAGGAGAGCTCCGCCTACCATCCTCCAAGGAAGCCATGGGTCTGATGATAGTTATATAAATATAACAGAAACCGGTCACCTATGTTATTGAGACATAAGTGTTGTGATCAAGACTGAACTTTAGTTAAAATATCTCTATTGATCACTGTTTCCAAAAATGGTTACCAAAATTTACATCGCCATCTTTTACCCGTCCTTCGGTGTGAAACGTCATCGGGACTGTAACCACAGAGTCCAGAAACTGCGAAAACTATTGATTCGATGTTAGTATTAGTCGTTAATATTTTTACATTTGACAACTTCCTATCCCAACCCTCATTCTAGGTTTAGGTGGGGGGTGGGGAGGGATAATATCGTTACCGTCGTGGTGTTCTATCGGAATCTTCACGCTATTCTACTCTGAGCAAGCCTGTTCACCTCCGAATAACTACTGCAACCTTCATAATTTTGAGTCTGCTTACTGTTTTCATCTCTTGGTCTCCCTCTACGATTTTTACCCCCCACACTTCCCTCCGGCACAAAATTGGCGATACCTTCATGTCTCACCTGAAGATGGGCACAAGTCCGTAACCGGTCGTTTGTTAAATGAGATCACCTTTTATTGTGACTGGTAGTGGTTATTATTCTTCGACGTTAAGTGTATAGTTTCCTTACCTAATTCCATCAGTATCACTTGATTTAATTCGACTACATTCCTTTCCAGACATTGTCCCTTGCGTTTAACTGCTCTTCCAAGTTATTTGCTGTCACTGACATAATTACAATGTCATTAGCAAATGTGCTCACTTTCTTCTCAATCGCTGCTTCCCTTTCATGCCCCTCGACTCTTACTATTACAGTCTGGTTTCTGCAAATAATATAACCCACGTAATATTATACAAATAGTTATACAAACAGTGAGTCACGCATAAAGCAAAGTTATCTGAATTTGCTCCAGGCGTTCTTGCGTTAAGCTTCTATGTCTGTTCCTTTCACGCCCACACCTCTGCTATGGGAGGTATGGGGTTCTCAATTGAATAGTGACTTCTTCCACGTAATTAGTGAAATGTATACTATATTTGGTTGAAGTCAATCAAGTGGTTTAAGAAGAGCTTTGGAATGTACATACATACCATGGTTTTTATAATTAGATGGATAGGTTAGAGGTCGCAACGGTAAAAGTCAGACATCAGGCAAGTAATGACTTTATTGCTCATATGATGCGTTTAGGAATTTATCTACAATCAGATATCCAGGAGCTATTGTTGCACGTCGGTATACACATGAAACAAATATTCGTAGGCCAGGTCTACGTTTCCAGTTATGCACGAAACATATATCTATATGCAGCAATAGCTTCTGGATATCTGATGATGGATAAGTTCAGAAACGCGTCATAGGTGCAGTGAAGTTCTTCCTTGCCGAAGTCTGAATTCTACCATTGCGACCCACTCAGCATGTACGCAGAACTGCTGGTTATATTGCAATGTTTTATAGATTAACAATGTTTTAAGCACTAGACAGAACAAAATTGCGTGTCGCAGTTCATTGTTCTGTGCCACAAAATAATCTGCCGCGACACGCCGCTTCGGAAAGTCTGATCTCTTCAGTGGTCAAAGGTAGAAGCTGGAAAATCTAACTGTGACGTGAGACGAGGGGCGTATTGGTGTATTTGAAGGGGTCAAACATTAAAGCATGCCGGAATGTTGACAGGGAAGCGCCACAGCTTGGTAGATAAGTCTAGTGCCAAATGAACGAAAAAGAGAATCGCATAAACAGAACTAAGTGGGCTAGGTCATCGCTAACTTCAGTTTCAAACGAACAGCTCTCAGAATGTGGGAGTATCCTTCTTACGCAGCTGGTTCGTTGAGCAACTTACAACGCTTGGTGCGAGAATATATCAATAAAGTGTAGGGGAACTTCGTTAACAATGTGGAGCAAAATCACTCTGTCCAAAACGTGGCAGTTTTGTAATAATGCACAGTAGCCAATAGTGGAACAGGATATCTACCTTTAAACAGAAAAATTATTCAAAAAAAATGGTTCAAATGGCTCTGAGCACTATGGGACTTAATTGCAGTGGTCATCAGTCCCCTAGAACTTAGAACTACTTAAACCTAACTAACCTAAGGACACCACACACATCCATGCCCGAGGCAGGATTCGAACCTGCGACCATAACGGTCGCGCGGTTCCAGATTGTAGGATAAATTATTTCAAGTGCTTTAAAATTACAGCATAACCATGAATAGGCCTATTTTTGAACTGAAAAATGGTAACGTTTAATTTTCAACGGAAAGAACAGGCAATGCGTCTGTGGGACTTTTCAGTCATAATCTAACTCAGGTTCATTTAACTTAGAATAGCTATAGACACGAGCAGTACTGTTATTGATAACATTTCTATAAACACACCGAGTATGCCACAGCCGCTGCGTAAATACCTATAATTAAACAACAAAACTAATAAATTATACAAGAAATGATGAATAAGCATAATTTCACGGCACAGTGGCGTTCGAAATTGCTTGGGAACTCGCTTGTTTGACGCGGGATCCAAGTCAGCGAACGACCGCTGGTGATCCCGCCAGCTATTTATCGATTGTGTTGTTTGGTGCTTGTTGCTTCAACATACCTGTCGTTCACGAAGCAACGCTACTACTAGTTTGTGAAACGGACATTGCTAAAAATTCAGTAGAAACTGAACTAGAGAAAGAAATTTAAATGAGGGAAAATCTTATGTGCCGTTGCGGTGAGTGAATAGAAACTGGCAGTCATCGCTTTGCTTTGAAGATTTGCTGTGAGCTTACGTAGTTAATGCAACGCGTAATCTGTTTGTCAATGAAAAAAAAATCGAATATTGTTTACTAATAATTAGTACCCTGTCTCAAAAGTACACATTCTTACTTTAAAAATCTGAGTCTACACGTAACACAAGCCGTTTCGGCGGTTTCAGCCTATCTTCAAATGTCAGATTCCGTTGTAGCTCTCAGCACCGCTCACGCTTGTAGAAGAAGTTAAAGGATTAAAAAAAATCTAGACTGGCATACTTCTGCGAGAGACGTCTGTATCAAGAATTTTCGAGGATGAGTAACGATATAGTTACATGGAAAAAGTCTGTCTCGACTTTTGCAGTGGAGATGCGGATACATAGTCGCATTACTAACAATATTCCGTCTCACAGTCAGACATCTAAATACGAGTTTGTTAACCGGAAGATGCAGTAAAGCTTGATTCACGTCACGTCTAATAATTATACATAAACTCATTTTAAGGCGGAGTTTATTTACTTTACAGTTTTTAAATATTTTTGAAAAATCGTTGTTTGGCACAACAGTTGTAAATCAGTTTTTTTTTTTTTTTTTTTTTTTTTAACTGTCACTCTGTTCTTGTTTCTTGTCCTTCGCCCTGTTAACATGTTGCCTAATGTATAAATGGGGTGCTTTCCCGCCTCCAGTAATCTTGATGCAGTTAATGTATAACTGCTGATATCAGAATGACGTCTTATAGTCAATGTCTTTTGCTGACAGTGCACTGTTGTTTGGTTGCCACTGGTAGCTTTAAGAAGCGATTTACGGCTGTTGTACAAACCCTAATTTTTCAAAGATAAGTTTATTTGTGATTTCCCTACACACAAAATGACGGATTTTGGACAGTTACAGCAATGTGTAAGAAACCTTTTACGAAGCCCCTCAGTCGAAATATATTCAATAGTTTAGTATTTATGCTTCATTTGGATTTTAATAGCCTCAGTACTTGTTTCATTTTGTTTTTATTCTATTGGACGCCAATGTAAAGGACGCTCGGTTACAGAATTCTTCACAGATAGAAACACACTAGAGATATTTAGACGTGTAAAATATCGAAATTAATCTTACTAGAAAGATAACAGTAAATATCCAATCAATATTTTGTTTCTCGCCGATCACGTTTATTGAAAAGTAATCATCGTTCGTTTGCGGAATGTTCTCAGTTGAAAATTTTTTTTGTTGAATTATAATTAATTCACAACCTTTTTATGTACAATGATTGTTACGGGAAATGAACAAGCTTCGAACGCCGCGATGGCAGTGTAGACACTATTATTGTTCCAAGACGACCGGTTTCAACATTCTTATGCAGTCATCATCTGATCTTTTGGAACCTGTTATAAAATTGTTATGTTACATTACATGACGTCAAAACATAAAAGACAATCCGCAAGTACACATGTATAGATAAAAATCCAGCTTATAAAATGCACACAGGTGGTAAATTGCATACATGGCAATTTTATAATAAGTTCGATAAGATCAGACGATGGCACCATATGACTACTGAAGTCGGTCATCTTGGAACAATAAAAGTATCTAGACTGCCAACGCGACGTACGAAGGGTGTTCGTTTTCAGCCATAACGATCGCCCCACAGCACACCATGTGTACCTTAAGAAATGATTTTTAAAAATAAAAAAGGCAGTTGATATTCTATAAATTCTTGGAGAACATCTTCAAAGCACACAGAGGGCGCTAGAACCGTTTCTCATGCAGCAGTTATGACAACAACCGTAACACAAGAGACCGTTGTCTATGGATGAAGCACTCTGCGTGGTATTCAGACTTCCACCTTCACTCTCTTCTTGTCTCACTACGTAAACAGCTACACAGCAGCAGATTTCAACATCGTTTGGGGTGTTGTCGCTGTGTTCTGCTACAAGACATTTACTCTGTCGATAATACATACCGGTTCTATTGTAACCGAATTTTGACTTCATATCAAAACAAAATTCACACGAAATGAGCATAAAATTCGGGTACCATACCAGACGGCAGTGTCATAGTTTAAAATTACTAAGTCTGTTGCGTGTCGCGCACACGTCTGTCTACGTAAGAATAATGAGTGAGACCCTTAACCTCAATATTTGTCCTCAGCGTCTAGCTGCGTCGGTATTCCGTTCGTTAACTGCAAGAACACTACCAGCTATAAATTCCTTATCTTCGGATGCCGTTGGCAGCAGTGTCAATAAGAAAATTTATCACCGTAATCTACTGTTATATATCTGTCACTACCCATATTTACCTGATTATATCATAATTGTTAACTAATTGTGGAATGCACAGGAAATGCGGGAAGCCCGTCGCACTTAATCTCAGCATCAATCATATAAAGATTAGTCGTCTCAAGCGTGAACCATTCTCTGCAAACATTAACGAGGTACTAAGACACGGGTGTTCACTCTCACTCACACTTTTTAATACTGATCTTGATGTGGTCATAAGAAAATTGTCTCAAAACAGAACACGGTACTTGTATTATTAATGGAATAAATTTTACAGCTTTACTATTTGCTGATGACGTCGTCATAAGAGGCTGTGCTGAAAATGAAATACAGATGGTAATATACAAATTGAACTAGATTTCTGCGACAAATGGTATACCAATTTCGCCTATACGTTCCCTTATCCTGCTCAATTTATGAAATTATAACGAAAGTTATGGCATTTAGAGGATTAGAATCAATAAGAGCAAAAATTGTAGTAAAGGGACAATTAATTGAACGAATAAGTGAATTTAAATGTCTCGGGCTATCAACTTAATTGAACACAATCAGACTATGTTGGTGTGTAACTCCAAAGACGTAGGCACTTCTGTGATGCAATGCGACAAACATTAAGATGTCAAATTAGAAAGGAAACCCTGCTCAAACTATTCAATGCTACAGCTTTTCCGTTATTGTTGTACTGTAGCGAAAGTTAACTTCAGACGAAGTAAAACAAACTGAATCGTCTGGAAAGAGGTTTCTCATCTACGTAGATGGATAGTCGCTCCTAGATAATAAGAAAAATATTGATATTGGACAGGAATTACATACGGAGTTAGTGACAGGAACATGTGTACTAAAAAAAAATTAAAAATGTGAATGGATCTTGTTCAGCGTATAGATGACAAAAGAAACACAAAAATTGCTTTGCAATGGCAGAGAAAAAAATGAGCACCGATTTAAAAGATGGTGTCCGCATTTCTGAGGTGGAACAACTAATAAGTTTATTCCTTCATGTCGATGATTATGATGTGATGAAATTGTATCAGGAAAAGATTTACAGACTGTCAGAATTTGCTTAGAAATAATAAAGGTTAATCGCCCCAAACAAGACCGTAGTAATAAGTTAGACCTCGGACTTTTCAGTTCTAAAAATGTTGCATTAGGTACCTAAAATAGGTTCTGTCACTTACAAATACAGGGTACAAAAATCAGAATCTGACATTTCATTGTCTAGAAAGATAAATAGATCGACAAAATTCCACATTATAATATTGTCCACTTCCATAATTACAGTCACAGTAAATAACTAACTCTTTCTCCAGATTTTCCGTTGAGAAACTGCATCTCTTGTCTTTTAATAGCATCTTATATGCCGAGAATGAGTGTACCACGTCATGAGATGTCTCCGGAGCATAATTAAATGACGGTATTAGGCGCAATGGGGCCGCACTCTCACGTTTTGTTGATTTACCTGATAAGATGTGAACCACTGTGCAGAGGGTACTCAGTACTGGGTTTTTTTGTAGCACTGTCTTTAGTTTGTCACTAACTTTCATATCAATACAACATGGCACCAAGCTGATTTTTTCTGTCACCTCTCCTACCAATCTCAGTGGCGTGTAGACTGCTTTCCCTGAACACCCCAGAGCTTTAATAATAGGGACCAAAAACTCATAATGAGATTTTGTCTCGTTGGAACTTGTTGGGTTCTTTAGAAGAGTTTTAGCTGAAGTAATGCTGACTGCCTCATCCCGCAATTTAAGGACAATGTTCCTAACGCCTTCGAAATGCTCGCTGTAATATTCCACGGTCACTAGTCACGTTACCCAGCGAGTCAGTATGGGTGCTGGTGGAAGTGGTACGTTGGGAAGTTCCTCCGGAAATAACTGGATTCTTGTTGGTGTTTTAATGAAAACCTTTCTGATGGTTGAAACTAGCTTATTTTGATGTGAAAATTAGAGGTGTATCATCTCAGCTACACGATTCATGGCATGGGCAAGACATGTGATACGGAGCAGGGCTGGATAAAATACTTTCAACAATTTAACAGCAGCAATCGTGTATGCGGCTGCTTCATTTTCATCTAGACTGTTGGGAAAAAGTAATTTGAGGGCCTTATTAACAAAGTAAGCAACTGTTTCCCGTTAGACTTTTTCAGCTCCTTGATGCAAATCAGATGAGGTACAGAGCATGTGTCTGGATCTAACTTTCCAATAATCAAATTAGCCACATATCGTCTTTGTATGGCAGTTGTCTCATGGAGAGAGATCCACATGTATTAATCGTCTGCTTCTTCCCATATCCTGCTCAATGTATTTTCATATAAAGTACCTAAATAGTTTTTTCTCAGTGTGGACCCTGATTGAATGCTGCGGTGACAGTATTTCTCTAGAAAACTTTTGAACTGGCTGCTTTCAACTGCATTGAATGGTGAGTTTGCTGCAACAATCGCTCGACACAGGTCAAGGTGAAATTCGTCTTTGTGGCATCTAGTTTAGTTACAAACGTTCGTTTCAAGTTTGATTTATTTTTTAAATTTGCCCTGCAGCATGCTGACTCAAATGCAACCTCTGTTCAACACGTACCATAAACCAAAAAGAAATAAGGAACGCTTTGTGGAAGAATTTACGTACGAGCAAAGTCAACCTACATTAAGGGTTTAGAAACTATATTTTTGCATTCGCATGTGTGTGGTCCAAGTTAACTCGGGAAGAACAGTGGCATCACTGTTCTCTGAGTGGCATAGCAGCTAAAAGGTTAACGTTTTACTTACATTTTTGTTGCACACATTGCAGTGTTCCTGTATGTGCAAGTTTTATTGCTTTTACTTAATGAGGAACAAAATATTTTACCTAAAATTCGATGTCAAGTAATAACATTCTCTCGAGCTTACAGCAGCGTCAAATAGTGAAACATCCAATATCTTTCGGACGTATGCTCCTAGGTCACTGTCAAGTGCCTGGAGCCCCGAAAAAATATAATTTATTTTGTATTGCCGCGAGACGATGCAATTCGTACAACACAGTAGTATTCTTACTGCACCACCGGAATTAGATCAAAGGCGGTTTTCATCCCCAATCAGCTGTGATGACACATTTCAAGATTTTGCCCTGCTTCATACGAATGAAACCACTTATTTCCATTCCTTCCCGTTGCTGTTTCAGCTAAAAGTATGCTAAGTTCCACTGACACACAACATCTGTTTATTCTCCCGTCGACAATGTTATTCGAGTTCCACGACAGTTTTTCTCCAAAAGCGATGTGAAATTCGAAAGGAAACCCTACTCAAAGTACACAGTGTTATGGCTCTTCTGTTGTTGCACAGTAGCATGTGCACACTGAAGCAATAGTATGAAACACGAATCAGTTTTCGAAACAGTACTTTATCTGAAGCGCTACAAATCAAAAAAAATTGATTCGGTGGTTAATATAAATTTAATCCCAACAATCATACGTCTACCAGCATGAATTGGTGGAGATTAAGTTAAAAATGCACTCATGGATATATGGACATAAGTTTCAGACAGCCAGTTATTTCTTATTTTAAGCCGAACAAGACTAGAAGCAGCGCAGCCTCGTGCACACATCAACCTACGCAAGATGTGGCCACCTCGTGGATCATACACAAACTGGAAGCAAAATTAAGACGTACTTCTGTTTAGCTAAGATAATTCAGAGGAGAAGAGAGGGCTACAGAGAGAGGAGTAGGGGAGGAGGTGACGGGGGGGGGGGGGGGGAGAGGGGAGGGGGGGAAAGGTGATATACTAATTTTCTTTTTTAAGTGTACATGACATTTAATTGAAATGCATTCTTCTGTGTACTGTTTGTTCACTATTCGGCGATAAGCATAAAACTACCGATTGCTTCGTTCTCTATTCCAGGTAAGTTCCTTTCGTTCAACGAACGTACAAAAGAAAAATAAGTAAATTTTATTTATTACGTGGATGTAACGGTCGGCGATAAAATAACTGTTCAGATACACCTATCATTAACGTCCTATCTTAGTACGAAGGTAACTAGCATTGTGGAAGAAAAGTATTCCCTGAAAGCGCCATGCTACATCACAAAAATTACGATGTTCGCGTTTAACTCAAACTATCCGTAATTAACCTAAATACAGTTCTAAAATCTTCATGCTAAAAGTGTTTTACTGACATAGCTGACGTCCCTAGAATGAAACCTAGCCATCGCTCTAGCGGTAACATATTATTTTACTTTGGTGGGAAATGAGTGTTTGCGAATATCTTGTCTGTTTCAAAGTGTGATGCGATGTGGATTGAGACGGAGGGAGTGAATGCCAGACTTTTAACTTCCAGATTGAATCCACTGTTCTTTCTCGTTATCCCCTCGACAAATTAATGATGTGCAATCATTACAATAATTAATTCTTATCATTTGAGGTAATTTGTGTCTATGTATCTGATTCAGTTCTTAACAATTTGGTGGACGTGGATCTGTTCCAGAAGAGAAGCGCACAGTTCGTAATTGTGTTTCAGTCGTAGCAACTATTGCTATTTTCCTGAAATAAAATTTGTTTCTAGTATCACAATGTTAAAGCAATTCATGTCCCGCTATGTTCAAAAAGTTTCGCAGTGAATCGTGTAGTAAAATCTCACCCAGTTTTCTAGGAAAGAGAAGTGGGGTCCAGTTTCTTTGTAGAAGGAACATAGAGTCCATAAATATAAAAAGAACAGTCGGTAGACACACGTAGGAGAGACAAAAACCACTGAAGATGCGCCAATATATTTGGTAACATGTGCTGTTGTACAAAACCTTTGAAAATACGAGCAATAACTCTTCTTAACTACAAGATAAATAGCGAGCAATAACTCTTTTTAACTATAAGGTAAACAGCGCTTTCACCAGAGTCTGCTCCTGCTCATGTGTTGAGAGATGAAATGAAATGTCGTGTGGCTAGGGCCTCCCGTCGGGTAGACCGTTCGCCTGGTGCAAGTCTTTCGATTTGACGCCACTTCGGCGACCTGCGCGTCGATGGGGATGAAATGATGATGATTAGGACAACACAACACCCAGTCCCTGAGCAGAGAAAATATCCGACCCAGCCGGGAATCGCACCCGGGCCCTTAGGATTGACAGTCTGTCACGCTGACCACTCAGCTACCGAGGGCGGACTGTTGCGAGATGGCATGCGCAGAGGCTGTTTAGACTTGATGAACTATTGGCAGTTACATATTTTTCATCTTTCGCCTGTCTGAAGCAATACAAAAGGCACGGTAGTGTTCGAAGACTCCAACATCTACCAGCAATGAAGTTGCAGAGATTTTCTGTTCCTTGTAACAAACTTTTACTGCAACTACATATTATTTAAACCAACGTAAATAAATTACTCCTCTTACAACAGTAAGCAATCTAAAAAACCAAGAAAGGGACTCGGTATGCAAAGTCAAAATTAGATATCTGAGAACGGCATTGACTTTTGAAAACCGTAAAGTTTGTAATATATAAAGAAAATACGCACGTCGTTTATATAATTACGACCTTTTCGTATTACAATTGTTGCTGACTTCAGGGCTGGAATCATCTCTGATTTTCATGTGTGGTCGTCACTGACTTAAGGCCTGATCAGCTGTGCCACTCGGAGATGTGAACTGCGAGTATAAATCTGCTGTGTTGACAGGCAGAGCTAGTACAAGACTTTTGCCTGGTGACAGTACACAAATGGGTATTTTGCTGTCTTTTTCGTATACCGAGCTAACAGAAGAAACCTTGTAACCGATACAAATATTATTTATTTTGGAACTGATATGAAGGCAAGGTCGTACATTTTCTAAATGGGAACGACGGGGTCAATATGACAGTAAATAGAGCTGGAAGATACCGTAAGGTTTTCGTTACACAAAATATTCCCTAATCTATTTAAGCTAGTGAGTTTATTGCTAATATTCTTACGCTGTGAAAAATTAATTCATGGTACACTAAGTAGTGAAGCAAATATCACTGGGCCATAATTTCTGACTCCATTAATGCTTAAAAGATAAGCACTAAGGTAAATTCTTCAGTTTCCTATCCAATGTATGTTCCACATATATCTCTATATGATTCTACAGCACTCAAAACCTTTCTAACGTCCACTATGGAATAAAAAAAATTATGAAATTCTTTCCAATAGATTATGGGTTTTGAAGGAGCTGAAGAAGCACTTTGTTGAAGATCCAAAGACAGAAGGCATATCCAGTTCTTGAAATATGTCAGATTTGTTTGAAAGTGATTTGCTACCAAAAATCGTGAAAAATTAATGCTGAAAAACAATGAAGAGAGTCTACTACCGAAGATTTCGATGTAGTTACTATAACCGCGTCGTTCCTTTTAGCAGAACAATAGTCGATTCAAAATCTCAGTACGCAAAGTTACAGTAATTACGGTTGTCTCTTTGAATTACCCTGTTTGTGAGAAAAGTTCCGATATTCTATCCGTTTATGAAATATTTCACATGTCTACTTATATAGGAAACTCTGTATAATATACGAACGCTTGTATGAATGTCATGAGAAACAGTAAAAAGAAGTAAATAAATGAATAAATCGTGCAGTGCGTTGACCAAGACCCTTTTTGTCAAGTACAACGCGAAAGATAAAAATTTAGACTAATTGTGACCCCCTAATCCGATACTCAAAGGATGCCATGCCCGAAATTCGCAAGTTTGGATGTCTCTAAATTAATAGCTAGTTACTATCCTTTGCTCCTGGTTGATATTAGTGCATATAGTCTTTAGAAAAAGTGGGCTGAATTGACCCACACGTTTCTTAACTGTTGGGAATAGAAGAACAGACTCTAGTGATAGTATTTTCAGAAAACAGAAGCGTGTAACAAGAACGGGATCTGGTTTAGTTCCGTTGTATTCTGCAATCTCTACATAAAAGTGTTGTAGTAACTATTTCCTAGCATATTCATCCGTTAATTTTTGTCGTTCTCAATAGTTGAATTGCCTCGAAAAGAATGTAATGCCTGAATACGATACAAAGATAAAAATTAAAAAAATGAAAGTCCACACAGATATCAGTGGTTTAATATTAGTACAAAAAGCAGACAGATGCAAGGGTAGACGTATGTTCGACAACGTGGCAGAACGAATTAAATGTCTTGTGAGCTTCAAACTGGATTAAGGAGTTTCTTTCCACGTGCGTGAGAAATAGAACAAATAACGTGATGTTACCTACGTCAACGCTTCTAGCTGTTGATCCTATTGTTGAAAAGTTGAACACAATCCAACAACGGCTATCGTACCCTAGAATTTATGTTTGTGGAATGAGATGGCACCAGTTATGTATGTAACGCCAAAATTACAACAACAAAATAAAAATTTCTACTGCCGTAAGCGGGATGTTATGTCATGTCATCGATTAAAGATCCCTCTGCTCGGTAAGTATCGCTGCTCCAATGGAGATTATGTACACAGAGACTCTTAAAATATCTTTCTTCCATTTAATGATTGTGGTTTAAACTGCTAGAAAATAAAGTTTCATAACGATAATATACTTCATCGTATCGCATTTAAATTAAATAACCATTCCTCGCCTTCTTTCCACATCATAAAAATCGGTATCCGCTGTATTCTTGGCTAATGCGATTAATTTCTGGTGGCAGAGGTTCTCTTCATGTAAAATCTTTTGAAGACATGACTCTTGTCTGTGAACAAATTTTTTGTAAAATCTTCTATTGCAGTTTCTGTCGTTCAGTCGCTCTCAAGTGGAATGTGTCCTTGAAAGAATTTTAAAAACATTCATCATGTGGCAATGACATATACATAACTGACAGATATTTTTTAATTTTTAGATTATTGGAGCACAAGAGTTCTGATTTACTCCTTTCCAAAACGGCTACACAACCGAAAGTGCAGCAATGGATTTTATAAATAAAAACTTTTAACAGTCAAAGGTGTCGATATGTTTTTGAAGAAGCTAGGTTTATGCAGTGGTAGGATTTGTTGTAAAATTATGGATGGTTTTACCGTTGGAGGTAAGTTCCAACGGAAGATGTGGAATACGGGTACTAAAGTGTTCAGCACATGAAATTTAACCTCGGATTACTTGCCGACACAGCAACAAATACAAAACTGGTGGGTACCAGCCTCAACACTGCACTAGACGACAATACAAATTCATTTTTATCTTAGTACACGAATGTCTGAAGATACCGCCTGGTCGTACAGAAAATAATTAAAGCTCAGGGTGAAGAAAGTGAAGGTGTAAGGTTTGCCGATGATTCTGTAGTTCTATCAGACACGCAACCGCACCTGGAAGAGAATTTGATTGGATGGTGTTTTGAAAACAGCTTGTAAGATGAATATCAACAAAAGAAAAACAACAACGATCGAATACTGTAGAAATAAATCAGACGATGCTTAGGGAACTGGATATGGAAATGAGACAGTAAAAGTCGTAGATGAGTTTTATTACTCAGGCAGAAAAATAAATGACGATCGCCGAAGGAGATGCGATGAAAAACACAGACTGCAATAGCAGGAAAAGCGTTTCAGAACCGAACAAAAAGAATATAAATGTATTATGATGCCTTTTCTGAAGTTATTTGTGTGTAGCCCTGTACGGCTACTTAGATAATAATGTTGTGCCACAGAATAAAGCTGAAGATTATATGTCTAGATCGAATAACGAGTGAAGGGATATTACATCCAAGGGGAGAAAAGAAACTTATGACGCTGTTTTGAAAAGAAGAAGTCGGTTGGTAGAACACACTCTGAGACGTCAAGCAATCGATAATTTTGTAATGGAGCAAAGTATGGGGGTCAAATAATGGAGACGGAGACCAAGGCTTAACCAGGGTAACAATGGTGATATTATGTTTCAGTAGTTACAGAGAGACGAAGAGGGTACATAGCATGGAGAACTGAATCGAACCTATTTTCGGACTTGAAAAGACAACGACAACAACAATTGCAAGAAGTTATATTGGCTATTTCACAAAGCAGTCTAAGGACAGACACTTCCAAACAAAACAAAAAAGTTGGTCTACAGAGAGTTGCGTAGGAGGTGCACAAATTATGTGAGATATATAACATGTGTATACCAATGCACAGGCCATGACTTTTCGGGCGAAAAACACAGTAAGGGCAAAAATACCGACAGAAAGCAAGCTTTTAGCCCAAGTAGACAGATTTAAAATTTTAGGGACCTTGCAATATTACACAGGAAACCTACGTCGAAAATACATACTTGATAAGTTTAACTACCAAATGGTATCACTAGAAGGTCACGCCAAAATAAAGCGAGAATATATCTTAAATTTTATAAAGTTATGTCGGTAACTACATTGCTGTATGGGAGGGAATCTTGGGAAATTACGACAAAAAAAGAAATATTAAAGGCCATCGAGATGAAATTCGTGGGAAAGAATTCAGGATACACAAAATTATATTACAAAGTAACGCAGATATTAAGAAGGTATTGAAAATATTTGATGTAAGTGAGAAGGCTGAAGAAACTAAGCAAAAATGAATATCACTCCTGTTGCTAATGGAGGAGTCAGTATATTCCGCAAGTTAAATATGCGCTGGAAGGCCAGAAAAAGGATGAAGCACTGAATGTAGCTGGAACAGGCCGGGCAAGGCCTTTTGCACGACAGGAGAAGAAAAAGAAACACCCAGGGGAGTGGAACATGACCGGTAACGTTAACAGCATACATAAATGACTATCACGTTGGACGATCATAGGAAAATTAAGAAAGCGTTAGACAAAATTTTTATTTGCTTTAGTGAATGGCTGTTCTCTTGAAATGCCGTATTGCAAGAATTCCTTGGAGAGAGATCTGTGGTGTGTGGAACGAAATCAGGGCTGTACTTTCTATTTAAGCGCAATGCAGTGAAATGAATTTGTTATTACAGTGCTGATACTGACTACAAAATAACCCAAAATATGAATCTCAGAGCTGAAGCGTCGCTGCTGAATTAAAAACTGGAGCACTTGGCACTCTGTTCTCCCCAGACACCGTAATTCGCGGTGAGCTCTTTCAATAACGACGTCACAGCAAGGAGAGGAGAGGTGTGAGGTTTGCGGCCGTTAACTTCTTTGCTCTTGTTCCCGTTCTTCTATTCGCCGGCAGACAGCGTGCTGATCGCGGGTGCAGTGCACGTCGACCGGGAAAACTTTAAAATTCATTAGGGAGAGCGAGCGAGAAAGAGAGAGACAGCGCACACGGAAAGTGATTCTCTCTTCCCTGCTTTTTTTCTTCTCTCTCTCTCTCTCTCTCTCACTCACACCCACACACTCTCAAACACACACAGTACACAGACGGAGCTGGCAGAGACAGAGATTTTCTTTTATTCCTCTCGCGCGTCGCAAGTCTTTTGCTCCACGCAGCTCTATCGCGGAAGGTAAACAGTTGCTGAAATCTTGGAAAACACGTGAGAATCGTCTAACAGTCCAAACGCGTACATCGTACGGGACAGGAAACTTCTGTTGTTTTCCCTCCTACCGTCTCTTTTCTGATGGCAAATGTTAGACAGTCACATATACGTTCTCTATGAAGATATATAATTATACAACACAACTAATAACTATTTGCCCGCGACTTTGCCTGTGTATAGATATGTCACATACGTTTCACACACATTTGTATACACATTTCAGTTGTATTTGCAGCGAATGTCGACCTGCAACTTCATTAGAATCTTCTATTTACAATCTATTAAATACAGTAAAAATTTATCAACATATAATTTTCCAATATGTTTTGGCATGTCCAACCCATACGGCCAGTAGAGATATCTTACAGTGTTTTTGTATAAATAATGAGTCATTCATGTACCGAATTTGTTTGAAATTGTTTCAGGGCATCCTGATTTACGCTTTTATAGTGTCCTTTTCCACCCCCATCCTCTGTCGCAGGGGTACTAGTGTTCTTTTACCAGGTAGCAAATGATAAGCGTTCGAATGTAACATTATGTGAGTGCCTTATCATTTTAAATCATTCACTAATCGAGCAGTCGCTCGGCAACAGCTCAGTTAGCAAATAATGTTGCGAGAATGTAAAAGGTGAACGACCTGTGACGTAACATGTTTATTGTCGAAGCGCCGTCAGGGATGCACTGAGTTACTGACTTTGAAAATCGCGGCGCGAAAACGGACAGAAGGAGAACACTTTTACACATTCTTTTCATGTACGAGATATTCTCGATGAACAGTTACTCAGTCACTCATTTTTTTCTCTTGTCTCTTGTAACTTGTGTCGGACGCGCACGTCTTGCCGCCGTATTATTATTGCTAAAAATAATATTATTTTAGTGTAAAGTTAAAGTGCAATGCTAAAAGTGCAATACTGCACAGCAGTAGATTTATTGTGCGACGTGAATGTGAAAACGTCAAAGGAATTATTTTCATTACGAGAAGTGCCAGTCAAAACGGCAGCCATGTTAAATCCTTCATTGCAGTGTAAGTTCATCTATTAATTGCCATAAATTCAGAGTTAAATGGAACTGGTGTATGGACTATATTATAGAATCTATGTCTCACTCTTTCATGAAGTTATTTAATTTTCTTTATGTTTCTGCCAAATAGAGAGTTCACAGTCACGAATTCTTTGGTCGAGATCGGACGGAAGTTGCATGCGGCCAAATATCTCCTTCGCGCCGTATTCTACTGATAAATGCATGATAAACTACGGTCCCTTAGGAAATTCATGTTGAGCTATCCAAAAATAATTATATTTTGAATAGGCATTTACTCTCCTCTGCAATGCAACTTCCGACTGATCAGACGATCCAACAAAAAACAGCCTCACACGGTCGGCGTTCGCAAACATATTTCCATCGCTGATTATAGCTATATGTTACAGCACAAAAGTAAACATATTATTATAATTAGCGACTACGAACGGGAACATTTATAACTGTATGTTTATGTATACACATTACGTAAACATATCGTTATAATTGGCGCCCGAACAGAGACTTGAACCCTTAATAGAACAAGTTTCAGAAGTTACATAGAAATAGTGATATTGTCACTGTCTTTGCAAGGGAATAAGACTGGGCCTGTCGACATGATTCAGTCTGCACATCGAACAAGCAGTAAAGGAAAGCAGGAAGAAATCTGGAAAGGGAATTAAAAATTCAAGAAGCAAAAATAAAAACTTTGAATATTGCCAATGATGTTGTAAATCTGTTAGAGACGGCAAAGAGATTAGGAGATCGTTTGAACGGAGTGGGTACTGTCTTATACAGAGTTTAAGATGATCATCCACAAAAGTTAAACATACGTAGCTGAAAGTACTCGTCTGCATGAAACTCCTTTTAATGGGACTTACGGCTGGTTTCGCAACATTGCCGGTACAGCCGTATCTTCAGCTGACCCTCTAGATATAAATATATAACCATTATATTTACTCTACAGTACGAGTCCCCAGTCTGAAAAAGTAACTGTAATACCGGTTACTCACATATTTCAGGTTATAAGCAACACTGGGATTGTATGGAAGACCCAACATGCGTGGTCAATTGACAGTAAAAACTGTCTGTGTGCATGTGTACGAGCTCTAAATTCTCTTATCTCCGAGTTTCTTGCCCGACATGTACTTTGGACGCAGCACGCCTCTGGATTTCTTCGATGTCTCCTTTTAATCCGATCTGGTGAGGAACCCATAGCGTGCCATACGTGATATCTTTTAGATAGGTTACACTGCCCTAAAATTCTCCCAGTAAATCGAAGTCGACCATTCGCCTCCCTTATTACCGTCGTTATGTGCTCGTTCTTTCATATTGCTTTGAAACGTTGCACCTAAATATATTTAATCGAAGTGACTGTCAACCAACACACTACCAATACTGCATTCAGACATTACGGGGTTGTTTTTCCTACTCACTCATCTGCATCAGCTTACATATTTCTACATTTATAGCTAGCTGCCATGCATCACAACAGCTAGAAGCTTTGTCTGAGTCATCTTGTCACCATGCCGCACACCACAGTGTCATCAGCAAAAAGCCGTAAATTGCTGCCTACCCTGTCCGCCAAATCATTTATGTGAATAGAGAAAAGACAGCGGTCTTATCGCACTTCCCTGGGGTGCTCCGGACGATACCCTTACCTCTGATGAACACTCGTCGTTCGGGACAACGTACTGGGTTCTATTACGTAAGAAATCTTTGAGTCATTCACACGTCTGGGAGCCTAATTCGTTCGGACCTCCGGTAACAGTATGCGTTGGGACACCGCGTCAAATGCTTTCCGCTAATCTAGAAACACGGAATATGCCTTATGGGTACTAACTAAGACAATATTTCAAGCTTGAATAAGCGGCTGGTCGTAATCACATTCTCGTTCGTATAGTAAACGTGTCGTTCGCGCACTCATACCCATTGGAACGTATTTGCTTCTGTTACCACTAAACGCTCCTCTACCCGAGTCTGTTTTCGCTATTAACTGCGACGCAAAGTGTATGCCGGTGTAGAAAAACGCGCGTTTTACTTTAGCCCGGTGCAGTATGATACCAACATGTCTTCGTAGTTGGTCAAAAACGCATTTTGGCGTGCCGTTCTTATTTCAGGAAAGCTGTAAAAGGTTGCCGCTAGAGAGTCTATCGAGGGGCAGTGTTGAGGTGTCGGGCGGGCATAACCGGAGCTGATCCTTGCTGCTCCGTCGCCTTGGAGCATGCGTGGCTCGCATATCGATCCAGCGGGGAAGCGCTTCTGCAACTGGGGAGGAATAGCGAGCCCTCGGCACGTCCATCGCTGTTATGAGCGGCTCGCGTAGAAAACCCGTAAACACCGCCAAGCAGTGCCCACGGGAGCCAGTCGGCCACGAAGATGCCGCGCAAGTGGACGGCGAAACGCAGGTTTGTCCGTCCCGATAATTACCTTTTATTTTACGTAAAATAACATCTACCTGTAGTGATACAGGTGCTTACAAAAAGATTTATCCGATTTCACAAATTTGACAACGATCGATCCGTTACAGCTACGGTGGCATAGACTGACACATACAGCGTGGTATTTAGTTCGAAGAGCTGGCGATATTAAGGGGGGTAGGACGTCAAACGGGCCGACTTGGAGCAGGAGAGGCACCACTGAACATTTTAATTTCCACTGTCTATACTTTTGCGAATAAATTCATAAAACTTTGTCAGCATGACCAGGAAGGATTCAGAATTCACACTCTTAGCAGTGGAAGTTCGAAAACATACGAAATAATTTTTTTTTGCATGTGAAATTTGTTCATTTTTTTCACTTACTAATGGCAGCATTTGTTGCTGTAGGTACACTTTTCTTCATAAGTAAGAGAGATTCTTCGATGAATTTTGCACAGCTTACAAACCATACTTAAAGGTGTATGAAACTCTTGAATTTTCCAAATCCATTAACAACTGTGGTAAAAATTGAGGTAATTAACTATAAAATTTGTGTTTTTTCTCAACATGAAGTTTAAAATATAACAGTTCGTTCGTTTTTCATAAATTAAATAAATTCTAGAGTTTCATACACCTGTGAGTATGGTATGTATGCTGTGCAAAATTCAATGAAGAATCTCTCTAACTTACGAAGAAAATTGTACCTATAGCAACAAATGCAGCCATTAGTAAGTGAAAAAATGATGAAATTTCGGCATTTAAGAAAATTTTTTTTGTTATATTTTCGAACTTCCACTGCAATGGGTGCGAATCCTGAATCCTTCCTGGTGATTCTGACAGAGTTTGATGAATTTATTTGTAAAAGTACAGACACTGGAAATTAAAATGTCCTGTGATGCCTCTCCTGCTCCATGTCGGCCCGTTTGACGTCCTACCACCCTTAATCAGATGGTTATCAGTCAAGCACCCAGTTATGCGGGTTGTTTCGAAGATATGAGTCATGGTTGGACAGCTTAGCCGTTACAGCACCTGCTCGTGGAAGGTAAACGTCCCAGCTTCTAGTTGTGGTCCAGCACACAGTTTTCAATTTGACAAGGAAGTTTCAAGGCTTACCCGTGTTCGATGGGTGTATTTCCTACTCGAGTGAAGATTCTAACTTGGGGTGAGTTTTAACTTACCCAAAGGACTACGACGATTTTACTACTTTCAAAAGAACCATACGGCTTTGCAAGGGTACATTTTTTATGACCATGCACATACATCATCTCGATATTTGTTATAACGGATAATTCTTATCATTAAGTTTGGGGTCAATGCTTTCACGCACCTTTCTCTAAGTTACAGTGTTGCCTCCAGCAGACGCATGATACGAGGCGCGTATTTTCAGTAAGTACATGAAAGGCTGTGCCTTAATCTACGCACTGAAGCCATTACAGTCTGATTCTTCCTTGTTTGCGTTGTGTACTGAGTGTTTAAGATGTCTCCGATAATCTTGACTCCCGCCGACTGTGAACTACGGGGTGTTATAAGATTTCTTAGTGCTGAAGGCCTAAAAGCGATCGATATCCATCGTGAGATCTGTGCATTTTACAGAGAAAACATTATGAGTGATGGAATGGCAAGAAATTGGGGGAGAGCATTTGAAGATGGCCGCAGAAATGTGCGTAATGAACAACGGAGTGGGCGTCCTTCGGTCGTCAATGAAAGTTTGATGCAGGAAGTGGACAATAAGGTGAGAGAAAAAAGACGCTTTACGATTTCCTCCTTGCGGGATGACTTTCCTAATGTTTCTCGCAGTGTTTAGTATGGCATTGTGGCAGAGCACTCGAATTACCGAAAATTGTGCTCACGTTGGGTACCGAAAATGTTGGCGGATGTGCACAAAAGCAAACGTTTAGACAGTGCATTGACTTTCCTTGAGCGGTACCACAATGACGGTAATGATTTCTTAAGCCAACTTGTTACGGGCAATGAAACATGGGTGGCCTACGTCACACCAGAATCAAAGCAACAGTCCATGGAAGTTGAGCAAGGGCATCGTTTTGCTGCAAGACAATACCTGTCCGCATGTGGCGAATCAGACCAAAGATCTCATCACATCTTTTCGATGGGAAACTCTAGATCATCCTCCGTACAGTCCTGATCTTGCGCCCAGTGACTACCAGCTGTTCCTGCAGTTGAAGAAACATCTGGATGGTCAGCGTCTTCAAGACAATGACGAAGTCAAAACAGTGGTGATGCAGTGGTTAACAAGTCAGGCGGCAGACTTCTATGAGGAGGGTATTCAAAAACTGGTACAACGTTATGACAAGTGGCCTCAATATCGACGGAAATTATGTAGAAAAGTAGATTAAGGTACAGGCTTTCATGTAAAAATAAAATTATTGAGATATCTTAGCACGTCTTTTTTTAATTTCAAAACGGTACTTACTTAAAAAACACGACTCGTACATGTCGAGACGGTAGTGAAATAGGTCTGTTGCAAAGGATGTCTTTTTTTTAATAATTCATATCAGTTCTCAAGGACGTACAGCTTACAAGTCTGTATCTCTTACATCCTTGCGTATAAAACCTTGGTGTACCGTCTACCATTACTTTTCGGGACAAAGATCATTGACCTACCGCAAATATTCAATTTACAACCCCCCCCCCCCCCAATTACGAAAATCCAGAGATGAAGAGGACATTGAAAGTCGTCTCGTTTCTTCGGGAACGCCTCTGCAGATACCGCATTCACTGCTGTTGTTATATGATATCGACGGTTACCCAGAGTTGTTGGAACTGGAGGCACAAAGACAACGTCTTTCTCAAACCCGCCACACCAACAGCTCCACATGCAAGGGGCTTTCAATATCACACGGATCCCTAATATTCCGAAATTAAGTTTTTTGCTTGTAGGTACGTTTCTGCAGTTGCGGTACACGTTGAAATCCCCGCTCCACACTATGGTGACTGCGCCATTTTGTTTCGACCCCTCTGGGGGCGTGCTGCGGTACTGTGCCGCGGCGATTTCAACGCACACCGGAACTGCAGGAACGTATTGTAATAATTATTATTATTACTGCCATTCTTATTACTGTCGTCGTTACTGTTATTTCTACTACCATATTAAGACAAGACCTTGTTTAACATTGTTACCAGAAATCTGATTTCACCGATTTACCTCAAATTCTTACACGATACTCTAATAAATATTCGGACTAAGCTGACTATATTCTTTTAACATGTATGATGTAACTTATAAAGAGGATACGACGTTAACAAAATTCTCGAAAAGTTCTTGACGTCTTTACTTCAAATTTTCGCATGATGCACTAATAAACTAATAAACATTCAAATATATTTGAATGTTGCGGTTGCAATAACAATAAACATTGTGCATTGCCAGACAGAGGTGTAAGAGGACCGGCGGGGGGCGGGGAAGAGGGGGAGAGGAGGAGATGTACAAAGAGAGGGGGAGGAAGAGATTGGCAGAGAGGGGGGAGTGGAGTTTAAGATGTGTACCAATTTCCTACACATATTTAGCAACTGAGAAGCGCTGCTGAGTCGCTGGTTATTAAACCAAGTGGTTATTATTAAGGCGCAGTCATTCTCTGAGGTCCAGTTTGGGCTTTAATTATCGTACGGTAGCGAAACTTCCCAAAGATGCTAATGCGTTAATGAAGAACCGATTTAGGTTGGAAAAAATCAGTTCAAATATTGGTCACCAGCTGCAAATCTGACTTTGCTCATAATCTGGTTGGCTTCTCCGGTGCCCATATTGAACAAACTGTGTAAGTGACGGTTAACAGAAGATCAACATTAAGCTTATCTCACTTGTTTGACCTTTTCTGCCCACGTCCCTTTGATAATCCACTACATATGGAAACATTTCTATACATCTTTCTTGCACTAACAGCGCCACATTTGCACCTGGTGGCCAAAATTGGAACAATTTTTTTCAGCTTGAGTTAGTTCCATAGTAACATATTAGAATGTCTGCAAGTTTTGCTGCCATACGATTGTTACAGCCCAAGCTGGACCACTGTATCTACACGTTACGACCACCCATTATATTACTCATCTTCCATTGTCACAATCTTCGATCAAAAGTTAGACCCTGCCGCTGCAACCGTATATGTCTCTCCTCTGCCGAGCGTTTCAACTCAGGGTACCTTTTGCATTTAAAGAGGAAATTGTTCTTGAACTCTACATTAAGATGAAGAGATTGGACAGGAGAGGAAGTAGTGACGCGCACCTCAAACAAGTCGGAAAAAAGATGAAAAAAAAGAAGGCAAATGCCTCCAGTGACTTATTACTAAAACAGTAACCGAACTGTAATGAGTGTTTGCACCGATTAGTGTGCAATATGTTGTATTTGTTTAAAGTCGAAATCAGTCCACTGTCCGTCATAATGACATCTGTTTCCTAGCACCTCGTACTGAGCTAACGTAAGCGCATTGATGCCTCCACACAGGCCCTATCGTCATCTCCCTTTTCCTTATCGGTGTTTCCCACAACTTCCTTTCTTCATTCATTGTGCTGAAAACCTCCTCATTTATTTTCTGTCCACTCAGTTTTCAGTATCCTTCCGTAATACCTCAAAAGCGCCGGCCGAAGTGGCCGAGCGGTTCTAGGCGCTACAGTCTGGTACAGCGCGACCGCTACGGTCGCAGGTTCGAATCCTGCCTCGGGCATGGATGTGTGTGATGTCCTTAGGTAAGTTAGGTTTAAGTAGTTCTAAGTTCTAGGGGACTGATGACTTCAGCAGTTAAGTTCAATAGTACTCAGAGCCATTTGAACCATTTTACCTCAAAGGCACCGACTGTCTTTCCTTTTCAGACACTTAACAGAAAACAACACGTCATTTTGAAAGGGTCGAAATCGAAAGATTTAAAGGTAATGTCGGGACTACCCGAATGTAGTGTTATAAGATTGTTATCATTTACAGTATAAATTAATGAGCTAGCGGAGAACATCGGATGCTACATGAGGCTGTTAGTAGGTGATGCTGTTATCTCCAGCAATGTGGCGACGCCGGAACATTGCAGCGAAATGAGGGAATTTATATATTCATATAGATGGGAAAAATCAGCTGTTACATACTCGTCCAAAACCTTCAGCTGTCTTTAATTATGCACAGTGCTACTAACTTCTGCCATAGAGCATTTGCAAGCCTTGCTAGTCTAGCGAACGTGAAAAAACGTAAAGCATTTGGTATGAATCGGCGGAAATTCACTATTGTACAATCACCGTAAAATACCCAGGTATAACCACTTGGAGCGCAATAAAATAGGATAATTCTCTAAAACTAACCCAGATGTCGGGCTGAGATTCACTGGCGGAACCTTAAGGAAATGTAATTCATCCACGAAAGAAGTGGCTTGCAGAACACGTGGTCGACCGTCTCTTGAATAGCGCTCGTTAGTCTGGAAGCCCAACCAGGTCGGTTTAATAGAAGAAATAGAGGAGATACAGCGGAGAGCGGCGCGTTAAAAGCGTTATAATGCCTTCTTTTAACGCCACTATGCCGCCATGTAGCATAGATTAGTACCTAGTTTTTGAAACGGCAGCCCACCATCATTAATTTAGACAGCATAGTCCAGAAGAGTAACAGCGATCTCGTGATACAACTGGGTAGTCGGCGTCCCTAAGTGTACTTCCCTGATGCATTAGCTGCCCTCGTTGTCTCTGTATTACCTTGACAACGGCGTCACTTCGAGTACACTCTTAAGGCCACCATAGCACTTTCACGGTGGTTTCTGTATATTTTAGTATTTTCATCATTCAATGCAATCAACTATCAGTTGTATGTCACGTTACGGCGCGCGCGCACGCACACACGCATACACACACACACACACACACACACACACACACACACACACACACACGCACACACACGCACACACACATCATAAATTTCTTACTTTAATTTCTTACTTTACATATGTACACAAGCGCCAAAGTAACTGGTATAGGCATGCGTATTCAAACAGAGAGATATGTAAACAGGCAAAATACAGTGCTGCGATCGGCAACGCCTATATACGACAACTGTCTGCCGCAGTTCTTAGATCGGTTACTGTTGCTACAATGGCGGGTTATCAAGATTTAAGTGAGTTTGAATGTGGTGCTATAGTCGGTCCACGAACGATGGGACACAGCAGCTCGATGATACCGATGAAGTGAGAATTTTCCCGTACGACCATTTCACTAGCGTACCGTGAATATCAGGAATCGGGTGAAACGTCAACTCTCCGATATCGCTGCGGCGGTATCAAGATCCTGGAAGGACGGGACCAACGATGACTAAAGAGAAACGCTCAATGTGACAGAAGAGCAACCCTTCCGCAAATTGCCACAGATTTCTATGCTGGGCCATCAACAAGTGTCAGCGTGCGAACCATTCAACGGAACATCATCGATATGAGCTTTCGGAGCCGAAGGCCCACTAGTGTGCCCTTGATGACTGCACGACACAAACCTTTACGCCTCATCTGTGTCCATCAACACCGACACTGGACTGTAGGTGACTGGAGACATGTTGCCTGGTCGGACGAGTCTCGTATCAAACTGTGTCGAGCGGATGGACTGTGTACGGGTATGGAATGATGAATCCAAGGACCCTGCATGTCAGCAGGGCTCTGTAATGGTGTGGGGCGTGTGCAGTTGGAGTGATATGGGTACCATGATACGTCTAGATACGACTGTGACCAGCGACACGTACGTAATCGTCCTGTCTGATCACCTGCATCCATCCATATCCATTGCGCATTCCGACGGATTTGGGCAATTCCAGCAGGACAATGCGACACCCCACACGTCCAGAATTGCTACAGAGTGGCTCCAGGAACATTTTCCAAGTTTAACCGCTTACGGTAGCCACCAGACTCTCCCGACATGAACATTATTGAACATATCTGGGATGCCTTGCAATGTGCCGTTCAGAAGAGGTGTCCACCCCGTCGTACTCTAACGGATTTATGGACAGTTCTGCAGGATTCATGGTGTCTATTCCCTCCAGCACTACTTCAGACATTAATCGAGTCCATGCCACTTCTGCTTGCTCGTGGGGGCCCTACACGATATTAGTGAGGTGTACAGTTTCTTTAGCTCTTCAGTGTATACGTATAAAGTAAAAAGTTTTGATTTTTTTTTTGTATATCGGCTGAAAATTATTGAGATGGACGTCTTTGTTACTCGTACCGATGCCACTGTGTAGCTCTTCATCTTCTTGCGACCTGTGATCTCACTCATTTGAACATAAAAAAATACTACTTGTTTGTCGATCTGCAACTATTTACCTATTTATATATTCGCTCCTAGTTTACAATAATTTATTTTGTAAATCCCATAAAACCTCAATAACTCACATTTTCGGAAGCATTTGCCGTTGGTTGGAGCTGATATAATTCGTTTCCGGCGCGAAGTTTGCACAGTATTTAACCCGTAGCTCTGCAGCCATCACTCGGCAGTTTACGTTGATATTGCCGCCTGAGCATCCGAGGATCCGCAAGCAGCAGTCAGGTGAGTAAATGCAACGTCGCTACTTCACTATAATTTCCTCTGACGCATTAGTCATTAGACTTTCTGTAACTCTGCTATTCTGTTCTTGCAGCGCGTATTTTCTGAAGAAGACTTCAACATGAAGTAGAAAAAGGTGATAAAACATTATTACGATATGGACTGTTGTTTTAACCAAGCTCATCATCAGTTGAGCACCAACGACGAGAATGTAATTATGTGACGGAATGTTGTATATTAAGGCGTTTCAATCGTCAGTAAACTTAATTTTTATGTTTTTTTAATATTTTTACTCTTAATGAATGTACACGTTGTACCTGTACTTTCGTAGCAACTGTGGGTATGTGATGGAGACACTTAACATTTATAATGTCATCTCTCTTGGACGCCTATGTGCTACTTACAATTTTGTAAGGCCTGTGTGTTATAGGCAACTTTGGGAAACATTTTTGGATACAGTGATCAATACAATATTATATTTTAACTAAAGTTCAGTCTTGACCACAACACTTATATCTCAATAACATAGGTGACCGGTCACCTATGTTATTGAGACATAAGTGTTGTGGTCAAGACTGAACTTTAGTTAAAATATATTATAGGCAACTATTAATATCACGTTACTTATAATCCGTCTTGATTGCAATTTTCTTTTAAATTCATATGACCGGTTTCGGTTCATTCAGAACCATCTTCAGATCTGATATTTCAGTTACAGGAGTAACTCGTCCAAATCCAGCTACTTTCACATGCTGCGTCACATCAAACTGAAATATCAGATCTGAAGATGGTTCTGAATGAACCGAAAGCGGTCATATGAAAAAAAAAAAATTGCAATCAACACGGATTATAAGTAATATTATAAAATCACTGATTGCTGTTATCCCATCAGACATTATGTCTGTTTTTGCAAAACATTAATATCACCATTGTTTGCCTTGATGTCGTAACCTGTATGATCGCGGCTTTAGTTTCGCCGAAACCGGTAATCATGGAATAAAAAGAATTCCTGCGATCTTGGCTACCAGTTTATTGTTTTACAAGCATCTAGATCGCTCCCACATGAGCACAATGTGCTCCCTACAAAACTGTGTTTCATTTTGGGGGTATTTTGCTGATGGGCCGCGGAGCGAAATACGTCAGCAAATATGCATTTTTAAAACTAATGTATTAGAGACTTAATGAAGCAGTGATATAAGACGTGCTCAGCGTATCCGAATCGTTCAAAAATTTCCAGATTGCAAGCAGTCTGAAATTTGCTAGCGACGTGGCCTAGTAACGTACAGGTAAGTGCTCTGGGAACCGGTTGGATATTGTGGTGTGCGAACTGTAAGACCTTCGGTACACACACCATCAGATTATTTGACTTGTCGCTCTAACGAAGTAGGGAAGTGTCAGCAAAATGTCTCATGGTCTTATCGTGGCGTGTTTATCTTCTGCCGTTAGGTCAGACGATAGAAATGCCACCTGCACGCTTAGAGTAGCAGATTGATGGTGACCAACCTTAAACAGAACTTGATTAATTTTCACACACATTTATTAAAATAATACAATCATAAACCTTACTTAACTTGATTCTGGATGCTGTTTACAATTAACAATCTGAAGTTACTTTGGTCTTGGTACATTAATCTTATTCTCACATATCTCTGATACTTGACAAAGTGTCTGTACATTTCTCTTCATGGCTATGTACAGGAATATGATAATCTTATTAGGCGCAGACTGAAACTTGACTACAGACTAATGCAGACTAACTAATCGGAGGTCTGTACACTCGTTATAATACCTCGCGCGTTCAGGTATCACTGGTTGAGTGTGATCCGCGAGGAGAAAAGGTTCTACGTTAGCAGCAATCTCATAGGCTGCATTACATATTAATACGCGGATCGGCGGAAGCAGTATTTGGTCCGTCTCTAAGACAGCGCCATCTCGTAGTGCGGAGACGCACGAGCGCTGCGCCTGCGCTGTTGTGCTTACCGGGGCGCGCTCTAGTGGGAAAGATGTGTACGCCCTGACTACGCGGAACTATGTACACAACAGATATATTACATACGAATTAGCCGAGTTGCCTCTTGGCTGGGACAAAAATACACGTCGGTACTCACGGTCTGTTTTACTTGCCACTGAAAAAGGAAGATATCGGAGTCGCGCAACGTCCGCTTACAGCACCCGCTGCCATACGCTATAAGATGCTTTGCGAAGTACTGACGTGCAGTTTGTTTACAGTAAGGAGTGTTTAAACGGCTGGAAAGGTCCCTCGCAGTGGCGTCCAGCTTGGACCACCTGCTGCGTGTGTTCTGTCGCGTGGCCCACGTGTGTGTGTGTGTGTGTGTGTACGCTCGCTCGTGCTGACCGCAGGCCGGCAATATCTCGAGTGACCGGCGCCGCACAAAGGGAGCCTCGCTGAATACTGGACACTGGCCGCTGGACACACTGGACGCTGGAACTGGAACTGGTCGGCCACGCGACCGCCCGTCACAGCCCCTCGTAAATCAGTCGCCTCATTAACAGCGGGGCCAAAACCCGCCATTAATCATGCCGGCCGCTGTCCGCGGCTGCACCAGTGACGTCGCGGCCTGGCCTCGTGGCGCATTGTGTGTGTGTGTGTGTGTGTGTGTGTGTGTGTGTGTGTATGTGTGTGTGCGTGTCCGCAAGCGCTGCCGCAGTTTTGCTGTCGTACAGTGAGCGACTCGATTCCTATCTTCGACAAGTTCGCCGAATATGTGTGATCCGCGTCGATTCCAAATTCCGGCTGGCGCCGCTTCGCTGCTGCACACAGGTCAGTCACGTTTGGAAATAGGCAGTCTACATCTACATCTACATCTACATCCATACTCCGCAAGCCAACTGACGGTGTGTGGCGGAGGGTACCTTGAGTACCTCTATCGGTTCTCCCTTCTGTTCTAGTCTCGTATTGCTCGTGGAAAGAAGGATTGTCGGTATGCCTCTGTGTGGGCTCTAAACTCTCTGATCTTATCCTCATGGTCTCTTCGCGAGATATACGTAGGAGGGAGCGATATACTGCTTGACTTCTCGGTGAAGGTATGTTCTCGAAACTTCAACAAAAGCCCGTACCGAGCTTCGCTAGTCCATTTTACCGCGCACACAGGTCAGTCACTTTTGGAAATAGTCAGTCTACATCTACATCTACATCCATACTCCGCAAGCCACCTGACGGAGTGTGGCGGAGGGTACCTTGAGTACCTCTATCGCTTCTCCCTTCTAGTCTCGTATTGTTCGTGGAAAGAAGAATTGTCGGTATGCCTCTGTGTGTGCGCTAATCTCTCTGATTTTATCCTCGTGGTCTCTTCGCGAGATATACGTAGGAGGGAGCAATATAGTGCTTGACTCCTCGGTGAAGATATGTTCTCGAAACTTCAACAAAAGCCCGTACCGAGCTACTGAGCGTCTCTCCTGCAAAGTCTTCCACTGGAGTTTATGTATCATCTCCGTAACGCTTTCGCGATTACTAAATGATCCCGTAACAAAGCGCGCTGCTCTCCGTCGGATCTTCTCTATCTCTTCTATCAACCCTACCTGGTACAGATCCCACACCGGTGACCAGTATTCAAGCAGTGGCCAGCAAGTGTACTGTAACCTAGTTCCTTTGTTTTCGGATTGCATTTCCTTAAGATTCTTCCAATGAATCTCAGTCTGGCATCTGCTTTACCGACGATCAGCTGTATATGATCATTCCATTTTAAATCATTCCTAATGCCTACTCCCAGATAATTTATCGAATTAACTGCTTCCAGTTGCTGACCTGCTAGGTTAGTTAGATTTAAGTAGTTCTAAGTTCTAGGGGACTGATGATCGCAGATGTTAAGTCCCACAGTGATCAGAACCATTTGATTTGAACCAGTCTCGTATTGTTCGTGGAAAGATAGATTGTCGGTATACCTATGTGTGGGCTCTAAACTGATTTTATCCTCATGGTCTCTTCGCGAGATACACGTAGGAGGGAGCAATATACTTGACTCCTCGGTGAAGGTATGTTCTCGAAACTTCAACAAAAGCCCGTACCGAGCTACTGAGCGTCTCTCCTGCAGCGTCTTCCACTGGAGTTTACTGTCCACTGGAGTCTACTGTGTGTGAGCAACGGGGGTCGACATAATGACAAGTGAATCGGATGACAAACTGTTGGTGGTGGACCAGATATTCCCAAACTTTTCCTGCGACGGAACGCTTTGAGAATCCTGGTACTCTGATGGAACGTCTATTTTTTTATTTTGAATGTTAATGACATTTTGGGAAACGAGGAAATACGGTTATATTCAGTGATTACGTCAATTTAAGATCATAACTAATAACACAGAAATCACAATAAAATTTTAAAAAAGTAATTAACATCGTAAAAATGTCGAAAAAGAAAACGCCACGTTATTAACAATTTTTTCGCGGAGCACATAACTCATTTCTAGTGAAAAATAAATGTACGCGGAACACAGTTTGGGAAACCCAGCGAAAGAAGGCTTCAAATCCTGTTCCCACAATTATCTCATCGATATCGTTGAACGGATACAAGTGCATGTCTTGCACACAAACAGGGGAGGAAATCTTTTATTTGTCAACGACTCTGAAAGTAATATAGTGGGTTCCTCATGACAAAGCAGGCTTAATTTTTCGAAAGAATGGAGAACTTTATTCGTAATGGGACCTTCAAGAGTTTCCCTAAGCTGTTCCGCCAAATAGTCTATTCATAATTCAAGGCATGGGGTAAACTAGAAAAAAGCCGTTCCCCGTTGGTATTGCTTTTCGTTCCCAATAAAAAAAAATTGAGACATATAAGGAAGTTTTGTTAAATCCGCTTCCGACGTATTAAGAGAGAGGATCGTACAGTCTGTTCCCATCTTAACTTCTTTTGAATGCCGCTGTTGTACAGTCACATATTGCCTATAACGAATATGTAGAGAGAATCAAGCTGCCATGCCTCGCAGTATTGGAGTACATAATTAAAATCTCTCCCTCCCTCCAACTGCTCCCCACCTCTCTCTTTCTCTCTCCTCTGTCTCTCTCTCTCTCTCTGTCTCCCTGTTGCGTATGTGTGTGAGTGTGTGAGGGCCAGACAGACGCAGAGAGAGATATATACGTTTGATATTTTTATATGTAACGCAACATATTGCTATAAATCTTAATCTTAATTGTATAGCTGTATATGGTCACTATTGTAAGATATATCTTACACAGTGTCAACGGTATGCAATGACAGCAATAAGGTATGTATCATTTTAAGCTTTACTTGCAGGTTGTTCGTCTTAGGGTGGAATAACTAAACGTGGCGAAATATATAAAGCGTAAAAAAATTAAAAAAATAAATAATAATAATAATAATGTTCCAGATGTTTAGGAAACTGTGCCAAAAATATCTAGTGTTTATCAGAAACATTTTTTCCCATTCGTGGCACACACCGCTGTGATCTGCGCGACAGATACAGCGGTTGGACGGTAGTAAGCACGGTAATCTGTCAGCCTGATGGCCTCAGCGAAAGCCAATACCGTGGTGGCGTGAGCACCATCGAAATTAACCCTGAAGAGAACTAAAAACTATGTTACGTTCAAAGTACCTCATCTCCAGACATTTAACCGCTTAAAGGTAAAAGTATTACAGCCTACTAAAATTTGCAAAACCAAATTAAATTTTTGACAATAATATAAACTGTTTAGAACAAAAAGTTCACATTTTTATCGAAAATGTAATGTAGAAACTAATGAGTAGCTTCTTAATTGCAAAAGACTGAAAAATTGAGTTTTCACGATTGCCACCAATTGAAGGGAAATGCATTTGGTTAACCTCAGGTATTTTTTGGCTTAGAATCCGAATCGGCCATAAAAGAGGGGGTACTCATTTGAAAATAAGAAGCTGATCCCCTCAACTGGAACATTTGTTTGTTTGTGTATGTGTGTGCGTGGTGGGGGGAGGGGGGGGGGGGAGGCTGTGTGTAATCAAAATTATGAAACACAAAGATTTTAGTGAGAATGACGATTATCTTAGTTTGGGAAACGTTAGTGGTCCATCAGTGTCGCAGATTATTCTGTGTTGTGACAAAAAGATTTAATAGGATTGATAAAAAAATCTACTCACCACCGCCGGTTATAAAAAGGCAAGCTTTCGGAGCCAGTGGCTCCTTCCTCATGAAGAAGCGTTGAAGGGGAAGGAACAGGGATGAAGGAAAAGGACAGGAGAGGTCTAGGAAAAGGGCAGACTTACTGGACGGGATGAGAAAGAAAGCCTCTTTCCATCTCATCCCGTACGGTAAGTCTTCCGTAATCCGCGGTTCTGGGCCACTTTCCCGAAATCTCTACCTTTTCTTTCATCCCTGTTCCTTCCCCTTATCGCTGGAGAAAGAGCCACTGGCTCCGAAAGCTTACCTAATTATCATCTTTTTTATATGTGTGTTCTGCCGCCGCTTGGTGAGTAGATTTTTTATCTATCCAATTAAATTACTTTGTCAGAAATTGATTGTTTTCGGTGTTAGATTTTTCTATGTGCGTGACAATATGGAGAGTACTACAGAATATTGGGATATGACGTTTTTTTTAACCGTAAAGTTATTTAACTCAGAACGTACTATTGGAATCTGTCCTATAATAAGTCGGATGACTAAGGTGTGAAATATGTAAAGTGTGAAATTCACGGAACGAGAAAGTTTTGTTGCTTTTCTATTATAATACACAGATGGAACACAGCCATAATGAGTCAAATGATACAATTAATTGAAATCAACAACGTGTGGAACGGTGATATTACATGCTTCGTAGCCGGCACTAAACTAGGTGACAGGCTCCAATATATTGGTAGCGCACTGATGAGAAACACTGATGAGAAATTACTTGCACGACGCAAAATGGAGTTTTCATCAAGCGTATGTAAAGAACGGAGGCTTGTTCGATTTGCGAGAGACAATATCAGAAATGTTGAAAAACTTAAACAGGAACGACTTTGGAAAAAAAGAAAACGTACTGAAAGTTCACGAATAGCTACTTCGGAAATTCCAAGGAAACCGTTCCTGGCTGAATCCACCTATATGCCGCACATCATATGTACCTGGATGGTATTCTTCCCCAACAGAGATTGTGGACATTAAATTAATAACGAGCAAGAACTGACTATTCATAAACAGTTTACAGACAGCAGTTTGCAGAATACACCAGTCCGTCTATACCATCCATTGTTCACTTTGATGATGTTTTAGACATGCCATTACAATTTAAACCAGGAATACACTGAATAAATTCTTATCCATTCGCTGGCCATTCGACCTAACACTACACGTGACTTCACATGTTTTGTAGTGGACAATGTACAACACGCATTTAATGTACTTTATTTGCTTGCTACATCTTTTATGAATTTGTCGTACAGGTAACATTTGACGATAAGATGGCAGTATCCCGAAACTGGTTATGTGAATATATAAACAGACAGTCGTAACTGGGGCTGTGGCAGAAGTGAATCTCTGTAACACCTGAAAGAGAGGCATAAGTAATTCCCTTGCACATCAAGGATTTAGTACCCTAGTAATCAGTGACCACACTTCTGAGCGAGCATCAGACTGCACAGATGGAGGATGCGATTTAACTGTCGATGCAGACCCTTACATTAAGACAAAAACCAAGTGTCGTCAGGAGTGTGGAACAGTGGCTTCAGTAAAATACTGACTTAGGAAAGACGTCGCTTGCAGTTAGTGACTCTAGGATACAGATGCATAACAGGCTACACAAGGTTTTTATAGTTTCTTACCTCGGATGACCTTCCACCCACTGCACATTACCGTTTGATACACACTAGTCCCGAACATAACGAAAATACTTCCGTTTGGGTACATTTTTTTCTTTTTCTTTTTAAACCAAACACCTTTATGCGATTCGACTTGATCCATAATAAGAATCACATTGAAACGATGTCCATACAACGTATTTCTTTAGATCCCCACGTCCAACTGTACCGTGGACTAATACCGTTGTTCACGGAATTTTACCGAGGAATTGTGTATCGGCGTCCCTTTAACGTGATTCTGATGATGACTTCTGCCGAAACACGTACAGTTTTAAAAGAATGAATAATAACAGGATCCAGGTGGAAAATTAAGTATACAAGTGACACAATGGTCTCCAATTTCTATAATTGTTTTACGTCATTTACTGACAAAAATAGCAACTACGTATCTCAGAAACTGAAATACACAATACTGATGCTCCACAAAATATTTATGACAATTTAAGACTAAACAGACAGTCCACACAACAGCAGCGGGAATTTATAGTCGTACAATCACTATTATTCCGGATATGTGACCTTTTATGACAGTATATTTCTACGAAAAACATACGCATGATGAAACACAAACGTAAGCGGTCAACAAGCAAACCTTGTATTACAATATAGTCGAAGTTTAAAAGTATAAGAACTTACGGGCCAAGAGAGTACAGGAGAGAGTATTAGCTACTGTGTACTTCTATGTCTTATGGACAAAATAGCCTGTGAATCTCCCGGACATGTAAAAAAAGGGGCAGAGGGAAGTCAATGAAATGTGGGTGGGGAACAGTTCTGTTATACACGACAAACGCATTATGTTACGGAGAGAAAAATATCAACTGGATGCTGCTACTTTAGCTAGTCCGAACAATTAATCATTAAGGATTAATTGACCTTCGCTGTTAGCTAGAATTTCAAGTGCTAATAGTTTTCTACCTTTATCTGCTGTGTTTGGAACATCACATTTAATATGGTAAGAATGACATTAATTAGAGCCTTTTTTTAGCAAAGGTAGAAACTTTCTTTTCCAATCTCCAACTCCATTCATGTTCAAACAGTCGGAAATACCGTAAATTCCACTGTTTTCTGAAAGTGGAATCTTATTTCCACTGTCGAACAGATTGTGGGCAACAGATCTTAGGCCGTTTGGTAAATTACGCTGTTCAAAATATTCAGTGGAAGAGTGCTTACAGGTGACGTTTTCAGTAAGCAAGAGAAGTAGTTTTGCTCGTCGTGTGGTCCAGCGCCTTCCACAGACTGGTATTGTACTTACTAGGGACATCTGCCGAAGGTCGCGCCGCCGCTGACCACGCCGTCGTCGCGCCACCCACGCATGCGCACCGCGTCGCAGCACACGCCGCCCTACCCCCACCACATCACGCCCCCACGCCCCCGCACCGCTCTGCTTCGACAGCAGAGCCACGCACACAGCACACGCAAGCATTCCCAAAGACAGACGCACCGCACTTTGCATCTTGCGCCCGGACTGAGAGACTTCGGCACCTCGGAAGTACATCCGCTTACGTCACCGGTCGACCAGGGCGCCCAGCGCGCTAACTACGCATCTACGCAGCCCTTGGCACACACGAGCTGCGAGCCCTTCGGAGCCCTTCGCGCAGGGCGCGCAGCCACTGGCGCCGCTAGCTGCATGCATGGGCCGCGCATACATATTCAACCAGCCAACCGCCGGCGCTGGCCGCTCTTCATTTATTTATTTTCTATTCACTCCTCGCCGGCCCCCCTCTCTTCTTTAACTACCCCACGCTCTCTCTCTCTCTCTGCCCCCATCCCAGCACCACCCCCTGTGTGTCTCTTTTTCCTTCACCCCTTTCGCGTCCTCGACGGCCCACCGAAGTTAAAAACGGGGCCACCGCTCTCGTCAAAGGACGAGAGGTGGTAATTTTTTTTTGTGCGTCTGTGTGTCTGCATCGACCCCGGGTTTGCATGTGAATGGCGTATCTGGGTCGCCTGGGCGGCCTTGACGGCTTTTGGCAGGGGAGGGAGAGGGGGGCGGGAAGGGGAAAAAACTTGGCTGTCAAAGGGGTGGCACGCAAGACGCGGGCTTTGTGGCGCCCTTCGGGGGGCCTAAAGGGCTGCGCCTCGCGTCCCTAGCAACACCAGCCTCCGGCGCAGCTTCCAGTGCGCGGCGACAGATTCCCAGCTGGGAGTACCGTGGTTCGTTCCCTTTGCGGTCTACATATATCTTTAAAATGCTTTTTTATTCCAGTCTCTGATCACAATATGAATTCTTTAGACGATGACCGGTTTCAGTCTGTAATGACCATTCTCAGATCTTTTTTACACCATGTCCTAAAGTGATACGGCCATAATGGCATCGTCAAAACATATAAATATAATCAGCGTAGCATCGTCACATAGATTTAAGATATGGTGTGGAATAGGTCACATCGTCCACATAGTCATTATTGCCAACTAGCTCACCAATCATGGTGAAAATGCCTGTCACCCAGTGATTCTTTTCTTCCGATGAAAAGATGTAGTCACTGGATAGTATGCCACTCCACTGTGACACACGAATTTCAGTGTTAACTATGACTGCAGTGGCATACCTGCGAAGAAATACACAAAAAATTAATGATTGTTTTTATCCGTGATGTATGTGGGGTCCTGGTTATCGAAAATGTTAACGTGTGAGCACAATGAATTTTCATAGTGGAAAAGCACTAGAAATGACTAAGAAGGTGAAAGCCTTCATCATCAACCACAAGGATCTTATAACACCGATAAAAATAAAAGCAGAAATTACAAGGTCATAACTGTGTCTACCTAAAAAGTTCTTCGCCTTTATTTGACTGCGTCAGTTAGAGATTCTGATATATACAGCGTTAAAAGGCATTATCCAACAGAAAGATATTAAGAAAAATACTTGGCCTCAATTACACAACAACAAATTAATGTTCACCAGAAATGAAATCTTTTACCGAACTACCGAAAAACTCTGAGACACACTAAGGAAAAGAAGAATGGTTTTTTATGGGCATATTCTCAGAATGAACCCTAATAGACTAAAAAAAACTTTCTTACTGCTTCTCCGACAAAAAAAGTGGCTGAAGTAAACAGAGAAGAGCTTAATGCCACTCCAAGTCACGGAAAAAAGGTAGAGAAAACAGCAAAAAAAGAGACAGAGAGACAGAGAGAGAGAGAGAGAGAGAGAACAGAAAAAGAAATTCCAAGTCAAAATAAAAACCAAATGAACGATCCACATCACTGAACAAGAAAGGAACGCAAGATCAGAAAGAATGACACAATACTGGGCCAATAGAAAGAGACAGAACATTAAAGACTGATTTGACATCCCGTACCCCAAAGCCGGGGAAAAAAGAAACGAAATGTTACAGGAAAAACAAGAAAATTGTTTTAAAAATTGTAGATATGATACAGTATCAAAATCTGTTTTAGTTACTGTAATTATAGCCGTACTGTTGATGTTCATGCTTGACGAGATTCGAATTTCCGGGCATCTCCGTAGGTTTGAGTATTATCTTCGATCACTGGCGAGAATGTCAGTGATTTCTCGATTAAACATTACTTCATTACGTGTTTGTATCTGCGTGTGTCTTTGCCGGAAGAATACAGACCGTGCACAAGACTAGCTGCTACCGGAATTTTGACTTTTTCAAACCACGTGGAGTGACTTAATCTTATTGGGACTCAGTGATGAGAGAAGCAGTTTCGCGAAGGAATTAGTAAAGAGAGACAGCGGTTTCAGCCTCGTAAAATCATGGAATCCGATGTTCTTTTAATAAATTCGCAAAGACGTCTCTGATATAGGTACACTAATATCCCAGGAGGTATTGAATAGAATTGGGGAGAAGAGGAGTTTGTGGCACAACTTGACTAGAAGAAGGGTTCGGTTGGTAGGACTTGTTCTGAGGCATCAAGGGATCACCAATTTAGTACTGGAGGGCAGCGTGGAGGGTAAAAATCGTAGAGTGAGACCAAGAGATGAATACACTAAGCAGATTCAGAAGGATGTAGGCTGTAGTAGGTACTGGGAGATAAAGAGGCTTGCACGGGATAGAGTAGCATGGAGAGCTGCAGCAAACCAGTCTCAGGACTGAAGCCCACAACAACAACAATATCCCAGCGCGGATCGACTTCGTATCCATAGATTCAGCTAATGCATATTCTTTGCCGTATTGTATATTCAGTCTCTCGGTTCACCGTGAAGACGGCAGGTCGGTATATGGCTGAAATATCAGACATGAAGAAACAGAGTTCAATTAAATAATTGTTTACACGAAATTTTGGGTGTACATCAATCGGAAAATAATAATTATCACAGAACATGTTCCTTTGAGCAACATTACCGTAACGTTTTTGATTCTATTTTCGTATACTTGAAGACGCCTCAGTTTCCGCAATTAATACATAGAAAAGTCTCATGATTAGTTTGCAGTGATTGTTGTCTGGAAGTCGTATGTTGTACAGACATCAAGAAAATTCTTGGCATAGAAAACGAAACATAGTCCTGAGAAATAAGCTACTAGCCATTAAAATTGCTACACCAGAAAGATGACGTGCTACAGACGCGAAATTTAACCGACAGGAAGAAGATGCTGTGATATGCAAATGATTAGCTTTTCAGAGCATTCACAAAAGGTTGGCGCCGGTGGCGACACCTACAACGTGCTGAAATGAGGAAAGTTTCCATCCGATTTCTCAACACAAACAGCAGTTGACCGGCGTTGCCTGGTGAAACGTTGTTGTGATGCCTCGTGTAAGGAGGAGAAATACGTACCATCACGTTTCCGACTTTGATAAAGGTCGGATTGTAGCCTATCGCGATTGCGGTTTATCGTATCGCGACATTGCTGCTCGCGTTGGTCGAGATCCAATGACTATTAGCGGAATATGAAATCGGTGGGTTCAGGAGGGTAATACGGAACGCCGTGCTGGATCCCAACGGCCTCGTATCACTGGCAGTCGAGATGACAGGCATCTTATCCGCATGGCTGTAACGGATCGTGCAGCCAGGTCTCGATCCCTGAGTCAGCAGATGGAGACGTTTGCAAGACAACAAACATCTGAACGAACAGTTCGACGGCGTTTGCAGCACCATGGACTATCAGCTCGGAGACCATGGCTGCGGTTACCCTTGACGCTGCATCACAGACAGGAACGCCTGCGATGGTGTACTCAACTACGAACCTGGGTGCAAGAATGACAAAACGTCATATTTTCGGATGAATCCAGATTCTGCTTACAGCATCATGATGGTCGCATCCGTGTTTGGCGATATCGGCGGTGAACGCACATTGGAAGCGTGTATTCGTCATCGCCATACTGGCGTATCACCCGGCGTGATGGTATGGGGTGCCATTGGTTACACGTCTCCGTCACCTCTTGTTCGCATTGACGGCACTTTGAACAGTGGACGTTACATTTCAGTTGTGTTACGACCCGTGGCTCTACCCTTTATTCGATCCCAGCGAAACCCTACATTTCAGCGGAATAATGCACGACCGCATGTTGCAGGTCCTGTACGGGCCTTTCTGGATACTGAAAATGTTCGACTACTGCCCTAGCCAGCACATTCTCGAGATATCTCACCAACTGAAAACGTCTGGTCAATGGTGGCCGAGCAACTGAGTCGTCACAATGCGCCAGTCACTACTGTTGATGAAATGTGGTATCGTGTTGAAGGAGCATGGCCAGCTGTACCTGTACACGCCATCCAAGCTCTGTTTGACTCAATACCCAGGCGTATCATGGCCGTTATTATGGCCAGAGGTGGTTATTTCTCTGGATCTATGTACCCAAATTGCGTGAAAATTTAATCACATGTCAGTTGTAGTATAATATATCTGTCCAATGAAAACCATTTATCATCTGCATTTCTTCTTGGTGTAGCAATTTTAATGGCCAGTAGTGTAGGTATATATTCACTTGCAGTTTGTCTAGATCATCAAACCAAAGAAACGAACGGTTGTGTAACGACACAATAGTTTGTTTCCCATGGTAGGTTTTTCTCAATACTCCTGAGCAACGTTACTGCTTACTCTCATGTCTGATCCATCGTACCGTACCATCGATCATCAAGCCAGCCCTGGTCCAAACTGTTCCACTCCTCAATGATGGTTGTGCTTCGGTCGCATAGAGTACATGGTCGTGGTCTACACCCAAAAACAGCTTCTTTCAATCGATCCCACGCCAATCCTGGGGCATCCATTTTGCATGATTTCTTGTCCATCTGTAACGGAGTCCATGTCGTTGACCTACTACATGGTGCTCAAAATGATCGTATGGAATGGGGATTCGCATCGTGGATTCGTCTCCTAACAATCTGATGCGATACATGACGACCTGCAGCCTCTTCGATCACCGAATTCAGTTCTGGAGCATTTAACCTACGCTTTCTTTGACAGGTAAATCGTAGATATCGATCATCCTGCGCAACTGTCGAATTTGCACGGCCTGTGCGGTGTAAGTCTTCAACACTGCCTGTTATTTGGAAATGTATCCATGTCCACATCACTTCACTTTGACACATCTACCCTGGTTAACAAGTCTTCTGCGTGTAACGTGATGACACAGACCCGAAAACTGGTCGCGATTGTCTTTCGTACCATGATGGATATTCACTCTGGTGTTCCGCAGACGTCCCTATTACATTCCAACGGGTGTTTTACTTTCAGCTGATATTTCTCAGTCCACTCGAGTGCGGAGTTCTACGTGTGTGTAGCGCACATGGTAACTGTGCGTATGTTTGCAAGCAATGTCAGGGGTGACCTTCCAATAGGTGCAAGAACAGTCACGCGCTTGCATGACATATCGTGGTGATGCAAAACGTTTGTTGATGAATGTATGTTTATGGAAGTGCGGAGTTTAAAATGGCCAGTAATGGTTCTGATAATGAAAATCATAGTAATAATATCGCGGATGTAATGTAGACTTTCAAGAAAAGTTACAGATGATGGACGTAAACGAAAAAAATTATAGGTGATGGACGTAAACTAAAAAAACATTGCTATTTTGTCTAAAACTGACATGGTGAGACCGTGGCTGTGTACAATTAATGTGGGTTAAATGGTTCAAATGCCTCTGAGCACTATGGGACTTAACTTCTGAGGTCATCAGTCCCGTAGAACTTAGAACTACTTAAACCTAACTAACAGCTCACACATCCATGCCCGAAGCAGGATTCGAAGCTGCGACCGTAGCGGTCGCGCGGTTCCAGACTGTAGCGCCTAGAACCGCTCGGGCACTACGGCTGGCTAATGTAGGTTAATTCTTACAAAGAAGAAAACAGCAACCAGCCACTGTTAACACTGCTATTTATTTAGGTACCGTTACCGGTTCCGGTCTGGCAAGTTCATCATCAGACGGCTATTCACATGATTTCAAAGATGCACTTTGCATTATCGTTCGTTTCCGATTTTTATTATTCCACTGTGGCGAAGTAGTTTTGGTGTGTTGTTGCCGTCGAAAATTCCGCGCGATTTTGTTGCGAAGTTGCAGGATTGTATTTTTCGCATATTCCTAAATATATCCAGCACTTACGTAACTTGTATATCACCATATTGCGCAAAGCACCACACACACACACACACACACACACACACACCAAAAGAATGTAAAGTATATCTTGAAAATCATGTGAAGAGCCGTCTGATGATGAATTTGCCAGTTCGAAACCGGTAACCGCGCTTTTTACCTAAATAAATAGCAGTGTTAATAGTGGCTGGTTTCTGTTTTCTTCTTTGTAAGAATTAACCTATATTTAAAAAAAAACATTACTGAAATTGAGGATGTTTGAGCTGGTATAGCAACGCCGTGAGCCTCGGTCCGTGTGTCTGGGAGATAACCAGAGCTAATTAGAGCGTTTGCTGATGTTTCCAGTTGCAACCCGTCTCCCCCCATTGTGATGAAGCTTTGCGACAGTAACATCGCCGCCCTAGGCCGAAGTCTGGGGATGGAGCCTCCACTGCATTGTCTTCCCTGCAGAGCCACTGCCCATTGACTTCTGTCTGCATTCCGGACGCGGCCGTGGAGTGCGAATTTGAAATTCACTGCCGACGCCCCTTCCCTTTCCCTCCGCCCTGTGCAGGGCCCACCCCTGCTGTCCTCGGGCGCTCCAGCACCGCGGCGTGCCTGGAGAGGCTGCTGGAGAGCTGTGGAGGCTCCAGGCTGGCTGGAATGAAAAAAAAAAAGAAGAGTGGGAAAACCAGCCACTTGTCGGAAACAACGGCGGGACGGGATGGCCCTTATGGCCTCAACTTGCGCCCGCAGCTTTACGGCGGGCAGATGCCCCAGATAGAGCTGCGAGGCGCGGCGCGCGTCCAAATCTGCTCATTGTGCTGTCTACATGTAGATCTGCATCTACATTCGCGCTGCTCCTTTTGTTGCTAGACTCCGCTGCTTCATTGCGGTACATCCGTCAATATGTTCTGATGTCAATCCAACTACTGGAACAAAAAGGAATAATAGTTTTCTGTACAAAATATTCTCTGATCTCTGGCCTCGCCAGTTCTGAGTGAAAGCTCGAGCTTTCGATGATCGATACTATGCTCTTCGTCACGAGCAACTTACTGTAGAGACAGCTGGTGTAATGGACTTACACAGGATGTAAACAACAACTGTTTAGAGCTAATTATAAAACAGACTAAATCACAATGGCACGTTTATTACAAGGTGACCGGTGTCGTTCATAGTATGATCATCGTCAGACCTTCAAAACCAGATTGATAGCAAACGGCTGTGCATCGAATAGGAACCACTGAATGACTATATCGATTTGAGCTGATTAGCGTCATTCAAAGGTGTCTGCGTGCTCCACTTACAGCCGTTGCCCATCAACATGATTTTGAATGTCCGAAGACGATCACGTGGTTGAAACGTCCCCTTAGAACAATTTATGAATGATTGTGCTGATAGACCCCTTACGTTATTTGATTTTCAAACAGCTGAGCAAAACTGAACGTGCACAGACATTTCTCTCCTTACTTATTCAGATCATCAATAAACTGACGCACAATATTTTTAGCGCAACGCAACCTGACTTTCAAAAATCCCTGCAAAAGAATGGCCCTAACAATAACCTATAGCTTTCATGAATCACTTACCTCACAAAAACCTTCGTTACTCGAACTACTGCAATACAGCGAGCGCCAATACTGCCAGCTAAATAAAAGATTCTAACTACTGAAGGCAGTAACGACTGATAGACATAGTCAGCAAATGAAAGATTTTGATAGAGAACAAACAATGTATTTACCTTAATAATGTTCCAAAGTCATCATATATACATCAGTTCATGATACCAAATATTACAAATGTACTCTTTCTGATGGACACACGTCCAACACTACAATAGCGAAAATTTCAGCAATGCCAACCAGCCACAGACTGCAAACTGCACAGTCAGTGATTTTCATACAGAGCGCTACGTGGTGTTACCAACATAAAAACCTAAACAGCCTACTTCCATAGTGATCGAAACCGGTCACCTTGTAACAAACGTGCCTTTGCGATGTAGACTGTTTTATAATTAATTTCAAATATTCCAGCAATGTTTACATCGTACCACAGTGGTGCAGCAGACGTCGACACGAACAACATGAAATAGGAAAACCCGGAAAATAACCTCAGACTGACCAACAAGAACCACTTCACCTATAGCGCATGCGGGCTGTGCGCGATTTTCAGTATCGTCTCGCTCTCTTTAGCCACACGCTTAGTCGGCTATTATATCCGCCTTCGTTGACTCTACAACTGTCGGGAAAATATCCGCACGACATTCCGAAGAAAGCAAGGGCAGACAAGTGTGAAAACTATCTCAAAATCAACTTTACAGCTGATGCACCCAAGTTGCTGATATGAATAATACAGGGTGTAACTAAATTCCGACATGAGTAACATGTTGTTGTTGTGGTCTTCAGTCCTGAGACTGGTTTGATGCAGCTCTCCATGCTTCTCTATCCTGTGCAAGCTTCTTCATCTCCCAGCACCTACTGCAGCCTACATCCTTCTGAATCTGCTTAGTGTATTCATCTCTTGGTCTCCCTCTACGATTTTTACCCTCCACGCTGCCCTCCAATACTAAATTGGTGATCCCTCGATGTCTCAGAACATGTCCTACCAGCCGATCCCTTCTTCTAGTCATGTTGTGCCACAAGCTCCTCTTCTCCCCAATTCTGTTCAGTACCTCCTCATTAGTTATGTGATCTACCCATCTAATCTTCAGCATTCTTCTGTAGCACCACATTTCGAAAGCTTCTTTTCTCTTCTTGTCCAAACTATTTATCGTCCACGTTTCACTTCCATACATGACTACACTCAATACAAATACTTTCAGAAACGACTTCCTGACACTTAAATCTATACTCGATGTAAACAAATTTCTCTTCTTCAGAAACGCTTTCCTTGCCTTTGCCAGTCTACATTTTATGTCCTCTCTACTTCGCCCATCGTCAGTTATTTTGCTCCCCAAATAGCAAAACTCCTTTACTACTTTGAGTGTCTCATTTCCTAATCTAATACCCTCAGCATCACCCGACTTAATTAGACTACATTCCATTACCCTAGTTTTGCTTTTGCTGATGTTCATCTTATACTCTCCTTTCAAGACACTGTCCATTCCGTTCAACTGCTCTTGTAAGTCCTTTGCTGTCTCTGACAGAATTACAATGTCATCGGCGAACCTCAAAGTTTTTATTTCTTTTCCATGGATTTTAATACCTACTCCGAACTTTTCTTTTGTTTCGTTTATTGCTTGCTCAATATACAGATTGAATAACATCGGGGGGAGGCTACAACCCTGTCTCACTCCCTTCCCAACCACTGCTTCCCTTTCGTGCCCCTCGACTCTTATAATTGCCATCTGGTTTCTGTACAAATTGTAAATAGCCTTTCGCTCCCTGCATTTTACACCTGCCACCTTTAGAATTTGAAAGAGAGTATTCCAGTCAACATTGTCAAAAGCTTTCTCTAAGTCTACAAATGCTAGAAACGTAGGTTTGCCTTTCCTTAATCTTTCTTCTAAGATAAGTCGTAGGGTCAGTATTGCCTCACGTGTTCCAACATTTGTACGGAATCCAAACTGATCTTCCCCGAGGTCGGCTTCTACCAGTTTTTCCATTCGTATGTACAGAATTCGCGTTAGTATTTTGCCGCTGTTACTTATTAAACTAATAGTTCGGTAATTTTCACATCTGTCAACACCTGCTTTCTTTGGGATTGGAATTATCATATTCTTCTTGAAGTCTGAGTGTATTTCACCTGCCTCATACATCTTGCTCACCAGATGGTAGAGTTTTGTCAGGACTGGCTGTCCCAAGGCCGTCAGTAGTTCTAATGGAATGTTGTCTATTCCCGGGGCCTTGTTTCGATTCAGGTCTTTCAGTGCTCTGTCAAACTCTTTACGCAGTATTGTATCTCCTATTTCATCTTCCTCTACATCCTCTTCCATTTGCAGGACAAATGTAGGGATGTAGAGGCTTTTCTCACTAGGGGTAAGATAGATACTGCCTACAGGAAAATTAAAGAGATCTTTGAAGAAAAGAGAGCCACTTGTATGAATATCAAGAGCTCAGGTGGAAACCTAGTTCTAAGGAAATAAGGGAAAGCAGAAAGTGGAAGGAGTATATAGAGGATCTATACAAAGGCGATGTACGAGGGCAGTTCGATAAGTAACGCAACACATTTTTTTTCTGAAACAGGGGTTGTTTTATTCAGCATTGAAATACACCAGGTTATTCCCCAATCTTTTAGCTACACAACACTATTTTTCAACGTTATCTCCATTCAATGCTACGGCCTTACGCCACCTTGAAATGAGGGCCTGTATGCTTGCACGGTACCATTCCACTGGTCGATGTCGGAGCCAACGTCGTACTGCATCAATAACTTCTTCATCATCCGCGTAGTGCGTCCCACGGATTGCGTCCTTCATTGGGCCAAACATATGGAAATCCGACGGTGCGAGATCGGGGCTGTAGGGTGCATGAGGAAGAACAGTCCACTGAAGTTTAGTGAGCTCCTCTCGGGTGCGAAGACTTGTGTGAGGTCTTGCGTTGTCATGAAGAAGGAGAAGTTCGTTCAGATTTTTGTGCCTACGAACACGCTGAAGTCGTTTCTTCAATTTCTGAAGAGTAGCACAATACACTTCAGAGTTGATCGTTTGACCATGGGGAAGGACATGGAACAGAATAACTCCTTCAGCGTCCCAGAAGACTGTAACCATGACTTTACCGGCTGAGGGTATGGCTTTAAACTTTTTCTTGGTAGGGGAGTGGGTGTGGCGCCACTCCATTGATTGCCGTTTTGTTTCAGGTTCGAAGTGATGAACCCATGTTTCATCGCCTGTAACAATCTTTGACAAGAAATTGTCACCCTCAGCCACATGACGAGCAAGCAATTCCGCACAGATGGATCTCCTTTGCTCTTTATGGTGTTCGGTTAGACAACGAGGGACCCAGCGGGAACAGACCTTTGAATATCCCAACTGGTGAACAATTGTGACAGCACTACCAACAGAGATGTCAAATTGAGCACTGAGTTGTTTGATGGTGATCCGTCGATCATCTCGAACGAGTGTGGTCGCACGCTCCGCCATTGCAGGAGTCACAGCTGTGCACGGCCGACCCGCACGCGGGAGATCAGACAGTCTTGCTTGACCTTGCGGCGATGATGACACACACTTTGCCCAACGACTCACCGTGCTTTTGTCCACTGCCAGATCACCGTAGACATTCTGCAAGCGCCTATGAATATCTGAAATGCCCTGGTTTTCCGCCAAAAGAAACTCGATCACTGCCCGTTGTTTGCAACGCACATCCGTTACAGACGCCATTTTAACAGCTCCGTACAGCGCTGCCACCTGTCGGAAGTCAATGAAACTATACGAGACGAAGCAGGAATGTTTGAAAATATTCCACAAGAAATTTCCGGTTTTTTCAACCAAAATTGGCCGAGAAAAAAATGTGTTGCATTACTTATTGAACTGCTCTCGTACTTGAGGACAATATTATGGAAATGAGTAATATAGTGTGTAACTAAATTCTCTTTTGAGACACTGAGGACTCGTGGTGAGGACCGCGCCCGAAGAAGCCCTACGGGCGCGGATTATCGCTGCGACGTATGCTTGAGGACCGAGGATTGCTGATCTTCTGTACCGGAACGTGGCACAGAGGAACGTATGTGTGTCGAAGTCGGTGGTCGTCTCATCGAATCCTATTCGTAAGTGGTCACAGAGGACAAGCAACAGGGGTCAGAGAACAACATGTGTTGTAGTATTTTGCGTGTAGCCGGTAAACGATACGTTTCCGGACATGAGCTCCAATGCTAAACAAGTCCTTAAAGTCTGTAAAGGCAATTTAGTTACACGAAAAATAGAAAAGAAAAATTAGGGTCCCTTAGAAGACGATCAGTTTGGCTTTACGAAAAGTAAGGACATCAGAGAGGCAGTTCTGAAGTAACGCTTTGTAATGGAAATAGGACTGATGAAAAATCAAAACTCGTTCATAGGATATGTCGACATGAAAAAAAAAACATTTGTCAGTGTAAAATGGTGCAAGATGATAAAAATTGGAATAAGCTACAGGGAAAGACGGGTGATAAATAATATGCATAAGAAACAGGAAAGGATAATAAGACTGAAAGAACACGAACGACATGCTCGGATTAAGAAGAGTGTAAGACAGGAATGTAGTCTTTAACTCCTACTCTTCAGTCTATAAATTAAAGAATCAGTGAGGGAAATAAAAGATATGTTTAAAAGTGGGATTATATTTCATGGTGAAAGGATATCAAATGGCTCTGAGCAACATCTGAGGTCATCAGAGGCCTGGAACTTAGAACTACTTAAACCTAACTAACCTAAGGACATCATACACATCCATGCCCGAGGCAGGATTCGAATCTGCAACCGTAGTGGTCGGGCGGTTCCAGGTGAAAGGATATCAATAATATCAATGATGACATCGCTGTGCTCAGTGAAACTGAAGTACAGTTAATGGATCTGTAGAATGGAATGAACCATCTAATGAGAACAGAGTGTGGAGAACGAGTAAACCGGAAAAGACAAACGAAATGAGATGTAGCAGAAATGAGAAAGCGAGAAGCTTAGCATCTAAATTGCTCGTCACGAAGTAGAAGGTAAGGACTTCTACTACCTCTGTAGCAGAATCCTTAGTAGCAGAATAATATGTGACTGACAAAGCAAGGGCATTAACAGCAGACTACTACAGCCATGAGGGCATTCCTGGCCACGAAAAGTCTTCTGGTATCAAAGATTGGCTTCAATATGGTAAAGATATTTCTGACAATGTACGTCTGGAGCACAGTGTTTTATGGTAGCGAATCATGGACTGTAGAAAAACTGGAACAGAACCGTTTTAGACACGGTGTTACAGAAGAATGCTGAAAATTAGGTAGTATGAAAAGGTAACGGATGAGAAGTTTCTATTCAGAATCGACGAAGAAATGAACGTATGAAAAACACTGGCAAGAAGAAGGGACAGGATGACAGGCCATGTGTTAAGAAACCATGGAATAGCTTTAGTGATACTAGAGGGAGCTGTAGGGAGTAAAAACTGTAGAGGAAGACAGAGATTGGAGTATGTCCAACACATAATTTTGAACGGATTGTGCAAGAGAGAGAAAGAGAGAGAGAGAGAGAGAGAGAGAGAGGGAGAGAGAGAGAGAGAGAGAAAGGAGATCCTGTTAGTGACTTGTAGTCATTTTTTTTGCCGGTTCCCATCCCATTATCCCATTTGGCTTCTTCTCGTGAAGATCACATGAAAAGTCGGAAACGGCCTCCTAGCAAGAACTTTTGCTGCATGTGGCATTTATGGAACGACACCAGATATCTCCGACTGTGATACACTTGCATAGCAACAGAGTGGAAGACACTTTGAGCAGCTGTCGTGATGTACTGCTGTGTGCAAGTTGTGCAGATTGCTCTAGTAACAAATAAAGAATGTTTATACTTGGGTTTTAATCATCCTCAGCAAACCAATGGTAAATCTGAAATTTTTCATTTTTGTTTATATCTTTCGACACGTTAATGTCGAGATCAGGGTTCCTCACCACACACTGATACATTGAACATCCTCCATGGAGAGAGGAGTGGTGCAGTGATTAGACTATGGACTTCCATTCGGAAGGACGAAGATGTCTGTCGTATCCCAAAATTGCTTAAAGCGAATGACGGGTTTGTTCCTTCTGAAGGGACCAGCCGATTACCCTTTCCAATCTTCCAATCCAAGCTTGTACTCCATCTCTAATGACCCCTTCGTCAAGGGGACACTGAACCCAAATCTTACTTTCCCGTTTGCACCATCCTTTAAATACTGTACAAATAAAACAGAGAGACCCTGTGTATATGTTATCACTGATGGCATTGCTACCTCTCGATCATGGGGTCCCGGGTTCGATTCCCGACTGGGTTGGGGATTTTCTCTGCCCGGGGACTGGGTGTTTGTGTTGCACTCATCATTTCATCATCATCATCATCATTCGTGACAGTGGATAGATTGGACTGTGAAAAAAATTGGACTGTAAAAAAATTGGGGCTTTGTACAGGTGCTGATGACCACGCAGTTGAGCGCCATACAAACCAAACATCATCATCATCATCGTCACTGATGTTATTCGACGTTTTGTGTGTGAGTGTGTCTTTTCAGTTTGCGAGAATTTGCTGGCTGTGATAGTTTGAATATTTTACATCTAGGAGCACATGACAGAAAACAAGAGGTTTCTACATGGTTACAAGGTCGCTGTTTTCATGTCATATTGAGAGTTTCCTTCCATTCACTGGTGCTATATCACTGATGCAGACCAAAGGATGTAAGCACTAGAGTGTGCTTAAGCACAAGACAGAGGGTAAACACATGTAGGAGTGAGGAAGGATTGTCAAGGAAGTAGGCACAAAGAATGGCACAGGCACAAGGAAAAATGTAGACATGTGATAGGATATAGACACACAGTGGGGCACATGCAAGTGGAAGGACATAAACAGTAGAAAATATGTAGGTACGCAGAAGATCGTAGGCGCATGAAAGGACATAGCACAGATTGAGAAGCAGTCACTATGCACGTGAGACGGAGGTATGCAGGGCATAGGCACTCGATATGGGGGGATGTAGACACAAGTAAGCACTCAGCAGGTGACCTGACTGTGTGGGAAAACAGGCACTTGGGGATATGTAGGTGCACAGTGGGATTTTGTCATACAGAGCATTTTAGGCACATCAGATGACACAGGCATGCAGGAGGACATAGACACATGTGGGGAGATATAAGCATGTGGGGTTGGGAAGGGGGGAGATGCAGACACATAGGTGTGTAAGTATGTAGGGGCTTAGGCGCGTAGAGCGAAACATGATGGAGATATAGGCACTTGGGAGGGGGAAAACAATGCAGGGGCGTAGGAAAGCAGGAGTGCATAGGAGTATGGGGGAATGTATGCACAGGATGGATGAATATAGGCATGTGGGTGTGTAGGCACACAGGAAGGCAAAGTAATATGGAGGGTTTGTATGTGAGAAGGGCATAGACATACACAGAGGTATAGGCATGTGTGGGAATGTAGGTGTGTTGGGCTGAGTAGGCATGTGGAAGGGTCAAAGGCACATGAGAGGTGTAGACTTGCAAGGGGCAAAGGCACACAGAAGGATGCAGGCATGTGAGTAGGCACAAAGCTAGCGTATCCGAGCCAAAGTGCAGCTTCAAATGGCTCTGAGCACTATGCGACTTAACTTCTGAGGGCATCAGTCGCCTAGAACTTAGAACTACTTAAACCTAACTAACCTAAGAACATCACACACATCCATGCCCGAGGCAGGATTCGAATCTGCGATCGTAGCGGTAGCTCGGCTCCACACTGTAGCGCCTAGAACAGCACGGCCACTCCGGCCGGCCAAAGTGCAGCTTCCTTCCTAACATGATATGGTTGTGTTCTTATACTTGCAGATTGTGTCGAACAGATTTCGTATCAGTCTGCCTTCGTGAAGAGTTAATAACAGAACTTGCTGATATTCATTTACATTATGGATAACCTCTCAGGAATATCCCTCCAGCTCTTCGGTTGTTTGCCAGGTAGACATCCTATTAGATGACATTCTAACAAATTAATGTTTACCATTGTCGATTGTCGATGGAGAGAACCAGTATCCACAACAGGGGAGAGACGACACGCCGATGCAAGGAGAAGAGCAAGCTGTTATGGAACATGTAACTGCCAACCATAAAAATTGTCCATGGAATTTCTCACGCCCTGCATGGTGATGTTTTCGTGTCGTGCGTTGTGAGCACCTACAAAAAAATGGTTCAAATGGCTCTGAGCACTATGGGACTTAACATCTATGGTCATCAGTCCCCTAGAACTTAGAACTACTTAAACCTAACTAACCTAAGGACAGCACACAACACCCAGCCATCACGAGGCAGAGAAAATCCCTGACCCCGCCGGGAATCGAACCCGGGCGTGGGAAGCGAGAACGCTACCGCACGACCACGAGATGCGGGCGAGCACCTACATCCATCCCATGATCAACCAGTTAAAGCTGTGTTACAACCCGATTTTCAACAGACAGAAGTTCTCAAAATTGTTTCTTCATGAATGTGCTACTGCTTCCAGCACACCACAATTGGTGAAACTTGCTGGAAGCTCATGTCTTAAACGTGAGGTACTATTTTTTACTCCTTCCAAGCTTACCTTCAGTTGTTTGGTTATCTATTGCCACACACATAAAAAGTACTGCGTGAAAGTTTGAGCCACCATTTGTATGCTGGCGAAAGCTGTCGCCAGCACACCAATCGGCAAGGAGGTTGCAAGATCAATAATAGGCGCTGAATGAAGCGTGCCTATTAGAATAGGAGAGAGGCCAAAGACAGACTCGCAGGCAATGGGCCGCCAACGCCCTCTCGACCGCCAGTATTTAGATCGCCACCGCGGACCGGATGGCCGTGTCAGTCAGACAGGCACTCGCAATCGCAATCAGAGTGTCAGTCTCAGGTAGCACATTGCTATGTGAGTAGTGCACATAGTGGGACTTGTACTATACCAGCAGTGAGGCTAACATGGACTATTACGGAAGAGCTAGTACCACAACACATGAACTATCTTAAAGATAAGTTCTGTTCTGGAAAATAAAGAATTTCCCCTGGTACAAGACTCTACAGTGGCAACGACGACACAAAATTTGGACTACAGTTGTGGGGTCAGTCTTACTTGGCCCCACATCCTGTGAGATGCACGGTGAACAGTGTTATGTACTCATCACCGTTAGGTTCCAATGGCTCTGAGCACTATGGGACTCAACTTCTGAGGTCATTAGTACCCTAGAACTTAGAACTAGTTAAACCTAACTAACCTAAGGACATCACACACATCCGTGCCCGAGGCAGGATTCGAACCTGCAACAGTAGCAGTCTCGCGGTTCCAGACTGCAGCGCCTAGAACCGCAAGGCCACTTCGGCCGGCATCGCCGTTAGGAGCGGTACATTATCTTACCGATCCCATCTTTAAAGCATTTCGTACCGTAAGAGGGACTCGTGGAGTACTACAGAGACAAAGTTTCTTACAAGTTCCACGATCTCCAACGAATTTGGTGGTCATAGTATTGTGAAGTATTTTGGCTATTCTTCGATTTAATTGTCAGTTATGTTCTCTAAACCAATCTGGTGTTTTATCTAGGCAACCAAAGCTACAGAACGTTTGTCACAAGATTATGAGAAGAAATGTAATTCTCACACTACTGCAGAAACTCCATTTCATGTTTGGCTCACACATGTAGCTTCTGGTACTGAGTGATCATCAGCCTGATGCAGCTCTCTCCACGATATTCTATCCTGCACAAGTCTCTTCAACTCAGCATAGCTGCTGGAATCAACATTCTTATGGAGCTGCTTACTGTAGTCAATCCTTTAGTCGCTCTCTACAATGGTTGCCCCTCATACTTCCTTCCATTACCAAACTGAAGATTCCGTGATGCCTGAGGTTATGGCCTAGCATCCCACACCTTCTCCTAGTCTAGTTGTCCCCAGTTTGATTCAGTCACTACCTGTTCCTTAGTTTATCTATTGACCCATCTAATCTTCAGTATTCTTACGCAGCAGCACACTTCAAAAGCTTCTAACAAGGGAACCTCCACATCGCATCCCCCTCAAATTTAGTTATAAGTTGGCACAGTGGATAGGCCTTGAAAAACTGAACACAGATCAATCGAGAAAACAGGAAGAAGTTATGTGGAACTATGAAAAAAATAAGCAAAATATACAAACTGAGTAGTCCATGCGCAACATCAGCGACATCAAGGATAATATGATCACAGGAGCACCATGGTCACGTGGTTAGCGTGAGCAGCTGCGGAGCGAGAGGTCCTTGGTTCAATTCTTCCCGCTGGTGAAAAATTTAATTTTTTATTTTCAGACAATTATTTTGCGAAGTTGCACAGGTACACAGAGCAGTATTGTTTACGTGATCGTGTGTCAATTATCAAAGTTCAGGTACTCACACATAATCAACTTCGCTCTCCAAAATTCCAGGACATGTTCAGATTTGCTTCGACATATGCAGGATTTGACGGTCTACACACGGAAAAAATTGAAAACGTTAAAAACATATGTTTTGACAGAGCACAGGGAAAACTGTCCGACTGTGAAACTGTTGCATTCACTTGTTGCAGTTTATGCGACAAACTCTTATGTTTTCATCGCTTTTTTGCGATTGATTATCACATCCACAAGAAAACCTAAACCGGGCAAGGTAGAAGAATCTTTTTACCCATTCGCCAAGTGTACAATTTTTGTGGGTCGACAACATATTCCTGTCATGTGACGCACATGCAGTCACCAGTGTCGTATAGAATATATCAGACGTGTTTTCCTGTGGAGGAATCGGTTTACCTATGACCTTGTGGTCAAATGTTTTCGGTTCCCATTGGATAGACACGTCCTTTCGTCTACTAATCGCACGGTTTTGCGGTGCGGTTGCAAAATACAGACACTAAACTTATTACAGTGAACAGAGACGCCAATGAGCGAACGGGCGGATCATAACTTTGCGAAAATAAAGAAAGTAAACTTTTCACTCGAGGGAGGATTTGAACCAATGACCTCTCGTTCCGCAGCTGCTCATGCTAACCACGGGACCACGCCGCTCCTGAGATCACAGTCTCCTTGATTTTGCGTATCTTAGCGTGGACTACTCAGTTTGTATATTTTGATTATTTTTTTCATAGTTCCACACAACTTCTTCCTGTTTTCTCGATTGATCTGTGTTCAGTTTTTCAAGGCCTATCCACTGTTCCAACTTATAACTAAATCTGAGGGGGGTGCGATGGGGAGGTTTCCTTGTAAGTGAAGGCACTGTAATATCGTACGTTAAAGTTATGCTTCAGAAAAATACTGTCACAAAAGACTCCTCAACACCTAAATTTTTGTTCGATGTTCACATACTTTTGTTTTGTGTTTCAGTAACACTTTCCTGGATATTGTGCTTCTCAGTGCTATATTTCGTCCGGTTCTACCACAGTCAACTCTTTTGCTACAAAAATCCCAAAACTCATTCATTGCTTTTACTCGTAGTGTTTCGGTGAGAACCACCTGATTTAGTTCCACTACCTACATTTTACCTTTTTATGTTCGTATTATACCCTCTCTTGAAGACACTATCTATTACGCTCACTTGATCCTATATATCCATTTCAGTCTCTGACAGAATAGCTTTTTTCTTCTACCAGCACTTTAATTTTGTTTTATATCTTTCAAATTAAAAAAAACCTTAATATTCACAAAGCAGGGCAGAACTGCGACTTTAATAATCACTTGATAGGAAACTGAAGATCACATTCGTTTTCAGAGAGTCGCACAGTAATAGAAACAACACGGTTTTCGCTTGAAAGATCATCATCGAGTTTCATCATATTCCTTCTTTCCGCTGTGTTCCATTGCCACATTTTCTTTGACCGTCGGCTGTCGTCCATCCTTTCCAGATATCCACACTATTTTAGATCTTTCATCTCTATGTTGTCTATTACTGATTTATCGATAGCCTCTCTTTGTTAGTTTTTGTTAGAGAGTTTTCAGATGCCACAAATTTGCCTTCAAAAGTCTATTTGAAGTGCAAGGAACGTCTTTCTCTGACGGTTCTCTACAACCCATGTTTCTGACCCGTACGAAGCGACGTTTTCAACAAATAAGCGATGTACCACCTATTTGGTCTTTTTCGCAATTTTGTTATTCCAAAGAACCGAGTTCAGTTATCCTAAGGCCCTCTTACCCTGCCCTGTTTTATTATTAATTTCATTTTAACTTTTTGCCTTTGATAATGTCATAACACCCAGACACTTGTAGGACTTACATCCCGACTCCAACCTCCAGATTGCGCAGTAGGCAGCCTTCAGATATTCGATTTTTGTACATCTAATTGTAGAGCCCCATCTTTCATATTCCTATTTTACTTTCCTAAGCATGAAAGTAGCATTGCCGTGGTACCCCGATACGATGACCTGGTTATCGGCGAAGAGAAGGCTGTACAAGATTCTGTCCGCCACAAGGACGTCAACCTCAACATCAGAATTGGTTACCACGTAGTAGACGAAATGAAGAAATTCTCCTACTTGGGAAGCAGAATATCAAATGACGGACATAAAAAGCGTAATAGCTACTGGCGTCAAACACAGGCTTAAATTTGTCGAAGAAATTTCTGAGACTGTACGTTTGGAACACGGCATTGTACGAGGGTAGTCCCAAAAGTAAGGTCTCCTATTTTTTTATAAGTACATAGACCTTTTTATTTCTACAATGGTTTACATCAGTTTACAGCTTGAACATGTAGCTACTTTTCGACATAATCACTATTTCTGTCGATGCATTTTTGTAGACGCTGTGGCACTTTTTGTATGCCCATGTCATAACAGCTCGCCGCCATGCTGTTCAGAAAGTTATGAACCTCTTCTTTCACCTCGTCGTCGGAGCTGAATCGCTTTCCGGCCAGATGTTCTTTTAACCTAGGGAACAGGGCGCCAAGTCAGGACTATAGGGTGGGTGGGTGATTATGTTCCACTGAAACTGTTGCAGGAGAGCAACGGTTTGCCGAGCGATACGTGGGCGAGCGTTGTCATGGACAATGTGTACGCCCTTGCTCAACATTCCTCTTCTCCGGTTCTGAATTGCCCGTTTGAGTTTTTTCAGAGTCTCACAGTACCTGTCAGCGTTAATTGTGGTCCCAGTGGGCATAAAGTCGACCAACAATACCCCTTTCCCATCCCAAAAAACGGTTGTCACCACTTTGCCGGCAGACTGCAAACTCTCTACGCCACTTACGAACATTTTTGACATCCATGCACGACTCACCATACACTTTCGTCAATTGGCGATGGATTTCAATCGGCGCAGTGCCCTTTGCTTTCAAAAACCGAATAACTGCGCGCAATTCGCACTTGGCGGTAACATCCAATGGGAGCTCCATTCTCAACGGCTGCCAAGCCACGACTAAGCGCCACAGCGCGGCGTGCGCATGTTTACACACAGCGCGTGAAGCACTCTTCATAACAGTGTGATCAACTGCCACACAGAGTTCCGTACATATAAAAAAATAGGAGAGCTTACTTTTGGGATTACCCTCGTATATGAATCATGGGTTGTAAATAATCGAAACAGAAGAGAATCGAAGCATTTGAAAAGTGGTGCTACAGGAGAACGTTGAAAATTAGGTGGGCTGATAAGGTAAGGAATGAGTAAGTTCTCCACACAATCGGTGAAGAAAGGAAAATACGGAAAACAATGAGAAGAAGGAGAAACAGTATTATAGGACACATCTTCAACATATCAGGGAGCAGCCTCCATAGTACTACAGGGATTGTAGAAGGTAAAAAACTGTAGCGAAGACAGCCAATAAATAACTGACAACGTATATTGGCAATTCTGTTACGGGATGCAGAGTTTGGTACAAGAGAGGAATTTGTCGTAAGCCACAGCGAATCGATGAGAGGACGACGCAGAAAAGGGCAATGACTCGCTATGGATGAAATCAGTTGTGATATCACTTGGCTGATCTTAAAGCTGAAATACACAACGAATAGAATGCCAAACTCTTTGAATGACAACCTACTTATGTGGATGCAGGCGTGCTGTGGTGTTAGCGGTTGGAGTGAACCGTGCCGCGCCAAGCTGTACTCGCCCCATTTGACTGCAGCCACGAGGCAGTGGACTGCGGCAGCTGCTGTGTGTGTGTGTGTGTGTGTGTGTGTGTGTGTGTGTGTGAGTGTGTAGACTCGTGCGCATTCAGAGCCCGGCGCGGCATTGTGTCCGATTAGAATCGCCTGATCAGCGCTTGCCTGCTGCCTGCTGCCTCTCAGCGCTGACTGATGCTTCCTCGCTGATTTATCGACTTCTCGCCGCCAGCGCTGTTGATGACGTCGCGGTGCTTATTTGCTGACACCACGGCACCGCACGCCTCCGACGCTACACAGTTTCTGGCTAGCCCAGCCGTTATCCTGTGCTAACTCATGCCCCTTGTTTCTCACTCTCAGCTACAGTATAACGTAAAAATTTACTTTAGAATAGTTTTCGTTGTTAGAACTCGCCGAGTAGCTAAATTTATATCTTCATCTACAAGGTAATTTTGGCAAATGCGGCAGGAAACGGTTCCTGAGGGTATAAGGATCAGAAAAGGTTATGACGACTTTTGTTTGGATCGCCATTGAAACTGGTTTGATGGCAAGTTTCTCTCCTGCGATAACAGCTTATCTCAGAATAGCACTTACAACCTATGTCCTAAATTATTTGCTAGATGTATTCCAATCTCTGTCCTTCTCTAGAAGTTTTACCCTCTACAGCTCCCTCTAGCACCATGGAGGTTTTTCCCTGATGTCTTAACACATGCCCTATCATCCTGTCCCTTCTCCTTGTTACAGTTTTCCACATATTCCTTTTCTCTCCGATTCTGCATAGAACCTCTTCATTCCTTGCCTTACCAGACCATATAATTTTCATCATTCGTCTGTAGCACCACATCTCAAATGCTTTCATCCTCTTCTGTTCGGGTTTTCCCACAGTCCATATTTCACTACCCTACAATTCTGTACTCCATACATACATTTTCAAAAATTTCTTCCTCAAATTAAGGCCTATGTTTCAAACCAGTAGACTTTTCCTGTCCAAGAAATCCCTCTTGATTGTGCTAATCTGCTTTTATGTCGGCCTTGTTGCATACGTCATGTGTTATTTTGCATCCAACGTAGCGGACTTCTTTAACTTCTCTTACTTTGTTATTACCACTTTTGATGTTAAGTGTTGTGTACATAGTTCCACATAGTCAGTGCGTACACAACTTTCCCACTAGAGCGCGCCCCGCTAATCACAACAGCTCAGGTGCAGCACTCCTCCATCTCCGCACTACGGGATGGCGCTGCCATAGAGACGGACCAAGTTCTGCTTCCGCCGATCCGTGTATTAATATGTAACGCAGCCAATGAGATTGCTGCTAACGTAGAACCTTTTCTCCTCACGGATCACACTCGCGCAGTGATACCTGAATGTGCGAGGTAATATAACGAGTGTACAGACCTCCGATTAGTCAGTCTGCATTTGTCTGCACCAGTCTGTACCAGTCTGCATTTGTCTGTACCAGTCAATAATCAAGTTTTAGGCTGCGCCTAAAAAGATTATCATATTCCTGTACATAGCCATGAAGATAAATGTATAGACACTTTTGGCAAGTATCAGAGATATATGTTAGAATAAGATTAACGTACCAATACCAAAGGAACTTCAGATTGTAAATTGTAAATACCATCCAGAACCAAGTTATGTAATTTTTATGCTTGTTATTATTTTAATAAATGAGTGTGAAAATTAATCAAGTTCTGTTTAAAGTTGGTCACCATCAAGCTGCTATTCTAAGCGTGCAAGTGGCATTTCTATCGTCTGACCTAACGGCAGAAGAAAAGACCACGAGACATATTGCTGACACTCGCCTACTTCGTTAGAGCGACAAGTCAAATAATCTGATGTGTGTACTGAAGGGCCGCCGGGGGTGGCCGAGCGGCTCTAGGCGCTACAGTCTGGAACCGCGCGACCGCTACGTTCGCAGGTTCGAATCCTGCCTTGGGCATGGATGTGTGTGATGTCCTTAGGTTAGTTAGGTTTAAGTAGTTCTAAGTTCTAGGGGACTAATGACCTAAGAAGTTAAATTAAGGGACTAATGACCTAAGAAGTTAAGTCCCATAGTTTTCAGAGCCATTTGAACCATTTGTGTACTGACGCTCTTACAGTACGCACACCACATTAAGTTTCTCGCTTTTCTTATTTCTGCTAATTCTCATTATTTTTATATTTTTCCAGTTTACTCACCATCTATATTCTGTACCCATTAGACTGTTCATTCTGTTCAGAAGATCTCGTAATTCTTCTACACCTTCACTCAGGATAGCAATGTCATCAGCGAATCTTATCATTGATATCCTTTCGTGGTGAATTTTAATCTCACTCTTGAATCTTTCTTTTATTTCCGTCATTCCTTCTTCGATGTGTGGACTGAACAGGAGGGGAGGGAGACTACATCACTGTCTTCCACCCTTTTTAATTCGTGCACCTTCTTGTTGGTTTTCCAATCTCTTGGTTCTTGCACGCATTGTATACGCCTTTCCCTATAAACTAAACTAAACTAAACTTCGCCCGAACAGGTCTTGGTAGGCCCAACGGTACCGACCCGCCGCCGTGTCATTCTCAGCCCACAGTCGTCAATGGATGCGGATATGAGGGGTATGTGCTGAACACACCGCTCTCCCGGCCGTATGTCAGTTTCCCAAACCGTGTATTAATATGTAACGCAGCCAATGAGATTGCTGCTAAAGTAGAACCTTTTCTCCTCACGGATCACACTCGCGCAGTGGTACCTGAATGTGCGAGGTAATATAACGAGTATACAGACCTCCGATTAGTCAGTCTGCATTTGTCTGCACCAGTCTGTACCAGTCTGCACTCTACTTCTCAATCAAGTAGCTCCTCAGTTTGCCTCACAAGGGCTGAGTGCACCCCGCTTGCCAACAGCGCTCGACAGACCGGATAGTCACCCTTCGAAGTGCTAGCCCAGCCCGACAGCGCTTAACTTCCGTGATCTGACGGGAACCGGTGTTACCACAGCGGCAAGGCCGTTGGCAGTCTTTCCCTATAGCTTATCTCTATTTCTATGATTTTAGAGCGTCCTGCACCATTTTACACTACGAGCGTGTCTTGCTTTTCTTTCAGTCTTGCTTCTGTTATCAGGCGCATCGTCAGGATCGCCTCTCTGATACCTTGATCTTTTCTAGGGCCAATCTGATAGTCATCTAATAGTTCCTCATTTCTTTTCTCAATTCTTCTGTATATTATTCTTGTCAGCAGCTGGTATGCAAGAGTTTTTAAGATAAATATGATATCGTTTTCGTACTATTTTCGGAATTAGTGTGGATGATATTTTTGCGAAAGTCGGATTGTACATCGTCAGACTCATAGATTCTACACAACTTGAATAGTAGTTTGGTTGCCACTTCCCTCAATGATTTTAGAAAATCCGATGTAATGTTATCTATCCATTCAGCCTTATTGATTTCAGCTCTTGCAGAAGTATCTAAAATTCTGACTGTAACACTGGATCCCCTAAGTCATTCATATTCACTCTTATTTCTTCTTATATAAAGTAGTCACTTAACTCCTCCCCCCCCCCCCCCTCCTCATAGCGAACAGCGAACTTCAGGGTACTCTTTCAAGTTATCAACTCTCTCTTCTGCGTTTAACAGCGGAATTACCATTGTACTCTGAATGTTACTACTGTTCATTTTAATTTCACCAAAGGTTGTTTTGACTTTTGTGTGTGCTGAGTCAGTCCTCCCCACGATCCTTCCTTTCTCGACTCCTTCACAATATTCCTGCAGCTGTTACGCCTTGGTTTACCTGCACCGTCTGTATTTCGTTCTTAAGTGAGTTATGTTGCTTTACCTGAATTTCACCGATCTTTTTTACACTTCCTTTTTTTCCATGATCAATTGAAATACTTCACCTGTTACCCAACATTTCTTCGTATTTACATTCCTAGTACCGATATTTGTCTTTCCATCACATGTGATTGCCCTTTTTAGAGATTGACGCTCTTCTTCAACTGAACTGCCTGCTGTGGTATTCCCTACCGCAGTATCCATAGCCTTACCGTACTTCAAACGCGACCAGTTAGTCCTCAGTACTCATCTCACTTCCTACCATACTGATTCTCTCGGACGACTCTCTTATTCCGCCTGTTCTTCGTTATTACTAAATTGTGATCTGAGTCTATAACTGCTCTTGGGTACGACTTTCAATCCAGCATCTGATTTCGGAATCTTTTTCTCACCATGATGTAAGTCAGCTGAAATCTTCCTCTATCTCCATGCCTTTTCCAACTGTATCTCCTCTTGAATTTTCTCATATTGAGAACGTATGTTTTTCTTGGGAAAAGGCTTTTAACAGCCAAGGTCACATAAATCAGTATTTTTTGTTAACAATCGGTTTCGACTCAACTGTCACCACCCAGTCTTCAAAACATTTTTCTGATAGACCGTGTTCCCTTGTAAGTTATTACCTCATGCCATCTCGTCATTATGGTGGACAAAGTGCAGCATATTATACACAGGTTTGTCGGTGATAAAACTATTTATATTTAAAAAGCGTCTTATGCACATGAACATGTACAGCGTGTCTCTACCAGTATTTTATCGGCCATAGTGAGCACGTGACATTAGGCCTTAACTTACAAGGGAACATGTTTTATAACAAAGTGTATTTGAAGAGTAGAAGATGACAGTTACGTCTACCGCAACCGGCTGTCAACAATGAAGATATTGCCTATTGAATCTTTTTTTTTTAAATATCTCTGCCTCTTGTGATTTTGGACAGCGTATTTGCTATTCGTAATGGAAATTTATATTAGAATTCAATTAGTCTTTCTACTCTCCAATTCCTACTCTGACGCCCATATTCTACCGTAACTGTATTTCCCAAACAACCGCATTTCGATCACACCTACGATTAGATTTTCATCTCTCTTAACGTATTGAATTACCTGTTCAATATCCTCGAATGTTTTCCTATTTCTTCAACCTTTGCTTGGGACTTCGGCATGTATACTTGAACTATCGTTGTCGATGTTCGTATGTTGTCGATTCTGATGAGAACAACCCTGTGGCTGATCTGTTCACAGTAAATCACTCTCTGGTCTATCTGCTTCCGTTATAATATTTTCTGTTGTTGATGTTACCCTATATTAGCTTGACTAGAAATCATTTTCTTTGAATTCCACTTCACAGATCCCTATTATAAACATACTGAGCCTTTGCATTTCCCTTTCCAGATTTTCTAGCTTCCCTCCCACTTTGAAACTTCTGGCTTTCTATGCTTTGATTCGAAGAGTATTACTCTTCGTTTGTTATTCCATATTCTTCTTATGTTCATCTCCCTCTTGGCCTACTCCTCCTGAAGAAATGAATGGGGGACTAATCGGTAATCTTTCGCCAATGGAGAGATCATCACGACACTTTTTCAATACCAGACCACATGTCCTGTGGATACACCTTGTACGTCATTAATGTAGTACTTTCCATTGCCTTCTGAATTCTCATGCTGTTGATCACTGCTGATTCTACCGCCTGTTGGGGCATTTTTCCACACAATGACAAGAAAGTGTCCTGAACCGCTGTCAGTTCCTCCGCCCCCTTTGACGAAGCCGTTGGCAGATAGAGGGTGGTTTCTTTGCCGGAAGTCTTTGACTGCCATTGCTGACGACTTTTTTTCTGTAAATTATGTAGTGGCTATGTTCATACCCGGGATCGAGAATGTTTTGATAATTAGTCAAAGACGGTACCCGTCTCCTTCTTTGAACTTCCTGTCACCACAATTCGCCTTTTTCGGCGAGCTTCAACGCTAGAACCAAACGAAATGCACCTCTGCAGATAAATAAATTCAAACCATTCTTCTGAGGTTATTAGTTTTCTCGGAGCTATTAACGGTTCTTCAGACTTACATGAACGAAAACTTTATGAAAAATTGTGGTTTAAAATAAATTAATAATTATAACATAAACTGAGGAGGTTGTGTGTCTACATTGTTCGTAGCTATGAAATATAAGTCTGTTCACACAGTTTCCAAACACCACTTCACTCCTAAGCCTTCCTTTTGAAATGCTATTCGTAACATGCGTAGTTCCAAGTTTTCCTTGTGGTTCTTTTTTCTTTTGTTCTGCTTGCAGTATTCCATCGTAATGTAGCAATCAGCCCTCGTCCAAGGGGGAATGTCTGCCATAATGTTCATGAACATCCATAATGACGTATGGCAGGAGACACGTTCCAAGGAATGTACACCCACTTGAAGGTGGAGATATAACATCATTGACAGCGTAGGTTTCAGTAACTGAAATCACACTTGAGAACACAGAACACACCAGGGAAGTTGGAACGTCCTGCCTGCACTATAGTACAATTCTTTTATCTTGGCGGCTCACGCATGCTCGCCCAGATGCGGGAGATTGCTGCGTTGCCAGTTGTACGCGCCAAGAGAAGCAGCGCCATAGTATCGTATAGTTCGCAAACTCACGTTTAGGGGGGAGCGCGCAGTTTATGAAGTAAAGCCACCACGGCCGCGTTAACCCTTTCGCTGCTGCAGAGACGTGCTCCCCGCATTCCGCGCTGTGCGCGATGTTGTAATCATTGCACTGCTCGCCTGTGCTGACACACGGTGTTCCGACTGCTTTGACAGACTTATATTCGATTTCACAAAAACTATTTCGCCCAAAAATTTGATTTTTACACATCTTCTTGACTGATACCTTCTCCCGGAAATGACTTAATTTTGTTTCGATGTTCAACGCAGTTATTGTGCACCATTAAATGTAGTAAACCATTCCACGAAATTTTGAAGAATTTGCAGAGGTAAAAGTCCATAGCGTATACTTTCTGTATGGTCGATTTTAGTTGCCACAACATTGAGACTGAAATGTGGACAAGATACCTAAATTTCATATAAAACTTACTGTATAACAATATCTCATTTAATTTAAGTACCAGATAGGTGTCGTATGTAATATTGAGAAATATTCCGTCTTTCGCGACTGTAATAAAAGTTTTATTTATACCAGAGTCATTTCGCTTTTTTCTACAAAGTTCTGATTATAGAAAGTTGGCGAAGTACACAAAACTGAATTGTGGACGTAATAAAACACAGAAACTAAAATATATTGTCAGTGAGGCGCAGTGCGCAAACAATTTGTGTTTGTTATAACGGACAGCAAATACTTGCCAAAACATAGATCAGTCGACGAAAACATTGAATATGATGATGTTGCCAAAGCAGTGAAGTAAAGAATTGCGTCAGACAATCAAGTAGCTCGGCAACGTACGAGCCGAAATTCGGCTCTAAATAATACTTTTAATACTGTCGCAAAAGTATATATCTCAATATGAATAGTAAAACAGCGACTGTGGAATAGAAGATATACAAACAAAACAGATAACATGAATATTTTATGTGTGCCTTTTATTGTTTTTAATTGCCGTGAAAAGAAATATTGGAGGACAAAATTATAAAAACCGGAAACTTATTATGATTATAGTGAAGAGACAAAGCACTAGAAATTTCAAATAATTACATTCAAACGAATAAAAATTATGAAGTAAAACACTTCGATATTGTTTATAAATAAAGGAATTTTTTTTAGCACTGAACAAAGTTTGAACTCAAAACCTTTCACTTATCAGTGAAACACCTTAGCCGGCCAGGGTGGCCGTGCGGTTCTAGGCGCTACAGTCTGGAACTGCAGGACCGCTACGGTCGCAGGTTCGAATCCTGCCTCGAGCATGGATGTGTGTGATGTCCTTAGGTTAGTTAGGTTTAAGTAGTTCTAAGTTCTAGGGGACTGATGACCTTAGAAGTTGAGTCCCATAGTGCTCAGGGCCATTTTTTGAAACACCTTAACCATTACCCTAACGCCACTCCTAATTATACAGAATTTCTGGAGGACTCTAAAATATCACACAAAATACCGGCAAACACAGTTGGTACCACTATGAATTACTCACGTTTCGTCGAAGTACAATAGGAAATAAACAATTACCGCTGTTCTTTATTGCGAAAATGTGGTTCGTCAGAATGATACAAATACCTTTCCTTGCTACCGCCTGAATTAGGAGGCTTATTGCTTGTTTGGTTTAATTAATTAATAGAATATGAATCAACTGGTATAAATAATGCTTTTTCCAAACTTTCTATAAACGAAAGTCTACTATCAAGACACTGCTTTTGTTCAATTACTTTGTTTATGACTGAACGTTTCTAAAACACTGCAGTCGAGCTCTGGCAACGTCGTTCTCTGTTGATTGGCTGACTGTGTTTTGTGACGTCAGATGCGCAGAACGAACCTAAACTCGGCCGCTGTCGTAAATGACGCGCACTATAGTGCCTCAGCTCCGCAATTGGGGCGGGGGGGAGGGTCTCCCCCCACGCGGTCGCTGGTAATCGCCGCCCACACACTGAGCCTGGACCGGCGCTGACGGTTCGTTGCCTCCCTGCCAGGCTAGTATGATGCGGACCCCTCCTCTCTAGCGCTAGCTTTTTCATCTCAGAGTAACACTTCCACCCAACGTCCTCAATCATTCGTTGCATGTAATCCATTCTCTCTCTATCACTAGAATGTTCACCCTATACAGCCTCATTGCTGTGGAAATTATTGTTCGAGTTTTATCTAAGAATTGCAAGGCTAGTGTTTCCCAACCGTCTGTAGTCTGGTCAAATGAGACCAGCTCATGTTTCACAGGCCAATATCGTTCAAAACCGGTCTGGTACAGAGTTCACGAACATATTCGAATACAACAAATTTTCTTCAAGGAGGAAAGCGTCTTTCCACGAATCAGCATGGGTTCAGAGAGCATCGCTCGGGCCAAACTCAGCTCGTCATTTTCTCCCACGATATCATGTGAACCATGGATGGACACCAACTGCCATATTCCATATTCCTAGATTTCTGGAAAGCATTTGGCTAGGTGCTCCAGCGCAGGCTGTTATAGGAGATATTAACATATGGAAGAGGTTCCCAGATATGTGAGTGGTTTGAAGATTTCTCAAGTAACCCAGTGTCGTCAGAAATGCTCCAGGGAAGTTGCTGCTCACCCTCTCAGTTAGATCATATATACACTACTGCCATTAAAATTGCTACTCCACGGAGATGACGTGCTACGGACTCGAAATTTAACCGACAGGAAGGAGATGCTGTGATATGCAAATGAGTAGCTTTGCAGAGCATTCACACAAGGTTGGCGCTAGTGGCGACACATACAACGTGCTGACATGAGGAAAGTTTCCAACCGATTTGTCATACACAAACAGCAGTTGACCGGCGTTGCCTGGTGAAACGTTTTTGTGATGCCTCGTGTAAGGAGAAGAAATGCGTACCATCACGTTTCCGACTTTGATAAAGGTCGGATTGTAGCCTATTGCGATTGCGGTTTATCGTATCGCGACATTGCTGCTCGCGTTGGTCGAGATCCAATGACTGTTAGCAGAATATGGAATCAGTGGATTCAGGAAAGGAAATACGGAACGCCGTGCTGGATCCAAACAGCCTCGTATCACTAGCAGTCGAGATGACAGGCATCTTAACCGCATGGCTTTAACTGATCGTGCAGCCAGGTCTCGATCCGTGAGTCAACAGATGGGGAAGATTGCAAGATAACAACCATCTGCACGAACAGTTCGACGAAGTTTGCAGCAGCATGGACTATCAGCTCGGAGACCATGGCTGCGGCTACCCTTGACGCTGCATCGCAGACAGGAGCGCCTGCGATGGTGTACTCAACGACGTACCTGGGTGCACGAATGGCAAAACGTCGTTTTTTCGGATGAATACAGGTTCTGTTTACAGCATCATGATGGTTGCATCCGTGTTTGGCGACATCGCGGTGAACGCACATTGGAAGCATGTATTCGTCATCGCCATTGGTAACATGTCTCGGTCACCTCTTGTTCGTATTGACGGCACTTTGAACAGTGGACGTTACATTGCAGATGTGTTACGACCCGTGGCACTACCCTTCATTCGATCCCTGCGAAACCCTACATTTCAGCAGGATAATGCACGACCGCATGTTGCAGGTCCGGTACGGGTCTTTCTGAATACAGAAAATGTTCGACTGCTGCCCTGGCCAGCAGATTCTCCAGATCTCTCACCAATTGAAAACATCTGGTCAATGGTGGCCGAGCAACTGGCTCGTCAGAATACGCCAGTCACTACTCTTGATAAACTGTGGTATCGTGTTGAAGCTGCATGCGCAGCTGTACCTGTACACGTCATCCAAGCTCTGTTTGAGTCAATGCCCACGAGTATCAAGGCCGTTATTACTGCCAGAGGTGATTGTTCTGGGTACTGTTTTCTCAGGATCTATGCAGCAAAATTGCGTGAAAATGTAATCACATGTCAGTTCTAGTATAATATATTTGTCCAATGAATACCAACACGATCAGCAATGTCGCGATACGATAAACGACAATAGCGATAGGCTACTATCCTACATTTATCAAAGTCGGAAACGTGATACGCATTTCTCCTCCTTCTTCCTGTCGGTTAAATTTCGAGTCTGTGGCACGTTATCTTCGTGGTATAGCATTTGTAATGGCCAGTAGTGTAACTTATATTAAGAACAACACACAGTGACATGGCGCCTCTAACTGCGCTGCCACCGCATGCAGCGTTTCCATTACAAAACCCGTAAAGAGTGTGGTATATTGAGATACTGATCATCTGGAAATACGTGCATCGTGCCTAAACGACACAGGAAAGTTCGCCAACATATCACAATCTCTATTGAACAATTCATTTAGGCAAACACATCTTCACAACTTGAACATCAAAGGAAAAATGAAAATTGATCATTACACCTACAGCAGTTCGGGTACCGTTAGACGAAATGAATATTACCATCGCAGCCAGTTTTATGTCTGTAACCAATATGAAACTTCCTGGCAGATTAAAACTGTGTGCCCGACCGAGACTCGAACTCGGGACCTTTGCCTTTCGCGGGGAAGTGGTACGCAGGAGAGCTTCTCTAAAGTTTGGAAGGTAGGAGACGAGGTACTGGCAGAAGTAAAGCTGTGAGTACCGGGCGTGAATCGTGCTTCGGTAGCTCAGTTGGTAGAGCACTTGCCCGCGAAAGGCAAAGGTCTCGAGTTCGAGTCTCGGTCGGGCACACAGTTTTAATCTGCAAGGAAGTTTCATATCAGCGCACACTCCGCTGCAGAGTGAAAATCTCATTCTGAATATGTGACATGTTTTATTGGAATTATTCTATGCTACCACATCTTAAAAGATTTACTTCTTCCTGGAACTCCCTGTATATGGGCTACACTGAGTGGGGTATAGATACTGAAAAATTTGTCAGCTTTAGCTGAAATAAGCTTTATAGCGAAAGGTAATGCGATGACTGGTGCTACACTATGTCATCAAAAGTATCCGGACACATCCAAAGACATACGTTTTCCATACTTGGTACATTGTGCTGCCACCTACAGCGACCTCAGTAGTCATTAGCCATCATGAGAGAGGAGAATGGGGCGCTTCGCGGAACTCACGGACTTGGAATGTGGTCAGATGATTGGGTGTCACTGGCTCATACGTCTGTACGCGAGATTTTCACACTCCTATACATCCATACGTCCACTGTTCCCGATATGATAGTGAAGTGTAAAAGTGAAGGGACACGTACGGCACAAAAGCGTACAGGCTGACCTCTTCTGTTGACTGACAGAGAACGCCGAATGTTGAAGAGGATCATAATGTGTAGACTAATCGGCAGACATCTATCCAGACCTTCACACAGGAATTCTAATCTGCATCAGGATCCACTGCAAGTACTAGGACAGTTAGGCGGGAGGTGAGAAAACTTGGCTTTCATGGTCGAGCGGCTGCTTATAAGCCACACATGACGCCGGTAAATGTCAAACGACGCCTCACTTGGTGTAAGGATCATAAACATTGGGCGATTGAACAGTGGAAAAACGTCGTGTGGAGTGACGAATGACGGTACACAATGTGGCGATCCGATGGCAGGGTGTGGATATGGCGAATGCCCGGTGAACGTCATCTGCCAGCGTGTGTAGAGCCAATTGTAAAATTCGGAGGCTGTGGAGTTATGGTGTGGTCGTGTTTTTCATGGAGGGGGCTTGCACCTCTTGTTGTTTTGCGTGGCATTATCACAGCACAGGCCTATATAGATGTTTTAAGCACCTTCTTGCTTCCCACTGTTGAAGATCAATTCGGGGATGTAGATAAAGAGCCAATAACTTGGCAAATATTGATCTGAATACGGATTTCAGCGTTTCTGGATTGCTTTCCTGTCCTCAGTGTCACTTCTTATGTCATTCAGGTGTGCTTGGAGAGAGACATTGGTGCCACTGACAGTCTTTACGTATGACCAGAACTTCTTCATATCTAAAATCTTTGGAGGGGGATAATACCACTGGCATCGTCCGCTGTATATTTTAGAATTGAAGATGTCTTTTTTTGTCCGGATTTGATCACAGCAATAATAAAACTTGATTCAAACTACGCTTTGTCCATGAACAATAGTGTCGTTGTATGCTATATTGAAGCTAGTTTTTCTTCGTAATTTAAGCAAGAATTTCCAGTACCATTTTTTGACTAATGTCATGTCTAGCGACAATGAATTATATTAATGTGGCATCTGAATTTTAAGTATGCGAGTGCGCATTTCCCCTGAGAGCGCCTGTGTTGTATCACCAGTACACATGCTCCTGCGCACCATACATGGAGCAATATTCGAGAGGACGCGAAACACGACAAAGGCTGCTCAAGAAGCTGCTGGCTTTGCTCGTGCGTCACCGCGACAGATTCTGTTGTAAAATTAGCGATGTGAACTAGCAGTCCCTACACCCCCATAGTTCCTATAACATCTTATCAAATTCTCACACCTCCTCACCCACATCGAACACCTCCGCATCTAATGTACTATCCACAAACTTCACTTATGCGCCCTGAAACCACAAAAAAAAACTAGGTTCTAATAACCTCATTGTCTCCCCTCTGACCACAAGCTCCCGTATCGTATTCTGCCGCACCTTTAGAAGCACATCCCACCGTCCCAATGTCTACACACACTCCATATACTATACCAACGCAGCTTCAATCAGTTACCTCTCCTAGATAATGAGATCTGGTCCCACATTTATCCCTCCCACGAATTTTAATTCTTCCCATCTATCTCACACCAAATCAGAGCAGCTGTCTCCTTTTTCCTCTCCATGCTTCTGCATTCTTTTCCTCTTGTTATCACTATCGTACTCAAAGATCAAACCCATCTTCTCCCTCTGTCTTTCCCTCCTTCTATATTCTAACTATTCACCCCTCCCTCGCCCCTACCTTGATCTCCATAGTTTTCGTATATAACTGACATCTATCTTTTCAGTCCACACCCCTCAGTCGTGTGGAACGTATTTTCTCCTCCCGAAACACTTCTCACCAAGCGCAGATCCTTCAAATTTTAAGCGAAAGCGCTGTGCTTCATTGCTTTTCGTGAGAGGACTTTCACCATTCTGCGATGCATTTTTAATATCTAAATATATTGGGATTACTGTTTTTGTTTTAATTTTTTGTTTTATTTTATTTATATATTCATTTATTTGCTATTTGCCTTTGAACTTTAATTTAAAATGGGAAAAAATTTCTATAGGTTTTTTCTCATTTTTGTATCCTTTTAATTCCCTTCGCTAAAAAGCGGAATATTGTACCGCTGATGGATTCCCCCCCCCCTCCTCTCCCTCCCACCTTTGCCGATATGGGGCGAAAGGGATGAAATACCAATAAAGGAAAAAATCTAGCCATCTCTAGTGCGAAATACTCCCCTGAAGGTAGCTGAACGTTGATCGGCCGAAATATCGTGGCAAGAAGTCTACGTCATCCGGTTGCATTCCCGAAACATCCTGGAATACCATTTCTTTTTGTTTATTTATATGTAACGCCATTACATAGTCGGTAAAGACTAGGCAGTCTACTGGGGTGTTACATGGTATCTAATTTATGTACCTTCAAGAGACGTGGTTTGGTCGGCCTGTCTCCGTACCTTGATCTCTTCAACTAGAGCCAAGTAGAAAATAATCAGCGAATTGCCGTCGTTGTTTTAATGATTTCCTAGTGTGGGCTTCGGAGATTCAACCAAACAGTTGTCCTTCCAACGTGTGTTTCAGTAAATCATTTGTTACAGAGACCAGTCCTCTGGCACGAAGAAAGTTAAGTAATGTCGCCGTGTCCACTGAATAGTCATTCTCTTTGTTAGTTACCCCCATGCTGCATGGCTCATTTATACGATTAATCGTGAAGACGAGGATGGAGTCATTTTACACTCGTATTACAAATTCCATTTAGATACGATTTTTTAATTTCTTTTATTTTTTTAGTAAAGATGCGATCAGTAATTCCTGCCCACCAGCTTTTACAGACTACAAAAATGGAAATTTTTCTGCGGAATGAAAAGAGTTGTCGGGGAGAAAGTTTTTCAGTTTGCTTTCAAATTTAACTTTGCTGTCTGTCGAATATTTTATAGCATTCTGTATCAGACAAAAAAACTTTAGTGACATCATTGTGCACCCGTTTTTGTGCTAATGAGAACCTTAATGTGGAGGAATGAATATCATTGAGCCGTGCGCGGCTCGTGTTCATGCCGTTTCTTGCTTGACAGCTTCTCTTTATGGAACCGTTGCCTCGTTTCTTATTCGACTTACTGGTGTCACTAAGTTGCTGGTTTGCCTGCTCGTGAGTGGCAGCACCAGCGCTGATCGATAAGAGCACTGTCGTATTATCTTTGAAGCGACCGCTAGTATTTCCGGCTCGTCCTGTGTCGTGAGCTTCGACCACAAATATAATAGACTGGCCCTGGCGTGGCTCCAACATCTCTGGGCTAAAGTCACGTGAATGTTGGCAAAACATGGTAGTTTCGTGTAGCGCTTATGGCTGTACTCAGCGTTTTGTCGGGGGAAATTGCATTACATTTCACGTGTAAGTGTTTCTACGATAGTGAAAATGCGTTTATTGAAATCTGCTGAAGTGACTTTTATATGTTTTTTACACTTGAAATAGAGTATCACGTAAATTAAAGTGTTGAAAGTTATGCCTCTTAAGTCAGACTCATATTACATTTTGGAAAGTATCTGTGATAATTCGGTTACAGAAGTAAGTATAACTGTTTCTCGTTCCTTCTCATAGGTTCCCTAAGGATGAAAAAAACCGAAGGCAGCTTTGGATGCAGGCCCTGAAACGGAAAAACTTCAAAGTCTCACCTTTCATCTAAAATATCACTTTTTTTTAAACTGATAATTTAAACGTTTCTAAAAATAGTGGTAACTGAACCTTTGAAGTGCACCTAAAATTGATACTCTAAAATGGACCTGCTCCTAAAGTCGACAATTTTGCCACCTATAGTTGACATAATTCCCATATCCCATTTTCGTTTATAAGTGACTAGAGCTCAAAACGCGGCGAATCCAATGCTTAAAGTTTTGACACGAGCCCACTCTTACTGTTTAAAAGGATTTTAACGACATTTTACTTAAATTGATAGTTTATAGTAATTTCGTCCCACTGCCCACCAGAGTGGCGTTCGATGTATTTGTTAGATTTTATAAATGGTACTGTGAACAAATCCAGGTCAAATGTAGTTCTGGCATAATTTTTCGCAAATAAAAAAGTAATTTTTGTTGGAAGCATTTGGCATTCAATTGAGAAATGTGGCGAAAATACGATACAAACATAGGATGGCAGAGCGCTCATTTGAAATCCCGCCACGTTTTGCCAACAGTCACGTGGTTTATGTGGAGCCACACCAGCCCTATAGCTTCTGGACAGCAAGGCCAGTCTACTAGTATCCATGGTAGAAGGTCGTGAGTTCGTTGGGACGGAGCGCCAGTGAGGTGTGGACAGCCAGTACTCGCCGACCGCTGGCGACACACATGTACTGGCCGACGGAAGGAGACTGGAGCGGAAACGACTGGTGGTTGGTCGTTCGGTCGGTCGTCTCATTGGGCGATATGTGTTTGGTCTTTCGACAGTTTCTGGGGCTCGTCAGTTGGTCATCTTGCCGGACGTGGGTCCGTTTCTTCCTTGCGCAGAGATGTCGGGACGCCAATGGGCAATTGTTCCCTCTGCATGGTTGGGTCCGACCAAGTGTGCCCTGGTCGCCGTGTCTCCGAGTTCCGAACGGACATCAAGGGAGTCGGAATGGAGCTGCAATGATATCCGGACAGCCATGACTCGCTCGACCTTTGGCGACACACATAACTTGAGTGGGGACGACCTTGGTTGTTCGTTCGGTCGGTCGTCTCATCGGACGACGTGTATTTGGTCGCCGACCGCTTATGGGAACCCTGTGTGTGTCGACTTGTGATTTCTCCTTGTAGTTCCTCAGTGATTGGTTTTAGGATTGTCGGAGTTCTTGGTTTTCGTGGTGCTGTGTGTAACTTCTGTGATTTCCACTGAGCAGTTATGAATGCTGTCTGCGTATTGGAATAGGATTTCGGTCGGTTGGGACGGAGCAGCGAGTCGGTGTTTCCTCACCGTGCTGATGCTGTCCAGTACCGCGTGTAGTTCGACAGCCTTTGGTGTTGTTCAAATTTTTGAGTGCTTATTGTGCCTTGGCTGTTTTTAGACGCAAATATTTGAAGACGTAGTGCTGCTCGTATTTTCGTCCTCGCTGATATTTTCCGTTGTCATGCTGTTGGTCGGCCGCAAGGCAATTGATTAGGTTGTTGGTCGGTCCTTCAGCCGTCCCTGGGTTGGATTGCCATCTGATTGTTTAGTTTTACGCTTGGCTGCCTGTCTCACCTAAACTTATGTTAGAGTTACCTCCTCAGGCCGACCCTTGGACCACGCCTGAGCATCACTGTTCTGTTGTTTTAGACTGTGATTTTCTTTTAGTCTCTTAATGTAGTTTGCTTTAATGTTAAGATAGGGCCTTCAGCCGTCTTAAATTAAGATTTGAAAAAAATAATTTGTTTAAAACCTTGAAAATATTCTGCAGTTGTTGTTTGTTCAGTATGTGGCCTTCAGCCGAACCTTACGCGAAATATTTTAAGATAAGGCCTTCAGCCGTCTTAAAATTTGAAAAAAATTCTGTGTCCAGTGTGTGTGACCTTCAGCCGAGTATTTATGTAAAATCTTTGTAACCATGGCCTTTAGCCGTGTGTATTCCTTAAGCCAATTTTAATATCTTGTGTTCGGGCCTTCAGCCGTATTGTTTTTGAATGATTTTAAAGGCATGTGTTCAAAATGGATCTGAGCACTATGGGACTTAACTACTGAGGTCATCAGTCCCCTAGAACTTAGAACTACTTAAACCTAACTAACCTAGCGACATCACGCACGTCCATGTCCGAGGCAGGATTCGAACCTGCGACCGTAGCGGTCGCGCGGTTCCAGACTGTAGCGTCTAGAACCGCTCTGCCACCCCGGCAGGCTAAAGGCATGTGTGATTAAGTGTTTCTAACAAAATAAAGTTTGTGTGTTTTCTGCAACTAATTGTTAATGATCTTGGCCCCTTTCCACACCTGATCCGCTCTGTCCTGCGAAAACAGGTTACAATCATCTTTTCTTCTAATATTTAGCAACGAACGTAATTATTTCTTTCGAATTGCAGTAGATTATTTACGACAAAGTTTTTGAAGGAATAAATGTCCTGTGAAGCAGTATTCAAACCTAAGTCCTTAAATGACTGCAAGGTGACCACGGATGAGCACCGCATACACTGGTGTGTAAAACTTAATGTCGAAAGTAACATTGGCATAACACTGCCAAGTAACGCAGTTCGTTGAAAGTAGGACCATATAGAGAAAGAATGCTACAGTGCAGTACAGAGAGCAACTTAACTAAATACGCCGTGAGAGGAACAGAAATGACACTTCCATTGCAAGACAATAACTATACTGAAATCACCGCGATTCATGGTGGTCCCCTGGACATGACAAAGAGGTCCTGTTTCTTAATATGGTGTATGATCACCATGGACGCTGATGCATGCTCTTCCGCGTGTTCCCATGCTGGCCGCAAGGTTGGCAAGGGATTCATGTGGAAAGGCGTCCATTCCTCCACAACTGCTGACTGTCCTCCGTGCACTGCCATCCAGCGTGATCGCACACCCTGTTAAGAACCGTGTCACATTTTTCTGTAATGTCCAGCGGACCATCATGAATCGACGTGGCAGTGTAATTATTCTCTTTGAATAAACGTGTTATTTTCGTTCGTCTCATTGCGTATTTCTTTCAGCTACGTTCTATACTATACTGTAACAGTTCTTTCTATGTGTGATCCAAGTTTCATTGAGCTACGTTATTTAACAGTGGCACATCAGCCGGCCGGAGTGGCCGAGCGGTTCTAGGCGCTACAGTCTGGAACCGCGCGACAGCTACGGTCACAGGTTCGAATCCTACCTCGGGCATGGATGTGTGCGATGTCCTTAGGTTAGTTATGTTTAAGTAGTTCTAAGTTCTAGGGGACTGATGACCTCAGCAGTTAAGTCGCATAGTACTCAGGGCCATTTGAACCAAGTGGCACATCACGCGAAACTTATTTCCATCCGTAATTTTTGCATACGACTGTGTTTTTCTCATGGCACGTTGTCGACCAATGAACATTTTCTTCGTAGAAAAGTGTGTTACTCCAGAATATCATTCAGTGAAAATACGTAAAATACATCAACTTACTGAATTATCTCTCCTCAAGAATTGGAATTTTTGAAGTGAAATGTGGCTGAACTAAGTTTTCTGTGATTCTCAAAATCAGGTTTTTTTTGTTTACATTGTCATCAATACCTAATATTTTTGAGTTTCATCTTAGTTATTCTTTCAAAAATGATTCAGATGGCCCTGAGCACTATGCGACTTAACATTTGAGGTCATCAGTCCCCTAGAACGTATAACTACTTAAACCTAACTAACCTAAGGACATCACACACATCCATGCCCGAGGCAGGACTCGAACCTGCGATCGTAGCGGTCGCGCGGTTCCTTATTTTTTCATCATCACGTGTTACCCTTATCATTGCCACAGCACTTCTTAACGTTCAGAACTGAACAAGTCGTGTCTTTTGAGAGCGAGACTATTCACAGAAAAACACTCAATAATACTTTGAACATTGTGCACTATTTTTTCTGTCGTTGGATTGAGTTGATTACAATATCTAGTATCGCCCTCAAAGAGAACTAATTCTGCTTTCTGTGCATTAGACGGCAATGTCGACGAATGTCACTTCAGTGTTTCCGTCTTTCTTGAGGTGGAATTACGTGCCGGTCTATGTAGCCGAGCGGTTCTAGGCGCTACAGTCGGGTACCGCGCGACCGCTACGGTCGCAGGTTCGAATACTGCCTCGGGCATGGCTATGTGTGATGTCCTTAGGTTAGTTAGGTTTAAGCAGTTCTGAGTTTTACGGGATTGATGACCTTAGAAGTTAAGTCCCATAGTCCTCAGAGCCATTTGAACCATTGGAATTACGTATCTGTTGTGGACAGTTCTTCCATTTCGGATACCTGCTTGGTAATCTCCTACGTGTAACTGGAGCTGTACATCCACCGTATTCAAAAACAATCTCGAGACTCTATTGTATCCGACGTTCAGTAGGGGAGATCTTTGGAGAAAGGATCTGTTTGGGCATGTACTTCCTTTTCTTAGTGATTGATGACCTTGGATGGACCAACAAAACAGTTTCGATTCTTATGAGTCATCGTCAGAACTAAAAAACACAGAAAGGAGAAATTAAAACGTATCTTTCTCCTGATGAGTATTCAGAAGAGACGAAATAATCCATCCAAGGCGATCAACACAATCGAGAATTAAAAAAAAAAAAAAATCCTGAATATACGCCAGGGCACCATCACACACGCTTCTGTTGCCGATTCTCCATACTCTCACCGATTCCTCATCATAATCGTTCCTGTTGCCTCTTACTGATTCGGTGTACATCTCCCACAACAACTGTATGCGCCCCGAGTTTAGTCCCAGCTACTCGATCCCTTTAACGGCATCCGGAAGCGTACCCCTTTGTCGCTGAAACGGAGCAACGGTGGCTTAATGTATGCTTTTCTTCTTCATGCACGCCGTCATCTGTCCCGGGACGAACTGCTCCTTGTCGCAGCGACGGAGTGATCGGGCAGTAACGGAAAAGGCGGAGTGCGGAGGGGGGTGTATTCGGCGCCTCCGATAAGACGTGCCGGCGTAACCGTCGCTATTGATTTGTATGTGTGGCGGCCCGCACTTTGTCTAACGTACCCGGAGAGCGGGTAGAATGCTAATGCCGACAGCCCATTGATATTTTCTTGGCGCGGAATATGCGCGGCGCGGTGCGGCGCGGTGTGTGGAATGCTATCGGCGCTTTGTGCTCGCGTCAAACCCTTCCCGCCCTTTGTCGCCGCGACGGAAGGCAGTGGCAGATGGGGCGCCTTCACGGCACAGTTCTAGGGCCTCCGCTACCAATCACTCAGCGCGCTCCCACGGGCCGCGCTGTCCTTCACCACCTCTCCCAATAAGGTACGTTTTGTCTACATCTGCATGTACAACAGAGAAAGGAGAAAGACGTTGGAGCACTTACAAAGGCATAAACATAGCTACCAGCGGTTTTTGAAACACCTAATTTGTTTCCGATATTCTTGTTCTTGCTGTGGTCTTCTGACCGAAAGCTGGTTTGAGGCAGCCCTCCATGCGACTCTGTCCTGTGCAAGTGTCTTCATATTTGAATAAGAACCGCTAACTACATCCTTCTGAACATGTCTACGGATTCATTACAGGTGGTACAGACAAGCCGTCGTGTGAATTACTTTTGAACACATTATCCGAAAACTGTCTTGAGCAGCTAAATCGACAGCCAACGCGTAATGGAAATATTTTATATCTGGTAGCCACGAACAGACCAGACCTCATCGACGATGTCAGTGTTGAGACAGGGATTAGTGATCATGATGTTGTCATTACGATTATGGTTACAAAAGTTAAAAAGTCGGTCAAGAGGGCTAGGAGAGTATTCTTACTAGAAAGAGCAGATCAACACTTGTTAGCACCCCACTTAGTAAAAGAATCGACTTCATTTACTTCCGGTACTGTGGACGTGGAAAAATTATGGGAAAATTTTAAACACATTGTAAATCACGCATTGGACAAGTATGTGCCGAAAAAGTGGGTTACGAACGGAAGAGACCCAGCATTGTTTAACAGCGCAATTCAGAGAATGCTCAGGAAACAAAGGCAGTTGCACTCGCGGTACAAGAAAGATCGGGAGAATGAGGACAGGCAAAAGTTAGTAGAGATTCGTGCTGCTGTAAAAAGAGCGACGCACGAAGCGTTCATTCACTACCACCGTCATACCTTAGCAAAAGATCTTGCTGAAAACCCAAAGAAATTCTAGTCTTACGTAAAATCGGTAAGCGGGTAGAAGGCTTCCATCCAGCCACTCACTCATCACTCTTGCCTCGTAACGGAAGACAGCAAAACGAAAACTGAAAATTTAAATTTAGCATTTGAGAAATCTTTCACGCAGGAGGATCGTACAAACATGCCGCCGTTTGAGTCTCGTACAGATTCCCGTATGGAGGACATAGTGATAGACATCCCTCGGGTTGTGAAGCAGCTGAATGGGTTGAAAATAAATAAACCGCCAGGTCCTGATGGGATTCCAATTCGGTTTTACAGAGAGTACTCTACTGCATTGGCTCCTTACTTAGCTTCCATTTATCGCGAATCTTTTGCCCAACGTAAAGTCCCGAGCGACTGGAAAAAAGCGCAGGTGACGCCTGTGTATAAGAAGGATAGAAGGACGGATCCTCAAAATTACAGACCAATATCCTTAACATCGGTTTGTTGCAGGATTCTCGAACATATTCTCAGTCCGAATATAATGAATTTCCTTGAGACAGAGAAGTTGCTGTCCATGCACCAGCACGGCTTTAGAAAGCATCGCTCCTGCGAAACGCAACTCGGCCTTTTCTCACATGGTATCTTGCGAACCATGGATGAAGGGTATCAGACGGATGCCATATTCCTTGACTTCCGGAAAGCGTTTGACTCGGTGCCCCACTGCAGACACCTAACTAAGGTACGAGCATATGGGATTGGTTCCCAAGTATGTAAGTGGCTCGAAGACTTCTTAAGTAATAGAACCCAGTACGTTGTCCTCGATGGTGAGTGTTCATCGGAGGTGAGGGATCATCTGGAGTGGCCCAGGGAAGTGTGGTATGTCCACTGTTGTTTTCTATGTACATAAATGATCTTTTGGATAGGGTGCATAGCAATGTGCGGCTGTTTGCTGATGATGCTCTGGTGTGCGGAAAGGTGTCGTCGTTGAGTGACTGTAGGAGGATACAAGATGACTTGGACAGGATTTGTGACTGGTGTAAAGAATGACAGCTAACTCTAAATATAGATAAATGTAAATTAATGCAGATGCATAGGAAAAAGAATCCCGTAATGTTCGAACACTCCGTTAGTAGTGTAGTGCTTGACACAGTCACGTCGATTAAATATTTGGGCGTAACATTCCATTACTAAATTTTGGTTCCTCCATGCTCAAAATGTGTCCTCTCCTTTTAGTCTAGTTACGGTATAAATTTCTTTTCTCCCCAATTAGATTTAGTATCTCCTCTTTACTTTCGCGGCGAACCCTTGAAATATTCGGTTTTTTCTCCTGGAATTCCGTTTCCACAGCTTCTATTCTTGTCTGAATTGTTTTTCGTTCTGTTTCACGTCCGTGCAAGATTACCCTCAAAATCCCCCCCCCCCCCCCGTCCGCCCCTTGAAAGACTTTCTAATATTTCAGTTTCGTTTTTCTTTTTTTCAGACAAGGTTTTCTTGGAATAGCCAGTCTGAATTTTATACAGGGTGCTCTATAATTCTCTTCGCAAACGTCTAGGACCTGTAGAGGGAACTGAGTAGATAATAGCTGCTGGTAAACCTTTCGGGATGTGAGGTCGTAGTCCAAGAAACTCTCCTGTTCCTGACGTTTCGTCCAGGATTGCGCTGGACATCCTCAGAGACGCTCCTCCGCTGAGTCTTACCGACTGACCGGTCGGACGTCCGCGAGCGACAGTCGGGAATCATAGATCTTATCTACAACGTCAGATTATTAACCACGACTATGTCGAGAAGCCATTGAAATTTATATGCATCACGATAATTTTAATAGGAATGTGGAGGCAATGAAACTTAGCGACGATTGGACAGAAGCTGTGCAGAATCGCTAGACAATTTTATCTTCGACAAGACGACAATCGATAGTTTTATCTCTGACGAGGATTATCTCTGCTCATCACGTGTTACATTGACCACGCTCCCTTTCTTACATTATTTATGTCGCTCTCGGACGTCCGAGAGGTCAGTCGGCAACACTCAGCAAAGGAGCGCCTCTAGGACGACCAGCTCAGTCCTGGACGAAACATCAGGAACAGAAGAGCTTCTTAGACCAGGACTTTACATCCCGAAAGGCTTACCAGCAGCTATGTAATCCGGTCGTCAAATCCTTCATTCTATGATGAGTAGGTAATATTTTGAATTGGTACCAATGTGCGAAAAAGTACCGTCTCCGGGCTATAGCCGTTTGAAAACTTATTTGCTAGGTAGGTATTGTAACGCCTCGGTTCAGTTTACAGTGATAAAAGCTATAGAAAGAATAATTTAAAATTAAGAATAGAATTTTTAGAGGCGAAAATAGTGTAGAATCAGAGTTCGGTAATTGCAGATCAAAATTATAGTATATCAGCAAGTAGTTTAACGTCTAAGTACAGCAAAGCCACGGAAGCTCCGTCATGGAGAAGGCAGTGACGTTAAACTCTTGTGATGAAGAACCTATAAAAAGGCCTGATCGTCATTATTGCCGACTTTTTTCTTGATTGTTTCGTTAAAGGGCGGGGAACCCGTGTCAGTCAGAGAGACAATAATTAGATTGGACTTTATCGTGTTAAGATTCACGATAAACTGTTAGAATATTACGGAGATTAAAAGTGATGTAGTGTACGATCTCTGACTGTTGGTAGCAACGGAGTATTAAGGGGATTTTAGGACTTTAGTGCTGGATTGGAACTTTACGGAAATATAGAGGACAGAAACTCAAATTATCAGCTGATGCGAGTGAATTCAGAGGTACCGGTACTCAGATATTAACGTGTGGACTTTTGAAAGTGTCGTGTGCCGTTCGTTGCGAATCTGGACGTAGAGCGCGTGCATATCGGCATTTGCGGACTATTTACATTCCTCCAGGTTAGGAGTCTTTTAAATAGACCATCATCCCTCACCATCTTAATCCTTGAATATAGAGTGAAAGTGAAGTACAAAAGAGTTGTAATTATTTCATTTACCTAGTACTAATCAGTGAAGGTTTTACGGAACGGAATCAGTAAATCAGCACCATCTAGCGGAAAGCGTACGCATTAACTAACACGCTAACTGATGTGAACGTTTACGTGTTTTACGGACTGCTTAATATGAACTTTTGTGACTCTTTTGACGTCCCCACTCCCTCCGAAAGGTGGCGCAGGCTGTCTTAATCATAAAAGGGGAGAGTTTTAGCCGGGCAAATTACTAAATAAAAGCGATATTTACAAGACTCGCAGTAATAGCAAAACACAAGGCCCGCACCTCATCGGAGAGTCGTCGCTGTCACGTCGAGAAGTAAAGCCGGAAAACCTACCGACGATACGTATCTACGAACAGACGTCGACGTGGAGTACCTACAAAAAGGGAACCACAAGAGAGTTGGGGAAGCTTCAGTATGCAACAGAGTAGTCATAGTGTGGGGTGCTTACGTCGGATTTGCTGATGTCATTTGACGTCTGTTTTACCTGTCTGACCTGTTTGGAGCGTCAGTCATGTGTCTGTGAATGTTAGCGCAAGGTGGTTGAGTACACTCTTCATGTCATGTTCAGGAAAATCTGGACCAACGATTCGGACGCATATGGATATGCCGAATTGGTTTAAGCAGATGGCCTCCACAATCACTTGATTCGAATCCACTGGAGTTATACCTCTGGCTTCAAATGAAGAGTTTGGGTTACGAGACTCATGTAGAGACAGAGGAAGATCTGGTGGCAGGAACTGTGGTCGATGCAGGACAAATTGCAGACGCACCAGGTGTGGTAGAGCTTGTGTATCACAACACCATTCGTAGGTACAATGCGTGAGCCGAACTTTGTGGTAGCCATTTCTTCGTGAGTGCTCGATGGCTCACCTGCAAGCTGTCCAGTCGAAATATCTTAGAGTGTGTAGTTAACGACGACCGCATTTGAACATCAATTTGCAGGGAAAACTTTAAAATCCAGACGATGTCAAAAAGATACCTTTGCCACTCACCTGACTGACCGTGGCTGTCGGGATATTCCAAACCAGACGAGTTAAAATTACACGTATGGTAGAAGAGTCTAAAGTGAATACTTTGAGATCACAAAATCATCATCGTCATCGTCGTCGTCGTCCTCTACAGTTTGCAGCCCTTGGCTGGGTCTCTTTGTAACAGAAACCTCTCCAGCTTTTCCAGCTCTCCGACCCCATTTCTCACTTCTCTCTCGGCTCCGTCCCTGTCTTCTCCCCTCTTGATCACTCATTCCTTACTCCAGTGATCTACCTGTATCTCGGTCCCCCTCTGGGCCTGTTGCCTCCTGTTGTTATTTCTTGAGCCCTAATACGCCTCTCTCCTCAATCCAAATTCCCATTCACGCCTCAGCCCACTTAAGGAGAAGACCAAATGGGCTGCTGTGTGAATGGGAATTGGGATTGAGGAGAGAGGCGTAGGCAATCCGTTATGTTATGCAAAGCCACTGTGCCGGGGTGGCGTAGTGGTTAGCACAGCTGCCTAGTGTGCAGGAGACCCAGGTTAGAATCCCTGCCTTGATGCAAATTTTCATTCGTCGCTTCTATCTGCTTATATACAGTCATGCTCATAAATTATGGGTAATGCTGATACATGGTGAAACAACGCTCTGGTGAGCGGTTTGCGGGTTTAAATCTCCTCAGGCTATGACCATGCTGAGCATTTGACTGCGGTCATCGGACAGTGGTGCTGGCAGCAGTCCACACACGCAGAGGTGTGTTGGTGCATTTCAGAGTACGGTGCGGCGAGTAAGTGTGCAGACGTTTGCAGACGTGCTAATGGTGACTGTGTGTTGAATATGGCTCAGAGAACACATATTGATGAAGTTATGGTGAGAATACTAGGACGACTAGAGGCTGGTCAAACACAGCAGGTCGTAGCACGGGCCCTCCGTGTGCCACAAAGTGTGATCTTAAGATTATGGCAACGATTCCAGCAGACAGGAAACGTCTCCAGGCGCTACAGTACGGAACGTCCACAGTGTACAACACAACAAGAAGACAGATATCTCACCATCAGTGCCCGCAGACGGCCACGGGGTTGGGGTTGATTTGGGGGAAGAGACCAAACTGCGAGGTCATCGGTCTCATCGGATTAGGGAAGGAAGTCGGCCGTGCCCTTTCAAAGGAACCATCCCGGCATTTGCCTGAAGCGATTTAGGGAAATCACGGAAAACCTATATCAGGATGGCCAGACGCGGGATTGAACCGTCGTCCTCCCGAATGCGAGTCCAGTCTGCTAACCATTGCGCCACCTCCCTCGGTGACGGCCACGGAGTACTGCAGGTAACCTTTCTCGGGACCTTACCGCAGCCACTGCAACAGCTGTCTCCAGACACACAGTTTACAGACGACTGAACAGACATTGTTTATTCGACTGGAGATCTGCAAGGTGCATTCCACTGACCCCTGGTCACAGGTGAGCCCGTAAGGCCTGGTGTCAAGATCACAGTACATGGTCATTGGAACAGTGGTCTCAGGTTATGTTCACGGAGGAATCCAGGTATAGTCTGAAAAGTGATTCTCGCCGGGTTTTCATCTGGCGTGAACCGCGAACCAGATACCAACCCCTTAATGTCATTGAAAGGCACCTGTAAGCAGATCGTGGTTTGAAGGTGTTGCATGGGATTATGATTGGAGCACGTACACCCCTGCATGTCTTTGACAGAGGAAATGTAACAGGTCAGGTGTATCGCGACGTCATTTTGCACCAGTAAGTCCGCCTTTTCAGGGGTGCAGTGGATCCCACCTTCCTCCTAACTGACGACAATGCACGGCCCCACCGAGCTGCCATAGTGGAGGAGTACCTTGAAACAGAAGATATCAGGCAAATGGGACGGCCTGCCTGTTCTCCAGACCTAAACCCCACCGAGGCACATCTGGGATGCCCTCGGTCGACGTGTCGCTAAACGTCTTCAAACCCATACGACACGTCAGGAGCTCCGACAGGCACTGGTGCAAGAATGGGAGTCTATACCCCAGCAGCTGCTCTACCACCTGATACAGAGTACGCCAACCCGTTGTGCGTGCGGCCTGTGTACGTGTGCATGGTGATCATATCCCATATTGATGTCGGGGTACATGCGCAGGAAACAGTGACGTTTTGTAGCGCATGTGTTTCGGGACGGTTTTCTCATCTTATCACCAACATCGTGGACTTACAGATCCGTGTCGTGTGTGTTCCCCATGTGCCTATGCTATCAGCGCCAGTTTTGTGTAGTGCCACGTTGTGTGGCACCACATTCCGCAATTATCCTTAACTTACGGGCATGCGTGTACATCATTTATCGTTGGAGGTCAGGTTCAACTCGTAAAAAGAAAGGTCACTGACACAAACAGACAAGAAAATGAAGACGGTACAATATGGGGAAACAACTTAAGAAATAGGACGGTGTAAGAAAAGAAAAAAAGGAAAAAAAAAGATTTTTTCAATAGGGAAGGGAAGAAAACTGACTGCAGGAGAGAGAGAAGAAAAAAGTTGATTAGCTAGAGTCTACATCTACATCTAGATTTATACTCCGCAAGCCACCCAACGGTGTGTGGCGTACTGAGGAAAGCTTCATGTTGACGTAGTGTGTGGTAACAATTATATATGCAAAACATACTGACAAGCCAAAATCACGTTCTTTAAAATTCAAGAGGTATGTTGACCCGCTGTTGAAGTTTACATTTACGCCTTTTGCGTCGCAGATGACAAGGTATCAGGGCAGGACATCATATAGTTGGTCTCGCCAAACAATATAATGTAAAATCACCATAAGAATCAAAACGAGCAAAAACTTTCTTTAAGCCTGTCTTTGTTAAATCAGTTATAGCCTAAAATACTTTCACTTTTTACAGTTGCCAATAAACAAGTACCCACTGAAACGTGTTTGGGTAAAAAGAAAAAACAGTGTGTTTGCAAAAAGGCTCTGGGTGTAGCAAAGGAATAATTATAAGAAATGTACAGGAATTATATTCAGCGCATGAGGTACCACAGTACAAGAAACTTACAGATAGAGAAAAATTATCTAATTCTCTCTGTTTTTACAGCCGCTAATAAATACGGAAAAGAGTACTTTTAGGTATTTGAAATATGATGTCTGTTCTGCACACGTGTGAACCTTCGATCAATTTTGACAGATGGAAGAGCCATAGCAAACCGTCAAAACGGCATCTATGCAAGACACTCGGTTACAAGGAACATACTGTACCTGAATAATCAAGCCAGCAAAATTAAAAAAGAAAAAAAATAGTAATAATAATAATAATAATGTGGCCGTCTACAAACGTTTGTGTGCAGTTTGTGTAAGTGGCAGTGATGCAGTTGACAGCAGTACTCCTGGGCTCTGGGTAAACGAAGTCAAAGCGCCAAGAAGTGCAGTAGCTGAGCTCCATAAGCGGTCATGTTCGGGACGTCCTGTTTCGGGACCGATGACCATCGCAGTCTGGTCCCTTTAATCCCACAAACCAACCAACCAACGTCCTGTTTCAGCCAATGCCGCCGACGTGGAGAATTGCGCGAGTGCCGTTATTCGTGCAGACTGCCGCATCACAACTCGACAGTTGGCTCTGCAGCTGTCGATGAGCATTATAAGTGCGTGTGCAGTGACATTCTCGAATAATCGAAACTGTACACAAGACCAGTTCCACGAGCCACGTGGGAATGCACTCTCTCGGTTGTACGAATTCAGATTGGAAGTCTTAGCTTTCCTTTTGGAGCATGACACCAAATTAGCAGACCTTATTAATGACGAAAATTGGCAGTGTATACTTGCCTGTTTGTCAGACATTTTATCCAAAATGAACGAAATGAATATCTCACTCCAAGGGCAAAGTGAAACAAAGGTCACTGCTATCGACAAAGTTCGAGCATTTAAGAGGAAAATCAATTTTTGGGCAGAGAGTGTCGAGGAGGGGGAGGTCGAGTGTTTTCCTCTTCTCAAGGAGTTTTTGGAAAACAAAACATAGGCGCTTGGGAAGAATTTGTTTCATCAAGTCCTGGAACATCTCCGAAGTTTGATGTCGTTGTTGGATCATCATTTCCCAACAGCTGAATATGAGAAGCTGCAGAAATACGAATGGGTGGTGAACCCATTCACTGTATCCAAAAAGCCGAACATTCTATCCTCAAATGAATATGAGTTGTTGACAGAAATTGCCACAGACCCTACCTTGAAATCAAGTTTTGACATTGACGGTTACTCACACTTTTGGATCCGTTTGGATAACAAGAAATACTGCCCCCTTGTTGAAAAGGCAAAACGTGTACTTCTTCCGTTTGCCATAAGATACATGTGTGAATCTGGATTCTCGATCTATGCTGCCCACAAAACTAAGTACCGAAGCTGTCTAGATGCGGAACCAGACATCCGTCTCCAGTTGTCAAGAACTGAACCCAACTTTTCAAAATTGTGTCAGCAGAAGCACCCATAACCATCACATTAGGATTCCATCATTATTCCTACAGACTCATCTATAGCAAAGAAGAAAGCATTTTTCTTCGTAGATGCTCAGTGAACGTACTTGAACTATAACTCTGTAGGAATTTTGTTTCTGTCTTCTATCATTTACAAAATAATTATTAATTGAATTCTGTTGGCATTGATATTTTTGTTAAGAAAATTAAAATGATCTCTAAAGCTAATTTCTTTTCTTTATAATATATTCCGTCCTCTCAGTTAAAACTATGGCCTGCCTATACTTTAATTAAATCATCATTATTAGCGCCTAACTAAAATTTAGAATGAAGAAGAATATTCTTTGACTACTTTTATTTTAAAATGCGATATTGGGGGGAGCGGGACATCAGGGGTAGTAGCTGAGATCTGATTACACTCAGGGGTAATGTTCTCAGAAAGCTTGGGAACCACTGTCCTAGAAAGAGCAGCGCTACCGCCCAGAAAACATCTTTGGGAACAACGACAAAAGTCGAATTCCTAGAACAAGTCTCAAGTTAATTCGAAATTCACACAGTAGTTTGGCAAGAAGATAGCATATTGATATACTTCTTCAACATATATTCCAATTGGTAAGGGGAATGGAAAAAGTGTCACTTTGAAATGATTGACCTTTGCAGATGACCTGGCTGTATTTACGAGCAACAAAGGTGGAGCCCAGCACTACACAAACTGCGTGAAATCATCTGTGAAATCGGACTCCAAATTTCCTATGAAAATAACTCAGTATACGGTCACCAAATCATCAGGAAAACTCCCCTCCCTCTGTATGGAAAAATCTCATATGTCGTTCATCCAAACGAAAGGAGTAACCATCATATTCAACAGAGAAACAACGTTCAGAATGTAAAAGGCGTACAGACCGACATGCGATCATAACAACACAGGAACAGTAAAGAGCAGTATCTCGTAAAGCTAAACTACTACACTACAACACAACTGCAGGCCTACGGGCTCCAAATAGGATTGATGAAGACAAGCTCATAAAGAAAAATTTTAACAGCATTAATGCAAGACAAGTTGGATGAAAGAAACACAAGAAAATTTGGAGCACCTGAAAATCTTAGAAGATGAAATAACGGGGACAAAACAATTCTGAAACGAAATCAGAAACAAGAAAACTGAATAAGTGACAAGAAAGGAAACAACAGGGAAGAAGTGGACAGAGGAAAGGAAGGAAAAACATAGTGAGTTAATGCAGAAGTTTTGGAAAGAGAAGAAAACAGGAAAGGGAAGTGGACCTGTGATTGACTCAAGTTCACTCACTCTCCTAAACGGAAATAATCGAAAATAATGTTGTTGTTGTGGTCTTCAGTCCTGAGACTGGTTTGATGCAGCTCTCCATGCTACTCTATCCTGTGCAAGTTTCTTCATCTCCCAGTACCTACTGCAGCCTACATCCTTCTGAATCTGCTTAGTGTATTCATCTCTTGCTCTCCCTCTACGACTTTTACTCTCCACGCTGCCCTCCAATACTAAATTGATGATCCCTTGATGCTTCAGAACATGTGCTACCAACCGATCTCTTCTTCTAGTCAAGTTGTTTCACAAACTCCACTTCTCCCCAATTCTATTCAATACCTCATCATTAGTTATGTAATCTACCCGTCTAATCTTCAGCATTCTTCTGTATAAACACATTTCGAAAGCTTCTATTCTCTTCTTGTCCAAACTATTTATCGTCCATGTTTCACTTCCATACATGGCTACACTCCATACAGATACTTCCAGAAACGACTTCCTGACGCTTAAATCAATACTCGATGTTAACAAGTTTCTCTTCTTCAGGAACGCTTTCCTTGCCTTTGCCAGTCTTTATTTTATATCCTCTCTACTTCGACCGTCATCAGTTATTTTGCTCCCCAAATAGCAAAACTCCTTTGCTACTTTAAGTGTCTCATTTCCTAATCTAATTCCCTCAGCATCAGCCGACTTAATTCAACTACATTCCATTAATCTCGGTTTGCTTTGGCTAATGTTCATCTTATATCCTCCTTTCAAGACACTGTCCATCCCGTTCAACTGCTCTTCCAAGTCCTTTGCTGTCCCTGACAGAATTACAATGTCATCGGCGAACCTCAAAGTTTTTATTTCTTCTCCATGGATTTTAATACCTACTCCGAAATTTTCTTCTGTTTACTTTACTGCTTGCTCAGTATACAGATTGAGTAGCATCGGGGAGAGGCTGCAACCCTGTCTCACTCCTTTCCCAACCACTGCTTCCCTTTCGTGCCCCTCGACTCTTGTAACTGCCATCTGGTTTCTGTACAAATTGTAAATAACCTTTCGCTCCCTGTATTTAATTCCTGCCATCTTTAGAATTTGGAAAAGAGTCAACATTGTCAAAAGCTTTCTCTAAGTCTACAAATGCTAGAAACGTAGGTTTGCCTTTCCTTAATCTTTCTTCTAAGATAAGTTGTACGGTCAGTATTGCCTCACGTATTCGAACACTTCTACGAAATTAAAACTGATCTTCCCCGAGGTCGGCCTCTAACAGTTTTTCCATTCGTCTGTAAAGAATTCGCGTTAGTATTTTGGAACCGTGACTTATTAAACTGATAGTTCGGTAATTTTCACATCTGTCAACACCTGCTTTCTTTGGGATTTGAATTATTATATTCTTCTTGAAGTCTGAGGGAATTTCGCCTGTCTCATACATCTTGCTCACCAGATGGTAGAGTTTTGTCAGGATTGGCTCTCCCAAGGCTGTCAGTAGTTCTAATGGAATGTTGTCTATTCCCGGGGCCTTGTTTCGACTCAGGTCTTTCAGTGCTCTGTCAAACTCTTCACGCAGTATCGTATCTCCCATTCCATCTACATCTGCATCCTCTTCCATTTCCATAATACTGTCCTCAAGAACATCGCCCCTGTATAGACCCTCTGTATACTCCTTACACCTTTCTGCTTTCCGTTCATTACTTAGAACTGGGTTTCCAACTGAGCTCTTGATATTCATGCAAGTGGTCCTCTTTTCTCCAAAGGTCTCTTTAATTTTCCTGCGGGCAGTATCTATCTTACCCCTAGTGAGATAAGCCTCTACATCCTTACATTTGTCCTCTAGCCATCCCTGCTTAGCCATTTTGCACTTTCTGTCGATCTCATTTTTGAGATGTTTGTATTCCTTTTTGCCTGCTTCACTTACTGCATTTTTGTATCTTCTCCTTTAATCAATTATATTCGAAAATAATGATAATAATAATATAAGAGAGGCAGGGAGAGAGAGAGAGAGAAAGAGAGAGAGTGAGAGAGAGAGAGAGAAAGGGGGGGGGACAGAGAGAATTAGAGCGGGAATGAAAACTTTGCAGCCACGAAAAATCACGTGGCGGAGGAACGGATTATCGTACAGAATGAACCCTCGCGCTTCATATGCAGATATACAGATGTCGATGTGCGGTCGCGGGGTTCAGGTAGAAATTCTCCGCGTGCATACGTTTGCGCGCCCGTAGCATCGATCTGCTATTGTCGGGACGTCGCACAGCTGCCGATGACAACGGGAACCTGCATTCAAATGAGCACGTGCCGAATATCGTTACAGGATTAGCGGCTATCGGCAGCTGCCTCCGTTAAGTTCTGGCCCAGAGGCGCTGTCGATAACGTTGTCATGGAAATGGGCCCGCTACCTGCAATATACCGCTGCAAACACTTCGATGCGCCGTTCATTGTCGAGAGTGATTAAAACGAGAAACACAGCTGCCGCTTACTGGCTATGTAACACATAGATAAGCTGCTTCTTACTTGTTTCGTTGTCCGCTTGATAAGATCACTCTTTAAATAAGTAAATCGTCGTCTTCCATTTGCTTCTAGAAACTGCAACATTCTCACTTTATAGGGGAATAGTGCGTGATCAGATTTAAGGTAAACGTAAAATGGCATAGACCTTTTGGCAAATCTGGCTTTCATCGGCAGTAAATGTTGAGAAAAACAGAGCCTATGTTACTCTCTGGTGGAATTGTCTGGGTGACAGAAATGATTCCGCCAAACATAAGCAGTTGATAGAGGAGTCGAAATACAACAATTTTGTAATTCCTGAACCAGTAAAAGTTTTGGAATGACAGGAATACCAAGAACGATCAACGCGTCAGATGTTAAGCGAAGATAATGTACTCTTTCCTCCAAAACGTTGTGTGGTGTTGGCAGAAGAGCCAACACCGTGTTACTAGAGGAAATGCACGCCGATTTAGCTCACGCAGGCTGGCGTGAGGAGGGAAGAACTATACTGCCGTGAGGTCTGGAACATGACAAGGAATTAGAATTTAGAAAGGGGACGTAGCTGGTTTGATACTTAACTTTAATCCATTAATGATGAACGTCGCTCTTGACGGTACATGATTGACAATATCGATAGTAACTGAATATGGTGCCTTGCTAGGTGGTAGCAAATGACGTAGCTGAAGGCTATGCTAAACAGTCGTCTCTGCAAATGAGAGCTTATGTAAACAGTGAACCATCGCTAGCAAAGTCGGCTGTACAACTGGGGCGAGTGCTAGGGAATCTCTCTAGCCTAGACCTGCCGTGTGACGGCGCTCGGTCTGCAATCACTGATAGTGGCGACACGCGGGTCCGACGTATACTAGCGGACCGCGGCCGATTTAAAGGCTACCACCTAGCAAGTGTGGTGTCTGGCGGTGACACCACACGTTGTTCGTTGGAGAAAGTGTCCAAAATGGTGACCACCATATTCAGTACGAGAATTGAGTCTTGGCAGAAAATTCTGGCTCATTGTACAAAGTCCGCCAGCAACGCACGTTTCAACGCTTGGTATGTGTGGCGTTGAATTCGTTACGTACTTCCACAGGAAAGTATTCAGGTGCTGCGTCTACTTAAATCCACATCTGACGACGCCATACGTCCTCGTACAATTCTGGGAAAACGTTTTCGTTAAATATCTTATACGACACTTTCACTCACGCAGTTTCCTTGACTCAGGATTACTTCCAAGATCGTAACTCCCCATTCAAAAGTTGTATTTCGACACCTGTGCCAACTCACTGAAATTGTGCGCAACTTCTCGAATGACCTTGTTGAAATGTCGACAGCTATAGTGATGACTTTTGTGTTGAAATCTACACACAAATCTACATTTATATCCAGACTCCTCAAGTTTTTTTAGTGTCGGGCGGAGAGTACTTTGTGTACCATTGTCGTTAAGCCTCTGTCCTGTTCCAGTAGTAAATGGTTCGCCGGAAGACTATTACTTGTAAGCCCTCGTGTGAGCTTGAAACTCTCAGATGTAACCTTTATGGTGAGGAGAAATATATTGGTTCACTCTTTTAGGACCAGTATACTGATGAATACAGTATGAAAATCTAATAGTCATGGGGGACTGGAATGAAGTTGTAGGGGAAGGAGTAGAAGAAAAGGTAACAGGAGGATATGAACTTAAGACAAGGAATGAGAGAAAGACTAATTGATTTCTGTAACAAGTTTCAGCTAGTAATAGCGAATACTCTCTTCAAGAATCACAAGAGGAGGAGGTATACTTGGAAAAGGCCGGGTGATACGGGAAGATTTCAGTTAGATTAAATCATGGTCAGACAGAGATTCCGAAATCAGATACTGAATTGCAAGACGTACCTAGGATCAGGTGTAGACTTAGATTACAATATAGTAGTGATGAAGAGTAGGCTGAAGTTCAAAGCATTAGTCAGGAAGAATCAATACGCAAAGAAGTGGGATACGGAAGTACTAAGGAATGACGAGATACGTTTGAAGTTCTCTAACGCTATAGATACAGCAATAAGGAATAGCTGAGTTGGTAGTACAGTTGAAGAGGAATGGACATCTCTAAAACGGCCATCACAGAAGTTGGGAAGGAACTCACAGGTACAAAGAAGGTAACTGCGAAGAAGCCACGTTTAACAGAAGAAATACTTCAATTGATCGATGAAAGGACGACGTACAAAAATATTCTGGGAAACTCAGGAATGCAGAAATACAAGTCGCTGAGGAATGAAATTAATACTAAGTGCAGGGAAGGTAAGACCAAATGGCTGCAGGAAAAATGTGAAGAAATCGAAAAGGAAATGATTGTCCTAAGGACAGACTCAGCATACAGGAAAGTCAAAACAACCTTCGGTGACATTAAAAGCAAGAGTGATAACATTAAGACTGCAACTGGAATTCCACTGTTAGATGCAGAGGAGAGTGCGGATAGTTGGAAAGACTACACTGAAGCAGCACGGGATTAGCCGAGCGGTCTCAGGCGCTGCAGTCATGGACTGAGCGGCTGGTCCCGGCGGAGGTTCGAGTCCTCCCTCGGGCATGGGTGGGTGTGTTTGTCCTTAGGATAATTTAGGTTAAGTAGTGCGTAAGCTTAGGGACTGATGACCTTAGCAGCTAAGAACCATAAGATTTCACACACATTTGAACATTTTTTTGGACTACACTGAAAGCCTCTATGAGGGGGAAGATTTGTCTGATGTGATAGAAAAAGAAACAGGAGTCTATTTAGAAGAGATAGGGGATCCAGTATTAGAATCAGAATTTAAATGAGCTTCGGAGGACTTAAGGTCAAATAAGGCAGAAGGGATAGGTAACATTCCATCAGAATTTCTAAAATCATTGGGTGAAGTCGCAACAAAACGGCTATTCACGTTGGCGTGTAGAATGTATGTGTCTGGCGACATACCATGTAACTTTCAGAAAAGCATCATCCACACAATTCTGAAGACGACAAGAGCTGACAAATGGGAGAATTATCGCACAATCAGCTCAACAGCTCATCCATCCAAGTTGCTCAAAAACTTTTGAAATTTTTGGTAAGTTATATGTGGCCAAACTGATGAGGTCATCGGTCCCTAGGCTTACACAATCTAACTTCAACTAAGTTACACTAAGGACAACACACACACCCATTTCCGAGGGAGGACTCGAACCTCCGACGGGGGGAGTCACACGAACCGTGGCAAGGCGTCTGAGACCAAACGGCTACCTCGCGCGGCCAAGTTACTCACAAGAATAATATACAGAAGAATGGAAAAGAAAATTGAGGATTCGCTAGATGCCGATCAGTTTGGCTTTGACGTTGCGGTTTATTATGGACGGAAGACTAAAGAAGAATCAAGACACTTTCATAGGATTTGTCGACCTGAAAAAAGCGTTCGACAATGTAAAATGGTGCAAAATGTTCGAAATTCTGAAAAAAGTGGGGGTAAGCTACTGGGAGAGACGGATAATATGCAATGTTTACAACAGACAAGAGGAAATAATAAGAGTGGACGACCAAGAACGAAGTGCTCGTTTTCAAAAGGGAGTAATACAACGATTTAGCCTTTCGCCCCTACTCTTCAATCTGTACATCGAGGAAGCAATGATGGAAATAAAAGAAAGGTTCAGGAATGGAATTAATATTCAAGGTGAGAGGATATCAATGACACGATTAGCTGATGACATTGCTATCCTGAGTGAAAGTGAAGAAGAATTAAATGATCTGCTGAACGGAATGAACAGTCTAATGAGTACGGAGTATGGACTGAGAGTAAATCTAAGAAAGACGAAGGTAATGAGAAGTAGCGGAAATGATAACAGCGAGAAACTTAACATCAGGATTGATGCTCACGAAGTAGCTGAAGGAATTCTGCTACCTAGGCAGTAAAATAGCCAATGAGGGACGGAGCAAGGACATCAAAAGCAGACTAGCAATGGCAAAAAGGGTATTCCTAGCCGAGAGAACTCAACTAATATCAAATATCGGCCCTAAATTGAGAAAGAAATTTCTGAGAAAGTATGTCTGGAGTACAGCACTGTATGGTAGTGAAACATGGATTGTGGGAAAAGCGTAACAGAAGAGAGTCGAAGCATTTGAGATGTGGTGCTACAGACGAATGTTGAACATTAAGTGGACTCATAAAGTAAAGAATGAGGAGGTTCTCCGAAGAATCGGCGAGGAACGGATTATATGGAAAACACTGTCAAGAAGAAGAGACAGAATGATAGGACATGTGCTAAGACACGAGGCAATAACTTCCGTGGTACGTTTTTTTTATCGAATCATCAGTCTTCTTTCTGATTTGATGCGGACCGTCATGAATTCGTCTCCCGAGCCAACCTCCTCACCTCAGAGTAGCACTTGCAACCTGCGTTCTCAGTTATTTGCTGCATGTATTCCAGTCTCTGCATTCAGCACGCATTTTGAGCATTGCGTAATAGTATCGGCGTACCTCATCTGGTACACTGACCTTTCTGTTGTTTAACGTTTCCACTTGATTTTCTTTTATTAATGTCGGGATCGTTTCGTTAGTATGTTACATTTCGGCGTTCGTGCCATTATTGAAAGGAGAAATCGTACAGAACGTTCCTATGTGAACCAACTTCGCAAGACCGAACTCACTATTATTTCCTTCTCTCTTTCAAGCACTGTTTCTGTACCAGTACGTCACTGTTCGACTGGATAGATTACTGACTTTATGAAAAACCTAAACTTCTTAGAAATTTTCTTTGTACACTTTATTCGCCATACGTCGGTTATGACAAATGGATTCTGATGCCAATTTACAGTCGGCTTTGTAAATTTATTTTGTGACTGAGCCTAACAATAATAATAATCCGTAGATAATACGTCAATGTAAACACAAAATCTAATCCAAGGCGAAATTTCTAAACCATTTGAGATTAGGAGTCCAAAAAGAGTTTTGAATCTCCTCTGTACATTTTAACTGAGTTTTCAAAAAAAAAGCGTCGTTTGAAAATGGGAAAGTGCACTGGAAGAAGCTGGAATAGGTAGGCTAAATAAACAATTAAATCTAGAAACAAACACAAAGCAATACAAATCAAGCAAATAGCATTCGTCGATGACCTTGCCGTCTGCGTCATAGATAACAAAGTCGGATACGACCCATATAACTCTCTTCGGAAGAAAATGAAAGCAGACTTTCAGGTCGCAATGTCCAAAGACAGGGCTATACTGTATGTACGAACACGTGCTATTTCCTATTTGGTGTTCCATTCTAGTGACTCATTTTAGAATCACAAAAAAGAATACGCACTGTAGGTCACCATAAGAAATTTTCGGCATTTTTGTTGTTGCGAGCCAAGAGGCTGTGTTAAATGCTGCGTTTGTAAATACTAAGAGTTCTGTATATTTAAGTAAGATATTGTTAGTCCTTCTGTTATAGTTTTATGGTGAGTGAAATCCTACAAATTTGTATGACTAGTTACGTAACGTGTTAGTGGTTAAACCAAACGTAACTACGTAGGCTTCCGCTGCCGGTCTAAAGATTAAAATTCTTCTGGGTGTTACACAGCGTCATTGTGTAAAATACTTTAAAATATATACTTTGAAACAGACTTTTCGACCATATTACAACGATCATCCTCAGGAGAAGATTTACATACTTCGTCGGCAGTGCACCTTCTCCTACCTTCAAACAGAAAAAATCTTCTACCTTGGAACGCCAGATGTTTGTAAATGACCCGAATTCCTTTAAAGTTTCAACATCTCGAAAACTGAATCTGTGTAAGTTGCCAATAGCTTCGGTTTCAAAATGTTTTTCAAACTTAACTGGTTTTTTATAATATCTCTAATTAATTTGTCATTTACTTATTGTTACTGTGTAGCAGAGTAATAAAGTAACACATACACTAATAAATGAGGCAGTCACAAGGTTTGCTTGATGCAGCATTTTGAAATTTGAAGACTATTTGTTCCCACGTAGATGACTATGTTCTACTTTTGGAACAAATTTGGAAAACCATTATCTTTCCGGAGTAATTTTTGTAATTTTAGAAAAAAACTGCAGCACAAGTAAAGCGGTTTTTATCATTTCAAAATGGAATAAGAAAGTATCCTAAACTTCTGTTACAGGGCTGCTGGAGGCGTAAATCTGAAAGTGTTCCGAGGTACAGGGCCCTACTCTACATGAAATATATCGTAGACGCCCCAGATAGTTGAAAAACGATTTTAGAAAAATTAAAAAAGTTAAAAAGTTTAAACTCGCTCTAGTTACCATTGCATGCAATGAACTGAAAAAAGAAGCAAATGATGCCACATGCGAGAAGACAGAGATAGTGTTTCAATCCCTCCACTGGCAACTACGGTAAAAAATTCCCATTTATGTGGAAATAAGACAGTATGAAACAGTTATAAAGTCGTAATCGCTCTTTGCAGTGAAGTGTACAGAAAAACGGAGAAAAAGGAAGGAGAAGACTTCGTAAAAATTCTGGGACCATCATAGATGAAAATGGCATCTTCAAATTAAAAAGCAACAAATAACTCTAAGAAGTAATTTTTAAACTGTCAGAGACAATGTGGAGTAAGCGGACCAGTTTCTTTGGACTTGTGAAAAGAACGGAGCACAACAGGTTAACTAAAAAAGAAAATCTTTCAATACTTCAAATAAGAAAAAGGACAAAAATCAGTGGATCAAAAGATTTAAAAGAAGTAACCAAATAAGCCATTCAAAACCGAGAATTATTCACTACCAAAAGTTAAAAAAATAAAAATATTAAGAAAATTGGTTTTCGAGGAGAAGAAAGGAAACGTGGAAGAATTTTCATCCAGGAATAAAAGCGACAGGTGAATGACACCTTGAAGAAGTATTGGGAAGACAGGAAACGAACCTCATTCCAAAGAACTGGAATTGTTTCATGCGATCCATAGCTCGTCGGATTCGACGCTAGAAGAAGAATATATCAATTAATGAAAACGTATTGCGTCGTGTTGTTGCTTCGTTTCGACGCATTTGCTGCTCATAATCTTCAGCAAACCGGTCGAAACGTTGCTACCACAGTTGATAACCCGAGAAGATTGCAACAATGACATTCCCCGAGAAAGGCTGCAGTCCGATATAATACATCAATTACATTTCCTCCTAAGAAGAAGTAACGCTCTTTTACACAAAAAACTGTGAATTTCCTGGTAATAAATGTTATCAAGACTGATTACGTCACGCATAATCCCCACGCCCGCAAAGCGGATCTCGTAGCGCAAAGAGATTCAGGGCCGCCAACTTAGCAGACGCCACTCCTCGCTAATTCCGGCCGTAGGCGGAGTTTTAAAAGCGCCTCTTTCTCCCCGTCTCCCCCCGCAGCCTCCCCCCCTTTCTTGCCTGCAGCTCTCCCTCCCTCCCCCCCTCCCTCCTACACGCTCTTCTTTCCTTTCCAGCCCCCGCGCCGCTCTCTTTGCACGTGCTGTGACGTCACGAGACGCTAATTGCTGCGTCACACGCTGACGTCACGCAGAAAGAAAGCCCTCCCAGCTGTGGGGAGCTGTAGGGTAGACTTTTCTTTTAAAGAGCGAGCGCTCCATCCGCCGTCTGCGTCTCTCTGAGTGTTTTTTGTTTTCTTTCTATCCGTGACCTCCGTCTTCAGTAGTTATACTTCTCCAACCAGCATACTTTCTAGCGCTACCATCTTCCATAGCAACACTGCTACATCAACAACTACAGCTATACCTCCACGTGTCACCTGTCGGCATGTTGTGGAGGGTACTTCTGGGCCGGCCGGAGTGGCCGAGCGGTTCTAGGCGCTACAGTCTGGAAGCGCGCGACCGCTTCGGTCGCAGGTTCGAATCCTGCCTCGGGTATGGATGTGTGTGATGTCCTTAGGTTAGTTAGGTTTAAGTAGTTCTAAGTTCTAGGGGACTGATGACCTCAGATGTTACGTTCCATAGTCCTCAGAGCCATTTGAACCATTTTCGGTACTTCTGGTGCCACTACAATTTACCACCTTCATTTGGGAATGTTGTGCGCGAATAGCGAGTGTCATTAAGTTTCCGTATTAAGTCTGCATCTGCATCTATATGACTATTCGTTCCACAACATTCATAGAACCACTTTCAGACCATTATGCGACCGTTCCACTCTCGAATAGCATTTGAGAAGAACGGATCGCTAAACCCTCCCTTGCGAACTCTGATGTATTGTATTACGATTCTCATTTCTCTCTATGCAGTTGAGAGTCAACGAAATGTTTTCACATTCGGAGGGGAAAGATAACGATTCTGATTTCGTGAAAAGAATCTCACAACTCGTGTATTGTATCCGTGACACTATCTCCCCTATTTTTCGACAGGAGGTAATACAAAACGAACTGCTCTTCTTTGAACTTCCTACATGTTGTCTACCAATCCTGTCTGGTTATGGATCCCACAGTGCGCAGCAAGGTAAAGAAACATTCATAATTTAAATACTTGGAAGAAAAAATGCAACCAAGAGCTCTGGACAAAATACGTAACATAAACATAACCATAAAAATAGAAACAGCACTCCACAAGACAAAGAACACATACAATTTAAAAAAAAAACTTATCTGTTAATACAAACCGATGTGTCACGACGTGATGATGAACACTGGATGTGTTTAATAGTTAAACAAATCGGGAAAGAAAGAGGAATAACTTGATTAATTTTGGGTCCAAAGTATGAAAATGGGATGTGTAAATTGAGAAGCAAGCTGGAGGTGTATGAAAAAATTAAGAATGTGACAGATACATGAAAATGCCAAGTATTACATTTAATAGCCACTTAATGCATGACAGGAAGTTAACAAAAAATTCAACTTCTTTGCAAAAATTCTAATATCCATATTTTTATGATTTATAGGAGTTAAGAAACTTGTAAGTTGGGAATAGCACAAAAGGACATAGAATAGCCTATAGACATGACATTAGGGAAAAGTTACAAAATGTAAACGTTTTTGAGTAGAAAACGCAAGAGAAGGGAGGAGTAAATGGAGAAAAGAAAGAAGGGAACAACAGAAAGTAAGGATGAAAATGTATTGGGATCCCTCCCTCCCACCCCTCCCCCACCCCCCAACCCCAAAAAAAAGACATGGTACAGAGTTGGCAAAATTCGAATAATGATAATAATAGTAATAATTACTGTTATTACAGAGGGGCTGGCAATGTTATTAATGATCACTGGATTTGCACTTTTTTATTGTCTACGTGGTATTGAGGCTCCAGTGTTCATAATTATGCATTCTGTACATCTTTACCTGTGAGGAGAAAATTGTATAGGTTGAGAACCCTCTTGAGTTGTCCGTCAAATTTGTTCTGAGGATGTTGTTTTAATTTAGTTAGCTTGTTCTTTTCAAATGTAGGTAAATTTTATCTTCACATTCATCTGTCTGCATTACAACTAATATATTGACATTATCAGCATTTATAGCTATTGCAGCATGTGATTTCGTCTAAAAAATTTGAGGTGTTCATTGGTCAGTTCCTATCTTTTTTATTAAAATTTATTTGCTGCAGAATGGTTTCAGATCTTTTTGAAGTAAGTTTGATTTGATCTACAACGGGGAGTTGTGTTATGTCTAGGCCTATTGTTCTATCAATTATGTGATTTTTAATCATACTGCTCGCTGATTTGGAAAGTGGTTTAAAACTTAATCCTTTATTCAGAAGATCATGAGAACCGAATATTTGTCACACTCTCGACATATCGGAGAAATCTGAACTTAATGAATTGCACATTTTCAGGTTTTTGATTCGATTTATTTCGAGACTGCGAGTTAATTTCTATTCTACAAATGCTTCTTTTACTTCTCCACTCACAATTTGTTCAAAACTGTTGACTGAAACTCATCCCCCTCACGAACTGTACAGTAAATCATCGCACGAGTTTGCTGCCGTTTTCATACGAGTACGTTTGGCACTGTTCTCTGGGTTAACACTCCAAAACAGTTTTTAAAGCAAAATTAATTTTGCAAATAACAAGTGCTTCTAATAAATATACAGTTCAAGAGGGAATTGTCGCTTTTATTCAACAAATTTATGATTGTGTTGTCCACTCTGCAGAAGATGTATTTTAGGGTGTCCGCGCCAGTCACAGACCGAACATATTATATTTCAGTGGCTGACATTTTGCACAGAAATTTGCGGAAATAGTTTCAGTTTTTAAATTTAGAAGCTTCTTCTTTACTGAAAAATTCAAAAGGCAGTCCGTTCACGCTTCAACCGCTGACACAGAGATAAGTAGTGGAACCCCTTCGGAAACACAACACGGCTACCCGCATTACTCACGCGTTAAAGGGTATGCCGGGTCGTTTCGCTATAAGTAGATTAACCTCATGAAAGTGCTTCCCGAAAATTGTAATACCTGAAAGGAAGGGGGAAAAAAGAAAATTTCCTTCTTGAGCATATGCAGTATAGTAGGAAAAATACACTGTTGATTATGTTAGCGATCGGAAGATCTAGAGCGTGCGAACTTCGGAACACAGAACTGTAACCACTGGCACCAACAACGACTCTAATCGGGATGGGTACTGAGTCGAATTGACCTTTGATGAGAGGTACGGGTACGTGACTCCACTCTACGTCAACTTTTGACGTTGCAACTTTATTATTGGTTTTATCCTTATCGTAAGGAACTTTATGACAAGTACTTGGCGCAATGTGGCGCAATTACCGTGTTGTTCGCAAATCCTGTATCTTCTTCTATCATCTTCTATTCTTTGTGTTCATGATCATTGAAAATATAAAGCTACATTCTAGACGAATTATTCTCATGGAAATTCAATATGTCCCATACTTGAATCTAAACGAGTATAACTCAGTCCAAAAAGTTTGGAGACTGGATTAATAAAAAGAAAGAGAGAAGTTAAGTGGTGGTTTTAATGCTCCAGGTGTCTTACTACGTCTCGCCGCACTTGAGTACAGAGCACAGAACGTTCACACAAGCATACGAAACTGTCAGAAAAGTGGTTCTTTGGGATGTTGCTCAAAACGCGCGTCACTTTCATACCTTCTTCGGTTTTGACAAACCATCAGCAAAAGCTAACCATTTTGCACGTTGTCGTTTTGTTTGTAGATTCGTATTGATAACACCAAGTATCGTTACCCGTCATGTTTTTTCTTTTTGTTAAATAAGAAAGTTCCGCGATTCTCATTTAAGTCACCTCACGGCAGGCATTCACGCATCGTTGTTTTTGTTCGGCAGCCACAAATCTTTGATCACACTCATCTCTTCTCGAAAACACTCTGGGCAATGTCTTGAACACTTTATAGATGTTCAGATCGTTGCTCCTTTGCGATTTGTGACGCAACACCGTTGACAATCTACGGCTGCGCGTCCACTGTTTGTAGGCCAGGAATAAAATCAGCGTCTGAGCCTTTTGGACAGACAGTGTATAACATCAAGTTGGTAATGGGACACGCGCCGTGGCCAAAAAGGACGTTCTTGATTCTCGTAATCTTCCTTGATAACCACTTGTGCTCTTCTTCCTCCTTCTCGGTGGCTTTTGTCACTTTAATTGACGCAATAGTTCGTGAGGCTTGCACTTTGAGTAACACGTGCTCATTCGGTGTGTGCCTTTACTATTTTGACATATGTAACCGCAATCGGAAGCCACATAGCTTTTTATTACTTGACTAACGTTATATGTATGTTTGTACGAGCCCGTTCAGCGGTTTCTTTAAACCAGTCCCGTATTTTGCCGTATGTTCCCAGGGTAGCATTCTCTTTTTGTGAAGAAATTGAGCTGTGTGCGTTGCACAAGGTCATACACGAAAGTGTCTCTTTACAGCGCGTGTGGTGAGTTATTTATAGTACGCGTCTGCGAGATGTAGTACAGACGAAGACTACATCCTTTGCGAATAATCACAGGTCTGATAAGAGAGATTCTCGGTTTCAAGGCATGATTCTGTCAATCAACTCATTCAGATAATGCTGAGTTTGAAGTAGGTCACAACTACACTGAAGCGCCAAAGAAACTGGTGTATAGGCATGCGTATTCAAAGACAGATATATGTAAACAGGCGGAATACGGCACTGTGGTCGGCGACGCCTATACAAGACAGCAAGTGTCTGGCGTAGTTGTTAAATCGGTTACTGCTGTTACCATGACAGGTCATCAAGATTTAAGTGAGTCTGAGCGTGGTGTTGTAGTTGGCGCACGAGCGTTGGGATACAATATCTCCGAGGTAGCGATAAAGTGGAGATTTTTCCGTACGACCATTTGACGAGTGTACCGTGAATATCAGGAAACCGGTAAACAATTAAATCTCCGACATCGCTGCGGCTACAAAAAGATACTGCAAAAACAGGACCAACGAAGACTGAAGAGATTCGTTAAACGTGACAGAAGTGCAACCCTTTCGCAGATTGCTGCATATTTCAATCCTGAGCCACCAACAAGTGTCAGCGTGCGAACCAGTCAACGTAATATAATCAGTATAGGCTTTCAGAACATAAGGCCCACTCGTGTACCCTTGATGACTACACGACACGAAGCTTTATGCCTGGTTGGGCCCGTCAACATCGATATTAAACTAGAATGAAATTTTCACTCTACAGCGGAGTGTGCGCTGATATGAAACTTCCTGGCAGATTAAAACTGTGTGCCGGTCCGAGACTCGAACTCGGGACCTTTGCCTTTCGCGGGCAAGTGCTCTACCGACTGAGTTACCCAAGCACGACTCACACCCCGTCCTCACAGCTTTACTTCTGCCAGTACCTCGTCTCCTACCTTCCAAACTTTACAGAAGCGCTCCTGCGAATCTTGCAGAACTAGCACTCCTGAAAGAAAGGATATTGCGGAGACATGGCTTAGCCACAGCCTGGGGGATGTTTCTAGAATAATCTGCCAGGAAGTTTCATCGATATTAAACTGTTAATGACTGGAAACATGTCGCCTGCTCCGACGAGTCTCGTTTCAAATTGTATCGAGCGGCTGGATGTGTGCGGGTAAGGAGACAGCCTCATGAATCCATGGACCCTGCATTTCAGTAGGGGACTGTTCAAACTAGTGGGGATTTTGTAATGGTGTGAGGCGTGTGCAGGTGGAGTGATACAGACCCCTGATACGTCTAGGTATGACACTGACAAGTGATACATACGTAAGCGTCCCGTCTGATCACCTGCATCCATTAATGTCCATTGTGCATTCCGATGGACTTGGGCAGTTCCAGCAAGGCAATACGACACCCCACACGTTCAGAATTGCTACAGAGTGGCCCCAGGAATACTCATCTGTGTTTAGACACTTCCGCTGGCCACCAAACTCCCCAGACATAAACATTATTGAGCATATGTGTGATACCTTGCAACGTGCCGTTTAGAAGAGAACTCCACCCCCTTGTAATTTTACGGATTTATGGGTAGCCCTGCAGGATTCATGGTTTCAGTTCCCTCCAGCTCCAGCACTACTTCGGACATTAGTCGAGTCCACGCCGCGTGGTGTTGCGGCACTTCTGCGCGCTTGCGGGGGCCCTATACGATATTAGGCAGGCATACCAGTTTCTTTGCTTCTTCGGTGTAGTTGTTTTCATTTCTTTTAGTTTAAACACATCACGATGAATATATTTCCAGATAACGATGCGTTCTACTTTATCTTTTGGATTTTCGATGTTCCGTACGCTAGTAAAACGTAGTTCAATACGTAACACTTAGAACTGCGTTCTGCCATACCTACGGTAGTGCAGTTTTGATACAGGGCGTAGTAAGTCGATAGTATTGCTAGCGTTTGTAGGCAAAGAAACATAAATGAATGTTTGAGAAAGAAACTTGGAGCCGATGACATCTCATTTTTTTTGTTTTGTTTTATTTCGCACATAGTTAGAAGCGCACATCCTTCATGCCTTAGCCCGTTATGAATTTTATAATCTTGTAAAATACAAATTACATTTTATAACTAACAAAAATTAGTCGATCACGTAAGTTTTGTTGTTTTATGTAACCAAGGCAATTACTTTTGATACAAATATAGCTTACATGCACATACATAAAAAGTCTTTGTAATTATTACTGTTACTTTGTACTCAATAGAATGTTCTTCGTCGTGATAAAAGGCAAGATTTTTCTGTTATTATTGATAATTGCGAAAGTTGGTTATGGATAACAGAAACTTGTGCTGTATAAGCTTGACGGTGTGTTGAAGCAATTTGTTTTTGCTTTGCGATTTCTTTTTTAAAAATTTCATTTCCTAGCGCTTTACGATAAATATGCCTTTTTTTAAATTTTTAATACAACATTCCTCTGCTTCATGTTACAAATCAACAATTTTCGAATACAACCTGACTTAAAAGCTGACAGTTTCAGTTTTGTGGCAGATACTGTCCATTGTTAAGTAGCAGGCACGAGGGTAACGACGTAGACAAAAAATGTTCCACACGTTACTCGCCCTTTTATATGTATATATACTTGGTTTCTATGTGGTTCAGCGCTTCCGGCTTCTTGGAGAATCTAGTATGATTCTGTTTTTTTTTTCTCTTTTTTTTATCGTTTCACAGAAGTACTACTACCCCGTGGCTGGACTTCCTAGGTATAATTTTCTGTTTATTTCCGCGTGAGGAGGGTATTGGGCACTCCGTCCTTTGACCCACCTAAGGTGTTGATTACTTTATTAGATTTCATTTAACGTTACATACTGTAAGACACTGATTGCATACGCAAGCAAAGGGATCGAAATGAGACAACGTCCGCTGTGTATGCAACACACCTAAGGTACGGGCAATGCGGTTACGATCTTAACTGACCGATGCTACTAATTAAAGTACCGTAGTCTATGCTTACCTATGGTAATCTACTGTAGCCTACGGTGATTTTGTTGCTCTACTAACGCTAGAATCCACTGTCTGCCATTGAAATGGTTCTCCCTTATTGTACACGGCGAAAATGTCCCGCTATTATTAGAAATAATCGTAACTTGAAAACTACACACATCAAAAAATGTTTTTCATCACCTCGGTTTCCAGAGTTCCAGAACCTGCACAGAAAATTCGAACAGAGATCAATATAAACATCATTTCCACCCTTTTTATTGCTAATGAAAAACATACATTGCTTGTTTTACCACCATACAGCAAGACCTTCAGAGGTGCCGGTCAGATTGCTGTACACACCGGTGCTTCTAATACCCAGTAGCACGTCCTCTTGCACTGATGCATGCCTGTATTCGTCGTGGCATGCTATTCACAAGTTCTGTTGGTCCAGACTGTCCCACTCCGCAACGGCGATTCGGCGTAGATACCTCAGAGTGGTTGGTGGGTCACGTCGTCCATAAACAGCTCTTTTGAACCTATCACAGATAAGTTCGATAGGGTTCACGTCTGGGGAACATGATAGTCGAGCAATGTCGTTATCCTGAAGGAAATCATTCACAAGATGTGCACCGTGGGGGCGCGAACTGTCGTCTATGAAGACGAATGCCTCACCAATATGCTGCAGATATGGTTGCATTATCGGTCGGATGATGGTATTCACGTATCGTACAGCCAATACTGTGCCTTCCGTGACTAGCAGCGGCGTACGTCGGTCACACATAATGCCACACAAAACCAGCAGGGAACCTCCACCTTGCTGCAGTCGCTGGACAGGGTGTCTAAGGCGTTCAGCCTGACCGGGATGCCTCCAAACGCATCTCCGACGACTGTCTGGTTGAAGGCGTATGCGGCACTCATCGGTGAAGAGAACGTGATGCCAATCCTGAGCGGTCCATTCGGCATGTTGTTGGGTCCATCTGTACCGCGCTACATGGCGTCGCGGTTGCAAAGATGGACCTCACCATGGACGTCAGGAAAGAAGTTGCGTATCATGCATCCTATCGTGCACAGTTTGAGTCGTAACACGACGTCCTGTGGCTGCACGAAAAGAATTATTCAACATGCTGGCGGTACTGTCAGGGTTCCTTCGAACCATAATCCCTAGTTAGCGGTCATCCACCGCAGTAGTGGCCCTTGGGCTACATCGCTTTGGTTCACTCCGAGATGCCTGGACACTTCCCTTGCACAACGTAACAATGCGGACGCGATCGAACCGCGATATTGACCGTCTAGGCATGGTTGAACTACAGACAACACGAGCAGTGTACCTCCTTCCTGGGTGAATGACTGGAACTGATCGGCTGTCGGACCCCCTCCGTCTAATAGGCGCTGCTCATGGATGGTTGTTTACATCTTTGAGCGGGTTTAGTGACATCTACGAACAGTCAAATGGACTTTCCGTGATACAATATCCATAGTCAACGTCTATCTTCAGGAGTTCAGGGAACCGGGGTGATGCAAAACCTTTTCAGATGTCTATTAGAGATAGAGCATCGTGGTATGTTCTAAAACGTTTAGCAGCTCCTAAACTTTCTTTCTGTTATTCAACAGTTTCAGTGTGTGCCCCACTCTTCGCTCGTTGAAAATCAGGACGATATTCGAGTTTTGCTCACGAAGGGCCATTACTGGAGCATCAGTTGTGATTGATTCATTGATTCGTGTACGAAGGGTAGCAGCGTCATTGACTGGTATTGTGCAAACACGATCTTTGTTGTAGCCCTACAATAGTGTCGTGAAACTGGAAGACATCGTGGACCATGCCATGGGGCCGCCACTATCCATTTACCTCTCAGGAAACGTGTCATTCTGCACAGCCCGCACGTTGAAACATCAGTATGGGAGTGCACCATCATGATGGAAGGATCCATCTTCAAAATCTATGGCAGCATAACTATACACTAACGACCAAGTAAACATTTCCCATCTCGGCTCTCTCTACGAAGAGTAATGTGGCCTATAACCCTGAAATGTATCGCGCCACACCAAACATTAAGCATCGGGCTACTTTGGATGCGTTCGCGTGTGTTGTTTGAGTTTCTGGAGACCAAACGGTAATGTTCTGGCGATTCACATGTCCAGAAGTTTGGAACATTACTTCATGTAGAACCAGGCATTTTTAAAGACATTTTCGGCATCTATGGAGGACTCATGGAACACGTGAATACACACTGCAGGGAACGACAGCTTGGTTGGAGTACTTGGAGCATTCGAAAACGTATAAGCGCTTCTGTAGCGCTTTATGGACAATTGACCTTGCTTGCTGCTAATATGGTGATGCACGCCGATTTCACTTCTGAGGGCCTTGTTGAAATGCAGCTTGCACTCTCCACACACTTTCTTCAGACACAGGAGAACGTCCTCTTCGAGGAATACCTTTGACACTTCCATTGACACAGATATGGATTCTGCATACCAGATGACACATAATGCCTTTTCCTAGTACGTGGTCATTTCGATGTATTCCAAGACAATTCTGCAATGAAAAAAAGAGTAGAAACGATTTACAACAAACCATGACATCTACTTCTGTATGGCTACTCTCCAATTCACACTTCAGTGACTGGCAGAGGGTTCACACTTTCACTCTATTTCTCTACCTTTTCACTCTGCAACAGCACACGATAAAAATGACCACTTAGATCTTTCCGTGTGAGCTCTGATTTCTCTCATTTTGATGCACTATTCATTTCTCCCAATGAAGGTGGGTGTCAGCAAAATGTTTTCTCATTCGAAGGAAAAAGCTGGCGGTTGAAATTTCGTGAAAAAAAAAATCGCCACAACGAAAAACGCCTTTGTTTTAATGACTGCTTACCATATTCATAACAATCTTTCCCCTATTTCGCGGTAATACAAAACGGACTACCCTTCTTTGAACTTTTTTGATGTATTCCGTCAACCTGGTCTGGTAAGCAGTACTCTAGCAGAGGGCGGTCAGTCGTAATGTAGCCAGTCTCTTTGGTAGATCTGTTGTGTCTTCTAAGTGTTCTGCCAATAAAACGCAGTCTTTTGTTTGCCTTCCCCACAGCATATCTGTGTTACTGTTCCAATCAAAGCTGTTTGTAATTGTGATTCCTCGGTATTTAGTTGAACTGACAGCCTTTAGATTTGCTTGGTTTATCGTGTGACCGTAATCTAACGAATTTCGTTTCGTACTCATGTGGATGACCTCACACTTTTGATTACTTAGGGTCAATTCCCACTTTTCGCACGAACAGATGTCTTGTCTAAATCATTTTGCAATTCGTTTTGATCACGTGATAACTTTATACGATGGTAAATGGCAGCATAATCTGCGAATAATCTATGAGGGCTGATGTGATTGCCTCGTAAATCGTTTACATAGATTTCTATTTTACTCGATGACTTTCGTTGATTACTACGAAGTGTGAATTTTTCGACAGGAAATCACGAATCCAGTCGCAGAACTGAGACTATACTCCATAGGCACGCAATGTGATTAGAAGTCGCTTGTGCGAAACAGTGTCAAAAGACTTCTGGGTTTCTATAAATGTTTGAGATTCCCTATCACTAGCACGCATTACGTCCTGGGATTAAAGAGCTACGTGTGTTATAGTTTTCCTGAATCAGTGATGACCACATGTCAATATACACTCCTGGAAATTGAAATAAGAACACCGTGAATTCATTGTCCCAGGAAGGGGAAACTTTATTGACACATTCCTGGGGGCAGATACATCACATGATCACACTGACAGAACCACCGGCACATAGACACAGGCAACAGAGCATGCACAATGTCGGCACTAGTACAGTGTATATCCACCTTTCGCAGCAATGCAGGCTGCTATTCTCTCATGGAGACGATCGTAGAGATGCTGGGTGTAGTCCTGTGGAACCGCTTGCCATGCCATTTCCACCTGGCGCCTCAGTTGGACCAGCGTTCGTGCTGGACGTGCAGACCGCGTGAGACGACCCTTCATCCAGTCCCAAACATGCTCAATGGGGGACAGATCCGGAGATCTTGCTGGCCAGGGTAGTTGACTTACACCTTCTAGAGCACGTTGGATGGCACGGGATACATGTGGACGTGCATTGTCCTGTTGGAACAGCAGGTTCCCTTGCCGGTCTAGGAATTGTAGAACGATGGGTTCGATGACGGTTTGGATGTACCGTGCACTATTCAGTGTCCCCTCGACGATCACCAGTGGTGTACGGCCAGTGTAGGAGATCGCTCCCCAAACCATGATGCCGGGTGTTGGCCCTGTGTGCCTCGGTCGTATGCAGTCCTGATTGTGGCGCTCACCTGCACGGCGCCAAACACGCATACGACCATCATTGGCACCAAGGCAGAAGCGACTCTCATCGCTGAAGACGACACGTCTCCATTCGTCCCTCCATTCACGCCTGTCGCGACACCACTGGAGGCGGGCTGCACGATGTTGGGGCGTGAGCGGAAGACGGCCTAACGGTGTGCGGGACCGTAGCCCAGCTTCATGGAGACGTTTGCGAATGGTCCTCGCCGATACCCCAGGAGCAACAGTGTCTCTAATTTGCTGGGAAGTGGCGGTGCGGTCCCCTATGGCACTGCGTAGGATCCTACGGTCTTGGCGTGCATCCGTGCGTCGCTGCGGTCCGGTCCCAGGTCGACGGGCACGTGCACCTTCCGCCGACCACTGGCGACAACATCGATGTACTGTGGAGACCTCACGCCCCACGTGTTGAGCAATTCGGTGGTACGTCCACCCGGCCTCCCGCACGCCCACTATACGCCCTCGCTCAAAGTCCGTCAACTGCACATACGGTTCACGTCCACGCTGTCGCGGCATGCTACCAGTGTTAAAGACTCCGATGGAGCTCCGTATGCCACGGCAAACTGGCTGACACTGACGGCGGCGGTGCACAAATGCTGCGCAGCTAGCGCCATTCGACGGCCAACACCGCGGTTCCTCGTGTGTCCGCTGTGCCGTGCGTGTGATCATTGCTTGTACAGCCCTCTCGCAGTGTCCGGAGCAAGTATGGTGGGTCTGACACACCGGTGTCAATGTGTTCTTTTTTCCATTTCCAGGAGTGTAGTTTTCTTGGAGATAATTCATAATGATCGAGCACAAATCAACGTCAGCGATATGAGTCCACAGCTCATCGGATTACTCCTCTTTCTTTTCTTGAGTGGTAGTGTGACCCGTGCAGCATTCCAGTCTTTAGGTACGGACGTTTCGCCGAGCGAGCGGTTGTATAAGATTCTTAAGTACGGAGCTATTATGTCAGTATACTCTGAAAGGAACCTAGTCGTTATAGAATCTCGACGAGAGAACTAGCGATTATCAAGTCATTTAAGCTGCTTTGCCACGCCGAGGACATCTAGTTCAACGTTACTCGTCCTGGCCGCTGGTGTTGATTTGGAAAACGGAAAACTATATTCAGTAAGTCCACTCTGATGGCAATGTCATCGGCAACATTACCTTCGCTGTCACGCAGTGAAGGTGTTGATTTTGTCTTGCTGCTGGTGTACTTCACATACGACCAGAATCTCCTTGGATTTTCTGCCAGGTTTTACAGACATAATTTCATTCTGGAAATTGCGGAAAGAACATCGCACGGAAGTTCACTCTAAATTTCGAGCTTCTGTAAAACTTCTTTTAAATTTGCCGTTTTTTTCGTTGCTTATGCAACACTCTTCTGATCTGCTTTATGTGCCAGTGGGAGGGGTGTGGGGCATTTCAGTCTATTACTAATTTATCTTTCCACTGGTGTCGATACTATTTCCTTGAATTTAAACCTTGCTGTATCTCTAATCGTTTCCACGCTGTGAAATGATAGCGGGACTTTAAGAACATCCTGTGTAAGTAGGCTATTTAGGCTTTTATGTTGGTAACGCCACGTAGTGCTCTGTATGAAAATCACTGACTGCGCTGTGTGCAGTCTGTGGGTGGTTTGCATTGTTGGAATATTCTAGTGTTGGGCAGTTGGATGTGAACAGAGCGTAGCGTGGCGCAGTTGGAGGTGAGCAGCCAGCAGTGGTGGATGTGGGGAGAGAGATAGCAGAGTTTTGAGAGCGGATTATCTGGACGTGTGTCCATCAGAGACAGTAAAATTGTAAGACTGGATTTCATGAACTGATATATATATATATATATATATATATATATATATATATATATATATATATATTGAACACTATTAAGGTAAATACATTGTTTGTTCTCTATCAAAATCTTTCATTTGCTAACTATGACTATCAGTAGTTAGTGACTTCAATAGTTAGAATCTTTTATTTAGCTGGCAGTATTGGCGCTCGCTGTATTGTAGTAGTTCTAGTAACGAAAATTTTTGTGACGTAAGTGATTCATGAAAGGTATAGGTTATTGTTAGTCAGGGCAATTCTTTTGCAGGGATTTTGAAAGTCAGGTTGCGTTGCGCAAAATATTGTGTGTCAGGATATTGATGATCTGAACAAGTAAAGAGAGAAATGTCTGTGCACGTTCAGTTTTGCTCAGCTGTTTGAAAATCAAATAACGCAGAGGTTTTCCAGCACTGTCATTTATAAAAAAAATTCTAAGGGGACGTTTCACCTGTACTTACGTGCTTGTATTCTCTTTTAACTAAAAATGTAACGTACAATGTGTGAAAGTACATTGTTTCGGATTAGCACTCCCTTCCGTCGACTCCTTCAGTTCGTCACTCACCACAGTTCAACTGCAATGGATTAAGTGGCGACCGCACTTGTCGTAAGGCGGGCAAGTTGAGTCTCACCTGTGGATCGTTTAAACGCGAAATGAGTCCGCCGCCTCACGAGCGAACCTCCCTCTTCCCGAGACCTACCCCCTTTAAAAACACTCTGCTCGGCTTTGGTTCGGCTGCCGGGAGGAGGGGTGGGGGTGGTTAGGTAGGTGGGGGGGGGGGAGTGCGATCGATTTTTTTAATTGGCCTAGTTAGAGGCGCCACCGCACCCTCCATAGAGAGAGAGAGACAGGGCGAGATCAAGGTGAGAGGAGCCTCGGCGCTGATGCCAAAGGAATTTGCATTTGTACCACCCAACGGGTGGTATTGGCTGCTGCGAACTCATTTCTTTGTTCCTGTATTGTATTGTATTGTTGTATAGCAGGGTTTCCAAAACTGTGATCCGTCGAACAATGGTGTTCTGGGAAAATTGAATAGGTGCTTCGCGAAAAACCACTACTAGATTGGAGATATTTTTCGACATTTTGACGATACTGATCATTTTGTAGAATTTTATAAATTTCTCTGTTATTATTTATCATTTAAAATTGAAATAATCACTCAATGAAACAAGTTTTTGACAGACTTTTTAAAATTTTATTAAGGTTCGCAATACCAGGTGTACCGGTACGAAATGAGCGTTAAGATACAAATGTGTCGATAAGGAACATTTGTTGTGAACGAGCCTTAATTATTTCTGTTTGGTTGGTATGACATCTGTGAAAGATATTTAGTATACATCAAGTCATGGAACAACCAACATCATATGTTTTCATCGTGTTAACAATGTCGAACTTTGTACCAGAAAGTGATGATTTGCGGAAAGCAAACGTCCTGAAAATTTTCTTCTTCTTTTAAAATTTCATTCTAGAATTACACCGTGACTATGCCTATAATTTTTCCTCTTTTAAACTAAAATACTGTCTTCTTTAAAATTAAATATTTTCTTATTTAATAAAAAATTTTTGAAAGCATAACGGCCAACTGTTTCGTGGAATGATTTGTCTAAAATTAAGAAAATACAGAGGGGTCCAGAAAAATGTACACACTCTTCGACAGCCTTTATTAATGGAACAAAATTACGTACCGTTATAATTCTTGCACGGGGGAAGGACTGTTTTATTCGGTCAAAGTGACCCCCATCAGCAGCCAAACAACGTCGATACGGCTGCACTGATGACCGAACTTCGGCTGTCAGTGTTGTCGGTCTGATAGGCGCACTGGACGCCTCGATGGTTTCTCGTAGCTCGTTCAATGTTGCTGGCTTCTGTTGATAAACTTCATTTTTCAAGGTCCTCCACAGGTAGAAGACAAGAGGTGTAAGGTGGTGGGTACCCAATAGATCCTCTTCGGCCTATCCATCATCCAGATAGATTTTCATCCAAGTAGGCTGTGACATTTCTGTGGCACTGAGACGGAGCGCCATCTTCTTGTAAGGAAAATCTTTCATTTCGAAACCTCTCGGATGTCAGGCAAAATCGATATTTGCAGCATATGAAGGTACACCTCAGCAGCTACCGTACCTTCAAAGAAGCGTTGGGCAATCAAGTCGTGCGTAACAGACCCCACCACACATTAAGGAGGGGTAGGGTGTCTAACGGGCCGACTTGGAGCAGGAGAGGCACCACAGGACATTTTATTTTCTATTGTCTATACTTTTACAGACAAATTCATAAAACTTTGTCAGCATGACTAGGAAGGATTCAGGATTCACACTCATAGCAGTGGAAGTGCAAAAATAATTTTTTTAGATGTGAAATTTCATCATTTTTTCACTTACTGTTGGCTGCATTTGTTGCGATAGGTACATTTTTCTTCACAAGTAAGAGAGATTTTTTGATGAATTTTGCACAGCATACAAACCATACTTACAGGTGTATGAAACTCTAGAGTTTTCCAAATCTATTAAAAACTGTGGCAACAATTGAGATAATTAACTACAAAATTTCTAAACATAAAGTTTAAAACGTAACAGCTTATTCATTTTTTCATAAATTAAATAGATTCTAGAGTTTCAGACACCTGTAAGTATGGTTTATATGCTGTACAAAATTCATCGAAACAGCCTCTCTTACTTATGGAGAAAAGTGTACCTATAACAACAAATGTAGCCAATAGTAAGTGAAAAAATGATGAAATTTCCCACGTAAAAAAAATTATTTTGTTATGGTTTTGAACTTCCGCTGCTACGAGTGTGAATCCTGAGTCCTTCCTGGTTATGCTGACAAAGTTATATGAATTTAATTGTAAAAGTATAGACGGTGGAAATTAAAATGTCCTGTGGTGCCTCTCCTGCTCCAAGTCGGACCATTTGACGTCCTACCCCCCTTAACACCCGATGGGTTAACATTTTTGTCCACGTGTATGTGAGGATTTTCAGGAGCCCAGGACACGCAGTTGTGGCAGTTGACGGTATTGTTCAGTTTCAATTGCGCCTTGTCAGCCCAGAAAACCATCCCTACAAGCTGTTCATCCTCGCGAAGCATGCCTTGAAACCACTAGCGGTTCTCATCCTTCGATTCGGATCGCCCTCGTTCATAGCGTACAGTGATCTTGGAATGTACACTTTCCACGCTTTAGCCTACCCCGCTTTCACATGCTCCCTGCTTCACAGATTTTTGAGGTTATCTAGTAAAGTGTTGCAACACAGCAGCACTGGGAGCTGGACTTGTCGATGTTTTTGGTCGGCCAGAATTTTCCTTACGCACATCCTCAACAGTATCGTCAACTTCAAATTTATCACGAATACGATAATTTTTGTAGGTGTCGGTAAGTGGCTGTTCCATACACATTATGCCATTGCCGTTGTATCTCTACTACATCCTCAACAGTACCGTCAACTTCAAATTTATCACGAATACGATAAATTGTTGTAGGTGTCGTTAGTGGCTGTTTCATACACATTAGGCCATTGCCGTTGTATCTCTACTACATGCTCAACAGTACCGTCAACTTCAAATTTATCACGAATACGATAAATTGTTGTAGGTGTCGGTAAGTGGCTGTTCCATACACATTATGCCATTGCCGTTGTATCTCTACTACATCCTCAACAGTACCGTCAACTTCAAATTTATCACGAATACGATACGTTGTTGTAGGTGTCGGTAAGTGGCTCTTCCATACACATTATGCCATTGCCGTTGTATCTCTACTACATGCTCAACAGTACCGTCAACTTCAAATTTATCACGAATACGATAAATTATTGTAGGTGTTGTTAGTGGCTGTTTCATACACATTATGCCATTGCCGTTGTATCTCTACTACATCCTCAACAGTACTGTCAGCTTAAAATTTACCACGAATACGATAAATTGTTGTAGGTGTCGGTAAGTGGCTGTTCCATACACATTATGCCATTGCCGTTGTATCTCTACTACATGCTCAACAGTACCGTCAACTTCAAATTTATCACGAATACGATAAATTGTTGTAGGTGTTGTTAGTGGCTGTTTCATACACATTATGCCATTGCCGTTGTATCTCTACTACATCCTCAACAGTACCGTCGACTTCAAATTTATCACGAATACGATACATTGTTGTAGGTGTCGGTAAGTGGCTGTTCCATACACATTATGCCATTGCCGTTGTATCTCTACTACATGCTCAACAGTACCGTCAACTTCAAATTTATCACGAATACGATAAATTGTTGTAGGTGTCGGTAAGTGGCTGTTCCATACATATTATGCCATTGCCGTTGTATCTATACTACATCCTCAACAGTACCGTCAACTTCAAATTTATCACGAATACGATAAATTGTTGTAGGTGTTGTTAGTGGCTGTTTCATACACATTATGCCATTGCCGTTGTATCTCTACTACATCCTCAACAGTACTGTCAGCTTAAAATTTACCACGAATACGATAAATTGTTGTAGGTGTCGGTAAGTGGCTGTTCCATACACACTATGCCATTGCCGTTGTATCTCTACTACATGCTCAACAGTACCGTCAACTACAAAATTATCACGAATGCGATAAATTGTTGTAGGTGCCGGTAAGTGGCTGATCCATACACATTATGCCATTGCCGTTGTATCTCTACTACATCCTCAGCAGTACTGTCAACTTCAAATTTATCACGAATACGATAAATTGATGTAGGTGTCGGTAAGTCGCTGTTTCATACACATTATGCCATTGCCGTTGTATCTCTACTACATGCTCAACAGTACCGTCAACTTCAAATTTATCACGAATACGATAAATTGTTGTAGGTGTCGGTGAGTGGCTGTTCCATACACATTATGCCATTGCCGTTGTATCTCTACTATATCCTCAACAGTACCGTGAACTTCAAATTTATCACGAATACGATAAATTGTTGTAGGTATCGGTAAGTTGCTGTTCCATACACATTATGCCATTGCCGTTGTATCTCTACTATGTTTTCATGCTTCCAGCACCACTTCAATATGGTCTTCCGTTGCTCAGACGATAATCGTACTTCCTGCTGGAAAACACGCGCAGAGATTTGTTGTGAAGGCAATAGACTACGTCACGGCGCGGAACTGCAACGGTATGTCATTTTGTTCTAAGGCTATTAAAAAAGAAGTGACTACGGCTTTCTGGCCCCTCTATAGACTATAGCAAGATCTGACTTACCCTTGGAAAGGCTCAGCGATGTGCTGCGAGTGAAACTGAGTTTCCATTTACGCTTCAGGTGATTAACTATGGCGCTAGACTATGTGTCAATAGGATTTCGTTCCTTTGAAATGAAATGAAACGAGCGTATAGCATTGTTGGCCGATGCCCCTTTCGGGGAAGTTCGGCAGCCCAGTGCAAGTCTTATTTCATTCGACGTCACATTTGGCGACTTGCGTGCCGGTGATGAGGATGAAATCTACATCTAAATCTACATCTCCATCCATACTCCGCAAGCCACCTGACGGTGTGTGGCGGAGGGTACCTTGAGTACCTCTATCGGTTCTCCCTTCTATTCCAGTCTCATATTGTTTGTGGAAAGAAGGGATGTCGGTTTGCCTCTGTGTGGGCTCTAATCTCTCTGATTTTATCCTCATGGTCTCTTCGCGAGATATACGTAGGAGGGAGCAATATACTGCTTGACTCTTCGGTGAAGGTATGTTCTCGAAATTTTAACAAAAACCCGTACCGAGCTACTGAGCGTTTCTCCTGCAGAGTCTTCCACTGGAGTTTATCTATCATCTCCGTAACGCTTTCGCGATTACTAAATGATCCTGTAACGAAGCGCGCTGCTCTCCGTTGGATCTTCTCTATCTCTTCTATCAACTCTATCTGGTACGGATCCCACACTGCTGAGCAGCATTCAAGCAGTGGGCGAACAGGCGTACTGTAACCTACTTCCTTTGTTTTCAGATTGCATTTCCTTAGGATTCTTCCAATGAATCTCAGTCTGGCATCTCCTTTACCGACGATCAACTTTGTATGATCATTCCATTTTAAATCACTCCTAATGACTACTCCCAGATAATTTATGGAATTAACTGCTTCCAGTTGCTGACCTGCTATTTTGTAGCTAAATGATAAGGGATCTATCTTTCTATGTATTCGCAGCACATTACACTTGTCTACATTGAGATTCAATTGCCATTCCCTGCACCATGCGTCAATTCGCTGCAGATCCTCCTGCATTTCAGTACAATTTTCCATTGTTACAACCTCCCGATACACCACAGCATCATCTGCAAAAGGCCCAGTGAACTTCCGATGTTATCCACAATGTCATTTACGTATATTGTGAATAGCAACGGTCCTATGACACTCCCCTGCGGCACAGCTGAAATCACTCTTACTTCGGAAGACTTCTCTCCATTGAGAATGACATGCTGCGTTCTGTTATCTAGGAACTCTTCAATCCAATCACACAATTGGTCTGATAGTCCATATGCTCTTACTTTGTTCATTAAGCGACTGTGGGGAACTGTATCGAACGCCTTGTGGAAGTCAAGAAACACGGCATCTACCTTTGAACCCTCTGAGTCTCGTGGACGAATAGCGCGAGCTGGGTTTCACACGATCGTCTTTTTCGAAACCCGTGCTGGTTCCTACAGAATAGATTTCTAGTCTCTAGAAAAGTCATTATACTCGAACATAATACGTGTTCCAAAATTCTACAACTGATCGACGTTAGAGATATAGGTGTATAGTTCTGCACATGTTCGACGTCCCTTCTTGAAAGCGGGGATGATCTGTGCCCTTTTCCAATCCTTTGGAAGGCTACGCTCTTCTAGAGACCTACGGTACACCGCTGCAAGAAGGGGGGCAAGTTCCTTCGCGGACTCTGTGTAAAATCGAACTGGTATCCCATCAGGTCCAGCGGCCTTTCCTCTTTTGAGCGATTGTAATTGTTTCTCTATCCCTGTGTCGTCTATTTCGATATCTACCATTTTGTCATCTGTGCGACAATCTAGAGAAGGAACTACAGTGCAGTCTTCCTCTGTGAAACAGCTTTGGGAAAAGACATTTAGTATTTCGGCCTTTAGTCTGTCATCCTCTGTTTCAGTACCATTTTGGTCACAGAGTGTCTGGACATTTTGTTTTGATCCACCTACCGCTTTGACATAAGACCAAAATTTCTTAGGATTTTCTGCCAAGTCAGCACATAGAACTTTAATTTCGAATTCATTGAACGCCTCTCGCATAGCCCTCCTCACACTACATTTCGCGTCGCGTAATTTTTGTTTGTCTGCAAGGCTTTGGCTATGTTTATGTTTGCTGTGAAGTACCCTTTGCTTCCGCAGCAATTTTCTAAGTCGGTTGTTGTACCACGGTGGCTCTTTTCCATCTCTTACGATCTCGCTTGGCACATACTCATCTAACGCATATTGTGAGGACAACACAACACCCAGTCCACGAGCTGAGAAAATCCCCAACCCGGCCGGGAATCGAACACAGGCCCGCTGCGAGGGAGGCAACCACGTAACCACCCAGCTAAGCAAGCGGACTTCCGTTAATTTGAAAGTGCCTTAATGCCGAAACGGGTAAGGATTAATGAAATACCGGGTGATCAAAAAGAATAAATTTGAAAACCGAATAAATCACGGAATAATGTAGATAGAGAGGTACAAATTGACACACATGCTTGGAATGACATGGGGTTTTATTATAACCAAACAAATACAAAAGTTCAAAAAATGCCCAACAGAAGGCGCTTCATCTGATCAGAATAGCAATAATTACCATAACAAAGCAAGTCAAAGCAAAGATGATGTTCTTCACAGGAAATGCTCAATATGTCCACCATCATTAATCAACAATAGCTGTAGTCGAGGAATATGTTGTGAACAGCACTGTAAAGCATGTCCAGAGTTATGATGAGGCACTGGCGTCGGATGTTGTCTTTCAGCATCCCTAGAGATGTCGGTCGATCACGATACACTTGCGACTTCAGGTAACCCCAAAGCCAATAATAGCACGGACTGAGGTCTGGGGACCTGGCAGGCAAAGTATGACGAAAGTGGCGGCTGAGCACACGATCATCACCAAACGACGCGCACAAGAGAGCTTTCACGCGTCTAGCAATATGGGGTGGAGCGCCATCGTGCATAAAAATCGTACGTGGCAGCATGTGTTTATCAGCCAGGCTGGGGATGATGCGATTCTGTAACATATCGGCGTACCTCTCACTCGTCACGGTAGCAGCTACAAAACCAGAATCACGTATTTCCTCGGAAAAAAAGGCCCGATAACGACAGATGTGGTAAATCCAACCCACACCGTGACTTTCTCGCCGTGCAATGGAGTTTCCACGACAGTTCTAGGATTTTCGGTAGCCCAAATTCTACAGTTGTGGGCGTTGACAGACCCTCGGAGCATGAAATGAGCTTCGTCGGTCCACAACACGTTACTCAAGCAATCGGCATCTTCCACCATCTTTTGAAACGCCCACACCGCAGATGCCCTTCGCCTCACTAAATCGCCAGGTAACAGTTCATGATGCCGATGAATTTTGTACGGATAGCATCGGAGGGTATGCCTAAGTGCCAACCAAACAGTAGGGTATGGAATGCCGGTGCGACGTGCGACTGCACGAGCGCTGACTTCCCCGTGCATAGACGAACCCACTACAGTCTCCGTTTCTTCCTGAACTGTCTCAGCAGCATTGCGCCTTGTGTTCGGTCGGCCACTACGGGGTCTATCGTCTAAACAACCCGTAGATCGAACTTCGAAATCATTCTCGCCACAGCTGCATTTGTCAACGGACCTTTACCCGTTCGAATCCCCTTCCTATGGTGATAGTCAAGCGCGATTGTCATGCGCAGTCACTAACGTTTTGCTGTCCAGCTCCATCTGTCGGACATTTTGTGAACCTTTTTTTTTGTTCTAATAAAACCCCATGTCATTCCAAGCATGTGTGTCGATTTTTACGTCTCTGTCTACATTATTCGGTGGTTTATTAAGTTTTCAAATTTATACTGACTGTTTGATCACCCGGTATAATAAATAGTTGCGTCAGTAAAAGGGCTTACCGATAAGTGCTGAATGTCGCCACAACATCTCACAGATCTTTTATGCAAGGATTAATGAAATATAATAAATACTTGCATCAATAAGACGGCTTTGCCATAAGTGCTGAATTTGGCCACAACATCTAATTTCACAAAACATTAGGCTGTTTTTTGTCATTTTTTTATTTTGTAGTTGTGTTCATAAAGCATGAAATATAACATACTTAAATTTCTGTCTGTATTCTACTATTATTAAGAGTATATAGCTAAAGAGAAAGCCGAGACATTTCAACTTATGCTGGGATTTGATATTCATTTTACCTGTCACCGAAATAAATTTTTACTCTCAAAACAGCTAGTAGAGCTTCTGAAGGTCTTTTTGACACTTCATTTACATAGCTAGCAGCAGCTGCTCGTGAAATATTTCAATTATCCCTCAAATCACTGATTAATTTTTTCTGAAGCACGCTGATTATTTCCAAGCCGTTAACCTTTCTTTCCAAAACTAGACCTCACGCTGATCAATTTGTTACCTCATATGTCCACTTTCCACTAATCTTTTGACTACGAAAATTCGGACAATAGCTCATTCTATAATTTTCCCTCAAATAACTAATTTAGTTGCTCTTAATTATTGAGATTGATTTCAAGTAATTAAATCTTACATTGGTCCTCACACCGGCCAATTCTATGTCCCATTTGACAAAAGTACTGATCATAGCTTCTTGAACACCAACATTTGACCATGTTTAACTTTTTCTTCTCTGCTCTGCTGATGACTTAAAAGGATGTAAAATTACTGAAAAAGAGAGGATCTCTTGATGTTCATGTTTCTGTCTCCAATATTTACGAAGTTCATTATTTTACACTTGCTCTTCTAACTAATAGATATTAAGGAGCAGAACAAAATTGAGGAGCGTTTAAACGTTCTGCCTTCTAAAAAGTCACCTAGACTTCGTGTCTAAGACGTTAAATCAAAAAATAAGGAAAAATAGGAATAAATCTGTAGGTCATATGGTGTTTACGAAGTTCTAAAATAACTTCTTATTTGTCAGAGACGGTAGGTTTCTCAAGTTCGAGGAAAACAAGGAAGTGCTGTCAGCAAATTTGTCAGCTGAAAATAACAGACGCCGGGAAAAGTCGGTGAGAGCAGCCGTTGTGGGATGAAAAAGGGAGACTTGTAGAAGGGGAAGAACTGTTTGGCAACATTCCTTTCTGTCTCCGATAAGGAACAAGAGCGAGTCCGGAAATGGCTGTCTCGGCGGAAATTAGTGGGCGCTGTCGGATAACAGATGGCACTGCCGCGCCCGATGACTGATTTCCGCCGACAGCCGCCAGATGGCTGGAGCTTAGCACTGGCCGGTAAGGCAGCGCTCTGCCTAACGAGCCGAAGCGGTTAGACGACGGAGTGAAAGCGACGAGCCAAAATAAAACAAGCGGCCGCCAATTAAGTGCTCCGCTGCCGCGGCTGATAGGGGAGGCGGGAGTGAGAAGGAAAGAGTGCGGAAGAGGGAGGAAAGAGTGGGTGGAAGGGAAAGGAGGAGGCGAGTTTCTTAAACGGCGCCGCGAGTCTCGCCGACAAATGAGTTTTCAGCGGATGTTTGTCGCCTTTGAGAGTCGTTATCTGAGGCTGGCGCGTCGGCAGGGCACTTAACAGCCGACAGACGCTAGGAGGCGTCGTCGGGGAAACCGATGAATTATTTCTTCTGTGTGAAAGACGCTTGTCCCAGGTACAGGTGCGATCAAGTAGGCTAGCTGATTACCAAGCACTTCACCCGTGTTTAAATATGGCAATCTTACATTAGAAAGCAGAAGAAATTAAATATTTTTTGTATTGATGGATTTTTGCAGCCGTCACATAGCTTATGAAAGACATATTTATTTGCAAATATAATGACAAGGGTGCTTAGATTTCATGTTTTTAATTCACGATTTTGTTCGTTAAGAATGCTACCTGGGTCCTTTGTAATCTAATAGAACAAATATTTTATCTAAAATTTTACAAATGTTCTTGTCCAAAGATGAAGCACTCTTTTAATATATACATAACAGACAGGATTATTTTAATGTGTACACATTTTACATTACATTTACAGACATGTATAAGGTGAATCATCTAAAACTTGCATGGAAAATATTGCGGAAATGGAAAGTGCTATTGATGTGCGGTGTTCACAGAATGGGTTGGTAGTCACGGCTCGAATTATTAGCCAATAAACAGATTGTACTAATACTTGAGTGCAAACATACACTTCTTTCAAAATGGAACAATCTCCAAAACGAAAGTAATGTCAGTGGGAAAAAAATATAAACGGATTGAGTGCCAAATAGGAGGAACAAAGTTAGAACAGGTAGACGGTTTCAAGTACTTAGGATGCATATTCTCACAGGATGGCAACATAGTGAAAGAACTGGAAGCGAGGTGTAGCAAAGCTAATGCAGTGAGCGCTCAGCTACGATCTACTCTCTTCTGCAAGAAGGAAGACAGTACCAAGACTAAGTTATCTGTGCACCGTTCAATCTTTCGACCAACTTTGTTGTATGGGAGCGAAAGCTGGGTGGATTCAGGTTACCTTATCAGCAAGGTTGAGGTTACGGATATGAAAGTAGCTAGGATGATTGCAGGTACTAGTAGGTGGGAATAATGGCAGGAGGGTGTCCACAACGAGGAAATCAAAGAAAAACTGGGAATGAACTCTATAGATGTAGCAGTCAGGGCGAACAGGCTTAGATGGTGGGGTCATGTTACACGCATGGGAGAAGCAAGGTTACCCAAGAGACTCATGGGTTCTGCAGTAGAGGGTAGGAGGAGTCGGGGCAGACCAAGGAGAAGGTACCTGGATTCGGTTAAGAATGATTTTGAAGTAATAGGTTTAACATCAGAAAAGGCGCCAATGTTAGCACTGAATAGGGGATCATGGAGGAATTTTATAAGGGGGCTATGCTCCAGACTGAACGCTGAAAGGCATAATCAGTCTTAAATGATGATGATGATGATGATGATGATGAGGAACAATGGCTATTGGTATTAACAAACTAAAGATAAGGTAAATTAGAGGGTCTGTGGGTTGGTTGCAGGAGTCTTACCACACCGACAGTTGTGTGTATCACTCACTCTGCGTGCCTGTGCGTTCCTTGAATGCAGTTTGACCTGCTAGTCAGTTAGTGGCTCGTGCTGTACTGAGAGAGTAGGAAGAATGAAGCTCGGTCTTCTATGGTGTATGCGGCAAGATATCCCAATAGACGTCAACTACGTCGGCCGTTATTTGTCAACCTCTTGAACCGGTCACGTGAAAGTGGTAGAGTAACACATAGGCAACGTAACAGAAGGAAACAAGTGACGAAAGAAGATGGAGAAATTAATGTTTTTGCTGCTCTTTTTGTTGATCCGCACGATAGCTCCCGTGCAATCGCAGGAGGGAGTGACATGTGTCAGGCAGGTGTCCTATGCATTTTCTACCGACATAACTTCCATCCCCATCAAGAGCCCCATCCAAGCGATTATGAGAATCGTGTTAACTCCTGTACATGGGATGCGATACTCAAAACGTATCATGTATCTGCTTTAGTTATGAAGCCATTTGTACCAGTTATGGCTAGGTATGTATGAGACAGGCGAAATTCCCTCAGACTTCAAGAAGAATATAATAATTCCAATCCCAAGGAAAGCAGGTATTGACAGATGTGAAAATTACCGAACTATCAGTTTAATAAGTCACAGCTGCAAAATACTAACGAGAATTCCTTACAGACGAATGGAAAAACTGGTAGAAGCCGACCACGGGGAAGATCAGTTTGGATTCCGTAGAAATATTGGAACACGCGAGGTAATACTGACCCTACGACTTATCTTAGGAGAAAGATTAAGGAAAGGCAAACCTACTTTTCTAGCATTTGTAGACTTAGAGAAAGTTTTTTGACAATGTTGACTGGAATACTCTCTTTCAAATTCTGAATGAGGCAGGGGTAAAATACAGGGAGCGAAAGGCTATTTACAATTTGTACAGAAATAAGATGGCAGTTATAACAGTCGAGGGACATGAAAGGGAAACTGGTTGGGAAGGGAGTGAGACAGGATTGTAGCCTATCCCCGATGTTATTCAATCTGTATATTGAGGAAGGAGTAAAGAAAACAAAAGAAAAATTCGGAGTAGGTATTAAAATCCATGGAGAAGAAATAAAAACTTTGAGGTTCGCCGATCACATCGTAATTCAGTCAGAGACAGCAACGGACTTGGAAGAGCAGTTAAATGGAATGGACAGTGTCTTGAAAGAAGGATATACGATGAACATCAACAAAAGGAAAACGAGGATAATGGAATGTAGTCGAATGAAATCGGGTGATACTGAGGGAATTAGATTAGGAAATGAGACACTTAAAGTAGTAAAGGAATTTTGCTATTTGGGGATCAAAATAACTGATGATGGACGAAGTAGAGAGGATATAAAATGTAGACTGGCAATGGCAAGGAAAGTGTTTCTGAAGAAGAGAAATGTGCTAACATCGAGTATAGATTTAAGAGTCAGGAAGTCGTTTCTGAAAGTATTTATATGGTGTGTAGCAATGTATGGAAGTGAAACGTGGACGATAAATAGTTTGGACAAGAAGAGAATAGAAGCTTTCGAAGTGTGGTGCTAAAGAAGAATGCTGAAGATTAGATGGGTAGATCACATAACTAATGAGGAGGTATTGAATAGAATTGGGGAGAAGAGGAGTTTGTGGTACAGCTTGACTAGAAGAAGGGATCGGTTGGTAGGACACATTCTGAGGCATCAAGAGATCATCAATTTAGTATTGGAGGGCAGTGTGGAGGGTAAAAATCGTAGAGGGAGACCAAGAGATGAATACACTAAGCAGGTTCAAAAGGATGTAGGTTGCAGTAGGTACTGGGAGATGAAGAAGCTTGCACAGAATAGAGTTGCATGGAGAGCTGCATCAAACCAGTCTCTGGACTGAAGACCACAACAACAACAACAAGTCTAGGGGACTGATGACCTCAGATGTTAAGTCCCATAGTGCTTAGAGCCGTTTGAACCATTTAGCGATGATACAACTTGACCAACCACAAGCGGTTTTGGGTAATTGGTTTACAAAATCCGGTCTTGGGGGCCAGAGTATACGCAGTGGGTGTGACTTCATACCACTTACCTATCCACGTATGATCTCAGAGGCAATAAGAGACCTTTTCTATGCTAGTCGTTGCTATGACCGCCATTCCATGTTTTGTTATTGTGACAGTAGTGTCCCATATCATCAGGAAGTGTGGACGTTCAGCGTTTCACAGTGATGACATGTACACACGACGATCTTACTCCGCAATCGACCCTATCGTGGTCAAGTAAGCATGTTTATAACTAGGCTTCGAACATTCACAGGGCTCCACGTTTTCGGCACCTTCATTTTTAACTATCATACCGTAAAGACAGACATGACGCTTGATGCTGACAGAACTCTACGAAGTGCGACTGTCTTCTTTTTGGCCGCGCGGGATTAGTCGATTGGTCTAAGGCGCCGCAGTCACGCACTGTGCGGCTGGTCCCGGCGGAGGTTCGAGTCCTCCCTCGGCCATGGCTGTGTGTGTGTTTGTCCTTAGGATAATTTAGGTTAAGTAGTGTGTAAGCTTAGGGACTAGTGACCATAGCAGTTAAGTCCCTCAAGATTTCACACACATTTTTTGTCTCCTTTTGGTGCCTCTGCGAGTGTGTGGTCTTTGCCTTTTTTTAAAATTTATTGTCTTTCGAGTGGTATCCCTGCAGGCATTGTAACCCTACGCTCTGGCGCACGGTACTTATTAGCGCCTGTACTATAGTAAGTTAACGGGCTTCACCTTATAAGAAAGGATTTTGGTATATATGTTGACCGCGTGTACCTGAATGGAGCAAAATCAGACTTTCACC